>NW_017618707.1:1070000-1490000 GCF_001879475.1 Ipomoea nil | reverse complement strand
TACAAGTTAAAACTTTTCAACAATTGAAAAGTATATGGTTATTCTCAATTATTATTCCAATTTTATAATCCTTTAAACTTTGGATTTATGTTGTTATTTGAATAATAATTTATAGCTCATTTTAAATTGCTATTATGATGTACAATTTATTTGGATATGAGCATATTGAATTTCACATATAATTGTTCACTAGTATAACATTATATTTTCTAGTTATGTGAATTTAATTATGCCTTTGGAATTGCATATGTTAGGAATTATAATAATTCCTTGTTAAGGTGAACTTTGTGTGTAGAATTATAAACGGTAGTGCATTATGTTTAAGTACCTTTAGACCGTTTAGAATGTTCACTTGACATTAAAAAGTCTTTCCATATGTGAATTATTAAAGATTTAGAAAGATTACTCGTCAATTATGTCTTTAGTGTGAGAAAACATGAATCGAGGAAAAGTAGTTTCTCGGGAAGTGGTCACTGTACTACTAGTTCTCTTGAAACGTTACTCTGTCTAAGGAGCTATTTTTTAATGAGGCTCTGTCCCAACTAGGGGTGTAAACGAGCCGAGCCGAGCTCGAGCATGGGTTGGCTCGAGCTCGAGCTCGATAAGCATAGTTCGGCTCGAGCTCGAACGAGCTCAAAAAATGATGCTCGAGCTCGGCTCGGCAATTTTTCGAGCCGCTCGAGCTGCTCAATTGTTCCAGCTCGATCTTGAGCTCGAGCTCGGGCTTGATTTGAGCTCAATTTTAATCTCGAGTTTGACCTATTTGAATTCATATTTTAATTAATAATAAATATTATTTTATCCATACATAAATAATAAAAACTTTAAAAATTCAAAAGTCCAAACTTCGGTAGTGACATCTGATTTGATGCTCCTCCTTATCGGCGCCAGTGGCATTTTCGGGGAGGCACTGAGAGGTTTAGGCAGCGGGTATGCAGCTGCAATAGATTTAGGACTTTCCTACTACTTTGCGAGTTTTAATATATATATATATATATATATATATATATATATATATATATATATATATATATATAAATAATATTTATCTATTTATTTAATTATGGCTCGCGAACCGCTCAACGAGCCACGAGCCTAGAATATTTGAGCTCGACTCGTTTACTAAACGAGCCGCTCGAGTTCGGCTCGAGCTCGATTTTGACCGAGCGGCTCGCGAATCGCTCGTGAGCCGCTCGGCTCATTTACACCCCTAGTCTCAACCAACTTTCCTGGGAGTATACTTGGAATTGTTTATCACAATGTTGCATAATTGTTTTTAGGCTTTAAAGTTGATGCCTGAAATATCAAGACAATCGTCTAGTGATTATATAATTTTGATTAATTAAGGGGAAGCCACGTCATCTTTAATTAATTAAAATTTGCTGAGATCACATATAGTCATAGATATATTGATTGTGATTAATTATATGATACAATAAAATTTAGCCCACAGGCAATTTTGTTGTGTTTATATAATTAATTAGGGTAAAAACATCAAACTATTATCGTAATTTAGCCCACAGGCAATTATGTATCGGAATATAGTTTTGGTGAGTTTTATCATTACAGATAGGAAGGTCAATTTATTTAACATATGGTTACAATATAAATAAATTGACGTCTTCTATCATAAAATTATGATATATGTACATATTCAAAAGTATTTTTATGTGTACATTTTGAGGTATTAGTCTAATTTATTTTATGTGTATTTATTATGCATAGAAATTAAAATTTGATTAATAGCTTAGTACATTAATATTCTGTTGTCTACAAATATAAGTGATCAATACAATTTCATAATTGAAATTATTAAGTTTTTGATCACTTTGTGACTAATTACATAAAATATAATAAGATCTACCCACATGAATTTTATTATATTTATGTAAATAGTCAAAATAAAATATCAAATCATATTTCTTAATTTACCCACAGGGATTAAGAAAAGGAACATGGTTTGATAGTTTTATCATAAAGTTGTAGATGAATCTAATTGAATAAAACTTTAGCCCACATGCAAGTTTTGTATCACTAGATTATTCTATTTGATTATCATAAAGTCTCAGTTGAGCCTAATTGAATAAATTTTTAGTCTACAGGCAAATTTTATGTCATTAGATTCTTCTGTTTAAATTAATGATCAAGATAAAATTTTATCGTACCAATTTTAGAATATTATAACTTATAATTTAAAGCCAGTTATAATTCTATGTTGCATGAGTTGCATTGGCAAGAGATGTATTTTGTTAAACTCCAAAACTTTAGTAACTTGAAATTGTTACTGTATGTGGCTTACTTGGTTTTTCAGCCCAACCACAGTAGAGCTTTTGAATTTGAACGTGATATACTTTTGGATCCTTATGTTGAAATTGTACATATCTAGCCAAATTTCAACTAACGCAATTTAATTTGTTTAAGTAGTTGAAAATTGTGTCTGTTACATGTACATATTTAGCATGTCCAACTATGGTGGGAATTATAATCCTTGTTAGATTAGTTGGACTTGCTAATCATTAGTGTGTATATCAGTTATGCTCAAGAATAAATTTATTAGTGGGAGTAATAATTTGATCAGTGGGAGTGATCATTTAAAAAATCAATAAGATGCCCCGTTTGATTAGTGAGAGTGATCATTTGGAAAGATCATTAAAGCTAAGATGTCTCACATCAAGATTGCTCCACTTCAAGGATAAGACACCTTGCCTTGTTATTATAAAAACAATAGTTCAAATTGTTGAACTACAAGTTTTGCAACACATTTATGAAAATGTTGTAACAACATTAATAGTCTTTTATTATAACGATGTCATTAAGTTTATGGTGAACTATCACGAGTTAGATTCTTTAGCATTTATTGGAGTCTTTCGTCTCATCAAATTGATCCTGGGTCATTAAGATTTAAAAGGCTCAAAATTCAGTGTTCACAGACATAAAGCATGCAAAGACTCATGATGTTGGTTCATATAGATGAATCTTGATGATTTTTGGTTATGATGATACGATTTTTTATTGTTTCATAAAGTTACATTAATAAATCCTCGTTATTGCTCTCGAGCATAAAAGTTGGACTTTCTTTTTCTGTTTTGGAGATTATTTATAGGCAATTTATATCGTGCACCATGACGCACATAGCAATATGCGCCCAGGCACAAAACGCACGTGTTTCATGCTGACATCACTCCGTCCATCCGAACAGACCAAACCTCATGTTAAAATTTTATGTGTATTGTGTTATGAGTTTATGTGTATTCAGTTAAGAGTTTATGTGTATTATGTTAATCAAACCCATTATGTGTATTCAGTTAAAAGTTTATGTGTATTGTGTATTATGTTAGATTATGTGTATTCTGTTATGAATTTATGTGTATTCTGTTATGAGTTTATGTGCATTCGAAACAGGAAATTTTTTTTTAACAACTTAACAAAACGACGTCGTTTTGGGTGGCGCCGGGCGCACAATGCTATGTGCGCCCTGGTGCACAGTATAACGATTGCTATTTATAAGGTGTATGTTTAAAGTTCCATTTGTGGGCTTAGACTCATAGGTTTGTTATCTAAGCTGTTGGAATATGGACTACTCAATTACTGTCTTTGGCTAAAGATTAATGAGCGTGGGAGTGGCAGACGTGTCAACTATGAAAACTTAGCTGTCAGCGATAGTATTAAAGATAATGAGTTAGTAATTCAATATATTAGCATTTTGCTAATAGTTTTGGATCCCTACTTAAGACATGCTTATAATAATTTTAGGAATCATACAGGGTACATGGAACTTATTATATGACTATATTGTACGTACATTTATGTTGTCACTTCTATGTAATTTGGATGGTTTCTCCTATGGTTATGCACATATTTATTTGAGAAACATCTCTAAGGTTGGACCAAGAATAAACGTATGGCTTATTCATAAAGAACATGAGTTGAGAATCAAAATACATGTGATGCATAGTTGGTATTACTCACACTTTAATTTAGAGGACATACACCACTATGATTCATGTTTTTGATCTTCAACAAAGGTTGTGCCAATACTTGCACCAAGTGAAAAATTATAACATTTTTCATTAATGTTGTACAAATGAAGTTGTGCTAGTTTATTAGGCCAAATTTAGCCATTGTGGCAGTAATTAGTTTTTGATAACTAATTACAATAGAATGAACGTAAGATTTATTCATTAAGTTTTATACCACATAAGATACTTAGAGAAGAAGTTACATTGTAATCATAAGTGGATGCTACTCTGATTAAGATGAATTATCTCTATGGTTCATGATTTTTGCTTCTCTGAGTTAATACTTGCACCAAGTGGGGGAATGTAACATTTTCCATTATGTCACCATTAAGTGGTGCAAGTTAATAGGCCATTTACGGCCATTATGTTGTGGTTTGAAACGGAAGTAACAGTTTCCGTTACTTAACATATAATGATGGCACGTAGGTTATATATATGTATGGTCCTCCCACTGCTCCTGTGATTTGTGATACTACACCATCTAGTCCAACAGGAGACCAAGTGGTAGAGAAAACACCAAAATTCTTTACAATTCTTCAAGCAATGCAACAAAGGTAACGACTATGGCTGGAGTTTTGCTTGATCATTATGCTTCCGCTATGAGTTTAGATCATTATAATATTATGATTGTATATTTATTCTAACAAAGACCCCACTGCTGGGGTTTGATCGTGTGACCTTCCTTCAGCACGTCATTGACTTTCATTTGCTTGTCACAATTAGTTGTTCATTTAAATTTCTATCCTAGTATGATTTAATAATGATGGTTAACATATAATTTCATCATTCAATTAAAATAATTTATGAGAGAGGGAGTTAAATTACATGTTTGGGCAAAAACATTTGAATGATGTTAGCCATCTTTGTTCAAAGTTGAATGATAATAATTTAAATAAATGACTAATTGAGACAACTAAAAAAAAATTAAGGATATAATGAGGCAAAATTCAAAGAGTATGACTAAATGTAGTCATTTTCCGGATTTCCAGTGTTTGGTTAGGGTAGGAAAATAGAAACCAATGGAAAATGGGGACAGTCAATGGAAAATATGGTGTAGTCATTGAAAAATAGATGGTCTTTTCCAGAAAATGACTTCCCTTTATTTAAGGAATTGAAGTCATTTTCCATTCTGGCCAGAGACACTCAACGCCTTCGCCAACAAACCCACTACTGAAAAAGCTACACCGGTATGTTTTCTCTTTTTTCAATTTTTGTTTCCAGATCTGACAGAACTGGAATTTGTAGTTGTTTTCCTACTGTGAGGATGAAAACCCACAGCTGGAGACTTCCTCCTCATTGGTTTCCGCATCGAAAACCATAGGCACTAGTCTGCCTTCTCCTTCGCTGGACAAGGCGACCAGTTTGGTCGCCTTCTCAGATGAAGGAGAAGGTAAACCAGATGGTCGCCTCCTCCAAATGCGACCGCCCGGTCGTCGATTGCCGGAAAGGTCGCCGGAACCCTATGTAACCTGTAATTGTATGTTATCAATCGATTTTTAGACTAAAATGCTTCAAATAACATGTTTATGTGTTTAATTGTACCTTTTGAAAGTTTAATAACTTAATTGACGCTTTGAGTAAAGTTCATGGCCTATTTGACCATTTTAAAAAAAAAAAAAAAAATCTCAGGTTTAAAAGAAAAAAAGAAGTTAATTCTCAAAATCTCATTTAGTCCTTGCTCCTTAAAATCATTAACAGATCCTCGTATATATATACGTTATTGATTTCTCAGGGAAACAGGAATGGCGAGAGATAGAAATAGAACTCCGGAATACGAAGACGGAACTCCGTCTAAGCGGGACCTCAAATCTTCGAAATCCAGGACTGATGATAAATCCGAGTCCGAAACCAGCTCAGATTCCAAACCCGACAATGAAAACGGGTTGAAACGATCCGAGGGACGCAGGCACAGCAAGAAGGGCAAGCGAAAGCGAAGCCGCAGCCGAAGCCGAAGTTCGAGGAAAAGGTCACGGGATGATTACGACGAAGATTCGTATTCATCGTCGTCGGAGTCTGATGACTCGTATTCGGACAAAGATTCTTATGCTTCTGAGTCGACGGAGGGGGAGGAGGAGAGGAGGCGACGGCGGAAAGAGAGAAAGAGGAAAGATGGGGGAGATAAGGAGAAGGAACGCAAGCGAAGGAGAGAGAAGGAAAAGGAGAGGAGGAGGAGAAAGGAGAAAGAAAGAGAGGAGAGGAAGAAGAAGGAGAAGAGAAAGAAGAAAAAGAAGGATAAAAAGAAAGAGAAAGATAGGGGCAAAACTAGTGCTGTCACCGATTCCTGGGGAAAATATGGAATTATCAGAGAAACTGATATGTGGTGAGCTTTTCCGCTCCATTTTCAGCTCCTTAAATTCTCCCCTCTTTTCTAGTTTCAAAAGCCATTTTCATTTGGCACAACTTAGGGTTAGGGTTTATGTTGACACTCATCAATCTATGAGGAAGATCATCACTGGTTAAATTAAGTAATTAACTAATTGAGAGTGATGACTAGTTTCAGTAGTGGACTGTGTGATGCCTAAATTGATTCTTCTGTGTGGCATGATTTAAGCTTAGGAGAATAGTTTGACTCTGCTTTAGGGCATTGATGGATGTGATTTGGGCATGAGAATTATCCTTGGTCTAACTTTGAACTGTTACTTACTTGTTTGAGTAGATTCTGCTTTGTTTTCGGCTGCTTCTAATGCATCTGTCTTTGCCTTTAGGAAAACAATGAAAAGCTGTTACACTCTTTTAAAAGTAGTTTCTTCTAGTGTATAGTGAGTGCAACATTAAGCATTATTTTGAGTCATTAACTTCCCCTACTCAGAAAATGATTTCTTTACTTGGTCTCTATTTTCCAATTGATTGCCTTGAAATTTATCTTACCCCTTTTAGAGTGTCAGGGCTGTAGCTTTGAAATTTGTCATATGTTTTTTAGGATTTACAGAACTGCTACTTTAACTGAAGTAAGTATTCTTTTGTTGCAGGACCAAACGACCAGAGTTTACTGCATGGCTGGCAGAAGTAAAACAGGTACTATAGCTCTTTAGTTGCCAAACACATTTACGGTACTCTAATTTAGCTTCATTTGCCATGTATTCCTTATCTTTGCAATGCTGCAGGCCTGATGCATTATGTTAATACTAAGATATGTGTACTCTTTTTTTGCTATTTCATTTCCCACAATCATTGTATGTATGTGTGTGTGTGTGTGTGTGTGTGTGTATTATACTAACTCAAATGTGATATGATGTTAAAATTCTTTCTTAATATCTGTTCTAATTCAAAATAATTCAACATTAAATGGATGGAGCTAGGGTGGCAAATCTTTTTTCATGAATGACAAGTTTCTCCTGACCTCCTTTTGAAGTGAAAATTTGTCTTTTACATCGCAATTTAAGCTAGCCTGTTTGTTATTCTAATGTGTGATTTCATTTCTTTAATAGGTGAACCTGGAAAGCCTGCCCAACTGGGAGGAGAAACAGTTATTCAAAGAGTAAGTATATGTGTTTATTGTGGTTGATTTTGGACAAATTCTTAAAACATGAATTTGTGCTCTCTAGTCTAGTTATACAAATATGAAATATATTAACTGTTTTCTCTCCTGAGCAACATATTTAGCAATTCTCTAATAGTAAATTATCATGCAGATTCATGGAGGATCATAACACAGCAACCTTCCCTTCTAAGAAGTGAGGTTCTTTACTATTTTAGTGCAGTCTTTCTTCACTTTAGATATCAAGGCTTGTATTGAAGTGTGGAGTTTTTGTGCTTGAATTCCAAAAGCCTTTTTATTTGCTGTTAATATCTGAGTGTATATGTCTGTGGGTTTATATGTATTTGCTGTGTTCTTGTGTATGGAAATTTTACAATACAGCAGTACATAAGTTGTTTGTCCATTTGCAGTTTTTCTACACAATGATCAATTAATAACATTGATTTAGGGAATAGGTTGGTTAGTTGGTAAATGTTAGGGGGATTGCTTTAGCTAGAACATGTTTAGGTTGCATGAAAATTTGGATGTTACAAATAAGAATTTAATTTCCAATATTGAGAATTATTTTAGTATTTATTTCATTTTGCTCTGGGGTTAATGGTTGCAGATATTATAACCTTGATGCTTATTACCAACGGCAAATGGAAAAGGAAATGAAGAAAGGCCCAGATAAGGCTGTGGACACTGAACGTACTGTGTTTAATGATGAAGAACAGCGTCGGTATGTCCTGTTATTCTTATGCACTGTAAATTGGTATCATTTATATTTTTTGCTCTTAGTAGTTCCTGTTTCTTAAGCAGTTGATAGTTCCATACATCTGATAATTTTTTTTTTTAATATATAAAAATTTTAATGAAACGGCTGAGATTATAATCCAACCTTCTGAATTTCTATTCCCTTGATTTTCCCCCTGTTTGTGCTGAATCTTCTCTTTTGAAGTTGTTTCTCTTCTTCATGCAACTTTATTGATTAGAAAAACATTCTTCTCTATTTATAAATTAGGCATGCACTTTGCAGTTTGCACAGAACTTAGTGAACTCTGAGAGTTTCTCTTGTCAGTTATCCTTCCTCATCAATAAGCAAGTGTTGGTCTATCCAGATGTATTTTATGAGCTCCATGGAGATATATCCAACCTAATTTATTAACTAAGGGAAATAAAGTAGAAAGTTCATATGAATGTGTTTCCCTCCTACATTTATTTGTATGTCATATAGAACCTTTTCTTCAGTTGACATTTGTTGTGATTACAGGCAAGAACTGCTTCGAGAACGTGAAAGGCAGAAAGAAGAACAATTGCAATCAATGCAACACTCCATGCGAACTGGAATGGTAAACATTTTCATCCAATGAATCTAAACAGCATTGGGTATTCTTGTTATGTTTCTTCATAGTAAATGTGTATCTTGTGATGATGCTTTTGTTTGAATATATAGGCACAGGCAATGAAAGAGCAAGCTCAACTACGGGAAGAGATGGCCTACCAGTACAAGCTTGGCAACTTTGAGGTTAGAAAGACTTGCACACATCTAATGATTATGTATTACGGTAGCTACCTTTATGTTGTCCAATATTGAGGGTTATTCGTTATAGGCTGCGGCTGCTATTCAGCGACGGTTGGATCCAGATGTTGCTATGTAAAGCTGGTTGCATAATCTTAGTTTGACTTGGATGGCTGAGCACATGAACTGGTAGGGCTTCAACAATTATCCATTTTAGAATCTTATTCTGACCTGAAAATGTGTAAGGAACCGGAACTATAGCATTCTTGCTTGGATCGTCGCAAAGTGAACTATTCTATTCCATTGTCCTATATTTTTGTGTGTTCCCCAGCATACCGGTGAGAAGAATATTCAATGATTCATGATACCTATGGAGTAATTTTTGTCCCCATTGTTTGAGTATGATTCATGATACCTATGGAGTAATTTTTGTCCCCATTGTTTGAGTATGCAATATTTGTCGCCAAAAAGTTTACGGTTCTTGGGGCGATTTGATCTATGTTTACTTACTTTACACAGGATTGAGAAGTCTCTCTTACTATGAGTTTTTGTTTTCTCCCAAACTGGAGTACTTTCAAAACTTATTTCCCAAATTAAGGTAATTTTAAACTTATTTTCAAACTAGGGTATTTTGTCATGTCAAATGCTTTGTTACACATTTTATACTATTGTTCCTTCACACACTTAGACATGTCATACACATGTCACATCGTTTTTTTTTTTTTTTTTTTTTTTTTTTTTTTAAATCCTATTAATAAGAATCAAACTTTAATCATTTAAATAATAATTTAAAATTCTAACTATTCTACTACTATATCAATTTGTTAATCTAACAATTATTTTATTTAATATAACATTAATTTGGAAGAAACTCTAAAAATGTAAGAAAAATTTTGAAATAAAAATCTTAAATAATCTAAAATTCTTTTTAAATTAAAAAGATGTTTCTATTTAAAAAGATCTGGTATTGTGACAATCGACCTTTTAGTGCAACAAACATGAATTTGTGTAACAATAGTAGAATATAAACAATCGATCTTTTATTACAGTACCAATGGTAGTATTATAGTATATTTACTCCGTCAAAATAGTTTTTGTTTAACTCCTTATTTCAATAGTCTAAAAGCTTTTTTTTTTTTTTTTTTTTTTTTTTTTTTTTTTTATTTAAATGTATTAGTGGTTCTATAATGGAAAATGAAAGTTTGAGAAGGTTTAACAGACTTAGAGAGTTACGTATATAGAATATTCTCCAATGTCAGCCTCATTTTACTCTATTCATCAAAATCAGAGAAAAGGGTCAAATAGACCCCTAAACTTTACCCTAAAGGTCAATTAGCCTTCTAAACTTTAAAAAAGGTCAATTAAACACTCAAACATGTTAAATTTGATCAATGAAGCCCAAAAACCGGTAAATGACCTATTATTACAGGTCATTTTAAGTTTGGCGACGAAGTCCGGCCATCAGTGACAGATTCCGGCGACCGGCGAATTTTTCCGGCGGCCGGCGAGATTTTCCGGCCGTCCGGTCGTCTTCCACGGGAGAAGACGACCGGATGGCATTGGAGAAGGCGGCAGACGCTTCTCCATTGGAGAAGGCGGCCGTCCGGTCGTCTTCTCTGGTGGAAGACGACCGGACGGCTGGAAAATCTCGCCGGCCGCCGGAAAAATTCACCGGTCGTCGGAACCTGTCACCGGTGGCCGGATTTCGTCGCCGGAATTAAAATGACCTGTAATAATAGGTCATTTATTTACCGGTTTTTGGGCTTCATTGACCAAATTTAACATGTTTGAGTGTTTAATTGACCTTTTTTAAAGTTTAGGGGGTTAATTGACCTTTAGGGTAAAGTTTAGGGGTCTATTTGACCATTTTCTCTCAAAATCTTGATGTGGCAACTTCTTTTTTTTTTTTTTTCAAAGTTTAGTTAAGATTTTTTGAAAGTTAAAATCCAAGCTATTTTATATTTAAATCTAACTAGTCTAAGGTCTTATAGGGATAACGTCAATTTGTTCTTGGTTTGTCTTCTCTTTCTCCCCTTTCTCTCCAACTCTATAAGCTTTCCCTATCTCTTTCTACTACGTTCATGAAATCAATTCTGATCTTAACTTTAAATATTCTAGTAAAATATTTAAGAAAAATGATTAAATACATGAGAAAGCAATTAGATATCTGAACTTTAAAAAGTTACAATTAAACATTCTAACATGTCATTATGGTGCATCTGAACCCATAACCAGTTATTCATCACTTGGAATAATCGGTTATTAGGGTTTCAACAAAGAGAGTAGTCGTCAAACGCCATTGACACTAAAGAAGAAGGCAACTGGATCTAATCGTCTTCATTGGAGAAGACAACTGGCTAATCATTTTCTCCAGTGGAGAAGGCAAGCAATCGGCTAATCGTCTTCTCCAGGGGAAAAAACAGGCAATCGGCTAATCGTCTTCTCCAGTGGATAAGACGATATGCAAACGCCTTCTCCATTGGAGAAGGCAACCATACTATTTGCCTTCAATTGATAAGTTAACTAGACAGTCATCTTATCCATTGGAGAAGGCGACTAGATGGTCCAGTTCGATCGCCTTCTTCAAGAAGAAGGCAATTGGACATGGTCGCCTTTGATGGAGAAAGCGACTAGCCGATCGTCTTTTTCAGTAGAGAAAATCACTAGTCCGGTCGCCTTATGCCCTTATCCAGGAATGTGACTGATTGGTCACCTTCTTTTTCAAGAATGTGATTATTAGTTGTCTTCTCTAGGTAACAAGCGATTTTTTGTTTTGTTTTGTTATTTTTTTTTTGTTTTTTGTTTTGTTTTTTGTTTTTTTTTTTGTTTTTTGTTTTGTTTTGTTTTTTTTTTTGTTTTTATTTTTGTTTTTTGGTTTTTTTTTTTTTTGTTTTTGTTTTTTGTTTTTTGTTTTTTTTTTTGTTTTTTTTTTTGTTTTTTGTTTTTTTTTTTTTTTTGTGAATGACAATGATTTTATTTTCGACGACCGTGATGAACATTGGCCAGTGACACTCAATAGTGGCCTGTGTGCCACGTCATTGTAATTTTATTGGGTAACTTATTGGTTACAGGTAAACATGACTTATTTGATTGATTTTAATAAGTTTGAGTATTTAATTGTAATTTTTTAAAATTCTAAGGTTTAATTATTTTTTCGTGTAAAGTTTAAGAGCTTATTTGACTCTTTTTCCAAATGTTTATTATGTTTGAACTAAATCTTTACTTTATAGATAATTCAAAATATAATGCAATATATTCATTCAAATACTATTCCAATGGCATCTAGTTATACTCTTTTTGTGTTATTTTTTGAGTACATTATAATATACTCCACATCATCGTATTGCAATTTGAAGTAAAAGTGTATAATTACGTGATATACTCTATTAGGATTTGTTAACCTATCCACTCTACCAATTGTAAAATTTGTGTAATTGCAAGACTTTTTCTTAAGAGTGCACATATTCCATTGTACACACAATATTTTCCTTTAGGTATTATTATTGTGCAATTTGGTACTACAATATTTAATAATTTTTATATTTAAAGTTTAAATGACAAATTTACCTATCTGGGTCTATTGTATCTAACCTCATTCCATAGAAATATATTCAACTGGTTGTGACAAATTCATACTCCATGCTATGAGATAATAAGTTAGGAGTATTTAATTCTTACAATTGAGATAAGTGATATTCTAAATAATAAAACAAACTTATTTATTTAGTTTAGTATTTCAAATAAATAAAGATATTAATTAATGGGAAAAAACATTTTTCACCCATGTATTTAGAGAGAGAGAGAAATAATCAAATGGGACTATCTCTTCCCGCGAGTTCCGTGAAACTCTTCATAAATGCACACAAGTTACTACACGAATGTACACATACTAAATTGTGCATAATTTGTCCAGTATAAATGTACAATATACTCTGTGTGCATCCGCGTACTAATTTGTGTACATTTATGAATGAACTTATAGGAAGATGTAGTCTCACTGAAACATTAGTATATATAAAAGCTTCAATCAATACATTAAAATTAACTTATACAACTATGAAATAGATGGTTGAGTAGGTAGGTCATGATTTTCATATTTAAGAATTACTTGTTCGATTCTTACTAACACTTCCACCTTGTTCTAGTGTATTCTAACTTCCACAACCCATAAATATACCTATTAATATACAATTTTTTGTGAAGAGCACCTTCCTTTATATAAATGATTTTATAGTCATTTAAATTAATTAATCTCTTATACATTAATTGATGTTATAAGAAATTAATCAAATCAATGGACGTAACTCACGTAAGTAAGTGCAAAATTTGATAACTAACATTATCCTAATGCAGATTAGAAAAATTTGAGTCAAGAAATCAAATAAATTGAGATTATAGTAATTTATATAAAAATAAATGGAAACACAATGCACATCATTCAACTTGGAAAATCTTTGTCTTAACATTAAAGCAGCTTTTACATATTAAATTATTTTCTATATTGAAACCCAATTATTCAATTAATACCAAACTTTTTTTTTAAAAAAATATAAATATTTAAATTTCAAAGATATTACCAGGACTATGTGGTCCAATGGTACCCGGGTTGGACTTCCATTTGGAAGGTTGTGAGTTCAAGCCTCAGTGAAGGCATTATTAGCTCTTTGTGTTTCAATAAGTTGAGAAAGTATATGAACAGATACTACAATGTAATAGAGCTAGTACCATTCAAAAAATAAAAAATTTCAAAGATATTATTCTCTTAACCCCGGGAGGCGTTTTTCACACTATCTTTGCTTCCCACTTGCCACTCTCTCTAAGATTCCTTTCTACTTTCATCCCTACAGTTGCAGAAGATATATATACAGCTATAGATATACATATAAATATATACATAGAGGTGGGGGGGCTAGGAAATGAGAGGACAGCTGGGAGCAGTGATGGGGAAGTACCCTTCAAGTGATGGGAATGGTGAACGGCGTAGTGGTGGGATTATAAAGCACAACAGGAAATGCAGAGATGTGGTGTTTCTGATCATCTTCATTGCATTTTGGGTTGCTATGATTGTGAATTCTAGCTTTGGATTCAACAAAGGAAACCCATTAAGGTAAAACAAGGAAGAAAGCTCTTGCTTGCTTTCTTAAATTATTTTGTTTTATTGTTATTAGTCTTTTGTAATTGCTTTTTGTTTGTCATTTTGGATATCTTAGGTGAAATTAATCATGCTTTTTGTCTTTATCCAATTTGATCTACTGAAAGTTGCATTCTTTACTGCTTTTGCAAGTTTAATCTGGGCCATTCTGGGGTTTATCTGCAACTTAAGGGCAGTGTATGTTGTTGTTAATGTTTAAATATTAGCTGAACCATGGCTATCTAACAATTTAGCAGGAATTAATTGATGTTCTATTTCCTGAATTTTTTAACTTATGAAGACTACAATATCCGGCTTAGTAACAGGGATCTTTTCTTTTGTCTAAAGACCCTATAGAATTTTCTGCTAAACAACAATTTTGTATTAGCTGAACTGTGCTTATAGGGAGAAGGGCAATCATTAACTGTCTTTTCTAAATGCTCTCAGCTCTCTGGATCTTGGGATTTGATTGTTTGAATCCAACAGATATAAGTCTACAATTAGAGCAGGGGCTTAAAAAATCCAGTTCAGTTGATTTCAAATGCATACCTCATAACTGGGCGTTTCCAAACTTTACTTGTTCTTTTATTTTTCACATGAAAACAGGAATTTAAATTCCTGAAATCCCATGCCCAAGATTTGAAATCCACATATCTTCGGGAGATTGATCCATATGCTAAGAGCTTGTTTCACATGCTATTTTGAATCATAGTTTGTGTCCCCTGTTTGTTGTGCAATTGTGTGTATCGTATCATGTTGTGTTTTACTTGTATTTGCAGGTTAACTTATGGGCTTGATTATAAAGGTAACATTTGTGGTGACCGACATGCAGACCCTAACCTTCATAATTTGGAAGTCAGATATTGGTTAAATCCCAATGAGGTTTATCAAAGTGGTCTAAAGGATGGTGATGTCAAGCTTCCAAATGCCCGAAGTATTTGCTTGTTGGACTGCCCTATTCCATCAGAAGATTCACTAAATTGGGTCTGTGATTATCCAGATGGTGACGTTCGTCTCTCAGTTGAAAACTGGATTGATAGGAATTATGATTATTTTGCTGATCTTCCTCCTGATTTAAGGAAAAATTCTCTTCAGCTCCTGGGTCCATGTTACCCTGTCATATTTCCTAGTGTTAATGGTAAGTTAAGAGCCATTCTTGATTCTGAAAGCATGAAATATTAGGTTTATAACTATTTTTTTTTAGCTTTCCAATTCATGATTTCTTTAGTATTTGTTAAGAACATTCAAATCCTATTTTTGTTTGTTTATTTATTCCTTCTTCTCTTGTCCGGAAGGGAAGTTAGAAAATTATTTGAGAAGTTTTGTTCTTTAACTTGTAATTCCAGTTTATTGGAGCTGCCAATTTATTTCTCGCTTGTCAAATGTGTCTTTGCGGCATTGGAAGGAGATGGGTGGAGCAGACATTGTTGAGGACATTATAATTGATAAATCTATTCACAAGTCCATCAACTCACGATCATCAGTCTTAAAGGTGAATTTACCACTCCCTTCCCACCCTGCTTTTTTATTGTAATAAACTTTGTGCATATGGGTAAGAGAGCATTTGTTTAAAGAAATACCCAATGCTTATTCATCATTGCATAAGTTAGGATTCGCTTAGTTGTGCATCAGTTTCTGTAACTTGAGTGTGAAATTTTGTTCTTTTCTTTTCTGTTTGTTTCCTTATACATCATCTATTTGCAGAGATATGTTGCTGATGTTGAGAAATCATGGCCTGTCTTGATTGTTTGTGGAGGAATTTTGCCAGTGTTCCTGTCAGTTATTTGGCTTTTGATGATTCGCTACTTTGTTGCTGCAATGCCATGGATTACTGTTGTCCTTTTTAATATCCTTATCATATCAGTAACAATGTTCTACTACTTAAAAGGTTTGGATATGTTTATCAATAATGATAATTTCTCCCCGCTCAATTGTGTTGTTTGTGCTTGAATATAATAGCTTTTTATGTAGTATGATATATACGTTTATATACATCTTTCTTGTTTCTAGCTGGATGGATTGGAAACAATGCCATATCCCCCATCATCGGCGAACATGACCCATATTATCATGTTTCTGCAAGGGTATGTTTCTGCTTTTATCCAGTCTGCTTTAACTGTATTATAATTTTTTAAAATTATTACTGTATTTCTATGCTGTTTATTCAAAGATTACGTTTTTAGGAGTTGAACCATCTCCATGCTGCTGCTGTTCTTATGACCATTATCATGGTTATTGCATTCTTATCATCTATTGCTATAGTGCGACGTATCCTCATGGCAACATCTGTTCTTAAGGCAAGTTCGAAGCATCACCATATTATCATGCTCTCTCATCTCACTTCTTGTTCTGGATAACTAGGATTGTGTTTCCTTATTCTGATGTTTCGAAACCTTTCTTACAGGTTGCTGCCAAAGTCATTGGAGAAGTGCAGGAACTAATAATTTTCCCCGTCATTCCATATGCTATCCTTGGAATCTTTTATATGTTCTGGTTTTCAGCGGCTTTCCATCTTTTCAGTTCTGGGCAAGTCGTCCAGAATGACTGCAGCAACAACTGTTGTGCTTATGATCTTAAAGCAAAACGAGTGAGCTGTGATCGTTGCTGTGGTTATAGTGTCCGATTTACTCCTCATATTGGCGCTGCTATTCTTTTTCACCTGTTTGGCTGCTATTGGGCTACACAATTTGTTGTTGCATGCTCCTCAACTGTCATTGCAGGCTCTGTTGCTTCATATTATTGGGCTCGAGATGAAGCATCGGTAAGCCATCAAGCTTTAATGTTTTAGTGTTTCATATATTGCAGGCTGATATGCTTTTTTTTTTTTGGATGACGAGAGAAATTCACAGCCACTACCCGAGGTTTGCACCAGGTAAACCCTGCCTTGTGACCCTAGCCGGCAAAGGACCATAAGGGGGTAAACCAACCTAGGTTGCCCATAGCTGGCTGGCTCAAACCAAGAAGACCAATAGGCCCGCTCCCAGGAGTCGAATTTGTAGCCACTACCCGAGGTTTGCACTAGGTAAACCCTGCCTTGTGACCCTAGCCGGCAAAGGACCATAAGGGGGTAAACCAACCTAGGTTGCCCATAGCTGGCTGGCTCAAACCAAGAAGACCAATAGGCCTGTTCCCAGGAGTCGAATTTGTAGCCACTACTCGAGGTTTGCACTGGGTAAACCCTGCCTTGTGATCCTAGCCGGCAAAGGATCATAAGGGGGTAAACCAGGGCAAATTATTGTGTGGACCATGGTCCACACAATGTTATGTGGACCATAACAAAAAGTACATTTTTAATATACTAAATGTACATTATTTTTGTATTGAATGTACATTTTACAATATAATGTACACTCAAAACAAAAATAATGTACATCCCCTGTATACAATGTACATTATTTTTATACTGAATGTGCTTTATTTTTGTACTGAATGTACTTTATTTTACAGTAGACAAAATATGATCCACACAACTTGTGTGGACCATGGTCCATACAATAATGATTGGGTAAACCAGTCTAGGTTGCCCATAGCTGGCCGGTTCAAACCAAGAAGACCAATAGGCCCACTCCCGGGAATCGAACTTGTAACCTTGTGGTTACCAAGTTAACAGTCTGACCAACTTGGATGTGGTTGCCCCCAATATATGCTTTTGTTTGAGATCATGAACTGTTTTTTTTTTTTTTTTTTTTTTTTTTTTTTTTGCAATGCAGCCAGAGGTTCCATTTCTCTCAGTTTTTTCTTCAATGAAGCGGCTCATACGATACAGCATTGGGTCTGTTGCTCTGGGTTCTCTAGTTGTGTCATTCACTGAGTCCATCCGGTTCATACTTGAATCACTTCGTCGCAAATTTAAAGCTACTAATTCGATGCCAGAAAGCTGGATAGGGAGGATTTTGTTTAATACTGCCCAGGGTTGCTCGAAATGTATTAGCTGGATTATCAAATCTGTGAACCGTAATGCTTATATAATGGTAAGGATGATTATTGCATTTTCTTGATCATACTCTCATGATTTAAAATTTGCATTTCAGTTGATGATATTTGCCTTTGCAGCAACACTAATCTGCATGTACCAAGCACGATGTCTATAAATATGCACTCATACCATCTTCAAACATAAAATTTGGTTTTCCAGAACTACAATCTGGGGGTTCCTTGTTTTCGTGATTGTCCTAACAAGGTTTTTCGAGAATATGATGGTGAACCATTATTGCGAGTAAACTTGCGATTATTCAAACCATGATTTGCCTCTAGCTCTTGACATCTAGATACTGTCTGATATGCATATGCCTCTTTCAGATAGCTATTACGGGAAAAAGCTTCTTCAAAGCTTCAGAGATTGCAACAGAACTCATTATCAGCAATATCCTCCGGATAGGGAAAGTCAACATTATCAGTGATGTTATCCTGTTTCTTGGGAAGCTATGCGTGAGTCTTGCAAGCTCGTTGTTCGCTTTTCTCATGTTGGATACTCACAAGTACAAGTCCGCACACAACAAGATCTCCTCCCCGCTATTCCCAGTGCTGGTGAGTTTGCCATTCTCTCTTCTTGTCAAGTTTCCATATTAACAAAATATCAAGAACCACCTTTTGAAACTATTTAGATGACACTTGACATCTCACTTAGGCTTCTTTGATTCATAGTGGCATAGTGAAGTGATCATTTATCATCCCATTAACCGGACATCCTCTTAACTAATTAGGGCATGTGTTAGGATCAAGCTTTACGCCAAAAGCTACAACTAGTAGCGAAGGAGCAACTTTATTTCCTTCTACCTACATAGCAACCCTTCAGGCTTCCGCCCAATAATTCCTCCAGCACCTGTCAACCTTAACTATGCTCTGATACCCCTTGTTAGGATGAAGGGCTTACTATCACGCAAAAAACTATAGTTAGTAGCGAAGGCGCAAAGGCAGGGTGCTAGACTAGGCTCTTCATGCCTGTGCCAACAATCCCCTAGCTACCTGGTGCTGGACTTGGCCTTTCAGGCCTCCACCCAACAACATGAAACCAAGTCGCATGCATCTAGTATGCGATCATACCAGCACTAATGCACCAGTTTCCATCAGAAATCCGAAGTTAAGTCATTTGCATCTCTTATGAATCTTGATGGCCTTCCATGGAACAGGTATGCTGGGGTCTTGGATATATTGTCGCTACCCTTTTCTTTGTAGTGGTGCAAATGTCGATCGATACCATAATCCTTTCGTTCTGCCAAGACTCCGATGAGCACCATGGAACTGCCCAATACGCACCTCCTCTTCTAATCGAGACTTTGAGCGACCAGAATGAGATGCAAAGACTTACACAATGATCAATTTGAAACCAACATTGGCCTCCAATGCAGCAGCAGCATCACCTTCATATGCATGTTTGTTGTAGCTTCATAGTTTTAGTTGTAATGGATGCCCCTTGAAGGTTATTTTCGGCATCTGCTTAATTGTTGCAATGTATTATTATTGCCCTACCAATCTACCATGAGTCACCCAACTCAATATAATGTATATAGTTACTAAGCCAAAATTTTGACGCACAAATGTTTAACTTTGTAGTTATAAATTTCGTATTAGATATAAATGTATAATATTAGTGATTAAATTTGCAAGTTCAAATTCTCGGTGTGAGGGCGGTAAGATGAAAATACTAGACGGGGAAGATAATATATCTCTTTAATAATAATAAAAAAAAACACTTACAGGGTGTTTGGTTGGAGTGATTTTAAATTCCCTTCCCACTTAATTCCCACATAATTCCAAAGACCATTAAATTCCGTAGTTTGGTTGGAGGGAATTGCAATTCCATGGAATTGCAATTCTCCCATTTTCATGGAATTAAAATCCCAGGTCCCCCCCGGTATTTTAATTCCTGGGAAAAAAAAATAGTGATAAGTCAAAATTACCCCTTCCTTTTTTAACCTAAAATTAATGTCTAACAACAATAATGGACATTTTTGACTTTATACTACTTATTCCCTTTCAATTCTCATGTATACCAAACATTGGAATTGAAATTCCCAGTAATTTTATTCCTGTCAACCAAACACTGGAATTTAAATTCCCACTTTATTCTCAGTAATTCAACTCCCATGGAATTACAATTCTTTTCCCACATAATTCCCTCCCTCCAACCAAACGCCCTGTTAAGTGATCATAGCTTTGTCAGACTATTTCTAAGCTCACAGGACTTCGTTCCTAGAGTTACTAGGGAGATAAATCACGAATTGCGTAATTAATCTGTTGGTCAGATCCAAAGATCCGATTTTAATCTTCATAGGCGCACAAAGAATCAAATTTAGACCTTTTGGCCCACATTGCCACTTCATGATCTTTAAATCGCGACGAACCAACTATGTTTAATCTCGAGGAGCGGGGCTGAACCAACTATATATGCTTAGCCTCGAGGGGCAGGGCCAAATATTCTTACGAGTTCTACTACATGTACTTCCTAAATTTTACTCCTGATGTAGCGGATTCTGATAAATTATTTTTTTCATGTAGGTCTCGATACAATGTCTACATCAAAATTTAATTTTATGTTTGGGCGTACAAGTTGAGATGACATATTGGGAGTACATGTAACATTTTCCTATTCTTACCTTTGTCCAATTGTCATTCCTAACTAAAATTAAAATACTCTAATTCACAAAGAAGGAAGGTTTATATCATTTTCACTTCCTCACTCATGCAACCTTCATTTATGGCATGAAAAGTGAAAAAACGTCTAAGAAACTACTTATGAACAACCACTTTGGAACGCTATAAATTCATTCTTCCAATTCATGAAGCTTCAATTCATTGATGAATATAATAATGGGATCCACAAAAATGGGCTTCTTGGGATTATTGGTCTTAATGTTTTTCAGCCTTTCAACTACTCATAGGCTCCTCGGACACGCCCACAATCACGGCGGCGATGGGATTAATTCAACACCGGTCTGCACTGATAAGCCCAATATGCAAAAAGATGGAGAATATAGCATGGGCGGCGGTATGAATGGCTATGATCCACCTCATCATAATCCCGGAAAAACCAGGTCCTCCGTAGCCGGCGGCGATGAGAAGCACAAAATGAAAGCTAATGATGAACCCATGCCACCAATACTGTGAAACCATAGAATTCAACAATGGTTACAATCATACAATTATAGCCATATATCTCTACATTAATATACTTTCTCCATCTCTATATACTATATTCTACATATATAATCAAGCGAAGTATACATTATGATACATGAAGACTAGAATTACTTTTTAATCAAAGAGATAATAAAATTGGTGTATTCTGTCTTCTCTCTGGACATGGAATCAGCAATTATCTTTGTGTATCTGTGGAACACCTCTTCAATTATTCCTTCACCAAAGTGGCTGACAAGTATAGGCTCAACAACAGCCCTCAAGCCCCTAGCAACTTTATATGCAGCATTATTATTGTTGTTACCAATCATATTATCATATTCATCTCCAGTCCAATGAATTTGGAAAGTCTCCAAGCATTCAATAGTAAAAGAACCATCCTTTTCAACTAGGGATTTCACTTCTGCTAGAGATGGTGTGTACAGGGGAGTGTTGAATGAATTTAGTTTCTCTTCTTCGACAAAACCCTACATCAAAGCAACACTCTTAGCTATACATGTTACTCATAGTAGAAACGAAAAGGAATATATACAGAGGTCGTGACAATTTGTTTCCAATTTGAAACCCCCCCCCCCCCCCCCTCCCCCAACCCCTACTAGCCACTTGGTGCTAGATCGACTTGGTCATTCACTTGCCCTCCACCCAACACCTACTAGCCTTAACTGCACAGTTTTTACTCTTGTATGACTCGAACCTATGGCCTGACTCTGATACCACTTGTTAGGATCAAGCACTTACTACTACACTAAAATTTATAAATCGTAATAAATGCACAACTTTATTTCTTTATGCAGCCACATTTTTAAGAGGCATGGTGCTGAACTTAGCCCTTCAAACCTCCACCCAATAATCTCCTTAGTTACCTGGTGTTTGACTTGACCCTTCATCAATACCTCCACCCAACATTTAGTTATATGAATGACTTCATTTATCTTATGGCTTGGCGTATCTATCTATTTGCAATTTCTACCTGATCAACTTATATCTTTTCTTTTGTCAAAACCTAAGATTTGAGCAATTCCCTTTACTACTGCATTGTTAGGTAGATTACTTATGAACTAGGTGACCCGTGTTCATAAACCTAGATTCATTGTAGGTATGACTTTGGATTGATTTCCTTCTTCCCCCAAGTTCTTTAGAGTTTCCCTTCTGGATCGTGAGTATTCTAGGTGCCTTTTGAAGTCTTCATTTCTATCTGGACATGTAATCTAATTGTTGACATATGCTACTTTGATAGGAAGGATGCCTTTTCGAGGCTTCCCTGCTTTAGTGTGGTGCTAATTAAGGGTAGGCTTATTGTTCCTCCAACTAGATTACATTGATCCTGCCATGGATTTCCCTCATATGCTGCTCTCTCAGGCCTCAGCTCGTAGGTTTAAGTTGAGAGGTCAAAAACTTTTTGGCCCTATTTGGTAATTAAAATAGTTAGCCTATCAACCAATTTTGACTTGTTTGATCACTATTAGATGTTTGACATAATTAAATAATCAATATGAGTGTTTGATTAATTAGCTTTTTGTAACAACTTATTGCTTCGAAACACTAAAATTCAAAACGCTGCTCAAATGAAACTTTTCGATTCGTTTTTTAAGAAAGTCATTTTGTATATAATTATCTAATAGTTAATATATCAAATATCTTTCTACAACTAATTCTATCAAATAGTTAAATTCACTAATTAACCCAATCAACTAACAGCTAACAGCTAATTATCAAACGCTCTTTTGTCTAAGATGCGCACAAATGATGCCAATTATGGAGTTCTATTTGTCAACTACGGGACAAACTAGTGAACTCCCTTTTACTACAAAGGTCATGTAGTAATTTACACATAATGTATCAAGAACATAGAAATGGAGGATCTTGTGCTATTCAATTCATATAGAGCTTATGAAGTAGTGAGACAATACCCTAATTTATAGGATGCTATCCCTATTCCTAAGGATATTAAGATAAGTAGGTTTTCCCTTACAGACAAGGAATCCTAACTTCATCCTATCAATGCATTCCTTTTAATATACTAACTCTGCTTTAACCCTAGATTCATGCAACGCAGCCCATATTCACTTTATAGACTAATTAATAACATATTTTATAGTTTAAATTAAATGAATATTTGATTACCTCTGCAACAAGATCATTAAGGGCCATGGCTAGGAGATCCATGGGGTGGAGATCAGGGTTATCATTTTTTCTGCCCATAATGGTCAAAACCATTTTTCCGTCTTTAACCAATTCTTCTGAACGATACTTGAGAAACATTGAAAAATCATTATTGAATTGATTATAATATGCCTTTATCACATTTAGTGGACTTGTAGTTGCCATGCAAATGTTGCCCTTATTTCCTTCTAGCCTTTGAGGTACCTGGTCAAAACATATTGTTCAAGAGTAATTACTTTATAGAATATCGAGATTGTATTTTGATGCATGATTCTCCAAATCCATTAGCATTAAACCACTTTTTCTTCTCATTTTTGTTGAAGTTAGGTAAAGGATATTATAACCTTTACAAGAAGCTCCATCAGCATTTAACAAAGTATCAATATTTTGAAAAAATAAAACAACACAAAAAAAATATCTTAAGTTTTGAACTCAACTTTAAAACTCCATAGCTAGAAGAAAGAAAAAATTATTTGAAAAAAAAAAAAAAAAAGAAATTAGGACTTTTTCAATTTGAGAGTCACTTATACCATTAGACCACAAGGTTATTGGCAATGCTTCCTTAATTTATCAGTGTCTCAGGACAATTTGACAATAATTAAATATTCAATGGTCAATATTGAATGTGTAAATTAAAGGCAAATTTTAAACTTATCCTCTCTTCTTCTCCCAAAGAAGATAAGATAAGTTTAAAATTTTAAACTTATCTTATTCAATGGACAAATTCAAATTTTAGTATAAATAGAGCTAAATCTACTATCTACTATAGTAATAAAAGTCAAGGACAAATTCAAATTTTAGTATAAATAGAGCTAAATCTACTATCTACTATATTAATAATTTTAGTATAAATAGAGCTAAATCTACTATCTATTATACTAATAATTTTAGTATAAATAGAGCTAAATCTACTATCTACTATACTAATAAAAGTCAATGAGAGTTAGGTTTATAATGGATAAAAAAATGACGGTCAAAGTTTTTAATCAAATGAATAGCTCAGATGGATCAGATTTTAATTTTTCTTGAGATTTCTTAATTTAACTTTAATTATATGATTATCCGTTAAATATTATCTTCTCCGTTAATTTATTTTTTTGTTTTTTTTTTGAAAACCTTCGTTAATTTCTGTTAGTTCACCATTAACTTACTCATTGATTTCAATAAGAAAGGTCTTAGGTTCGAACCTCATCCCAATCAAAATTGGCACAACTAGTACTCTATTTTACTCTTATTAAATTAAAACAATAATTTAGTAGCTACAACAAAAAATAATACATATGCATTTCTTTAATTTAGAATTATGTGTCTGCAATGCCTTTATTAAAAAAAAATCATTATCAATAAATTAAATAAGAGAAATAATTTCATTAGTTATATTTTCTTTATTTTTCTCCAATATAAAAGTTCTTTACATTCAAATTCATCAATTGATTATATTTGTTACATTGTCCCTACAATGTCTTTATTCAAAATATATATATATATATATATATATATATATATATATATATATATATATATATATATATATATATATATATATATATATATATATATATATATATATATATATATATATTCATTATCAATAAATTAATTAAGAGAAATAATTTCATTAGTTATATTGCCTTTATTTTTCTCCAATGTAAAAAATATTCTTTACATTCAAATTCATCAATTGATTATATTCACTACATTGTTCTATTATCTTTTTTGTGCACTATTTTTTAATTAAATATCAAAGTTATAATACAAAATAATGCTATATATTTATTCACCAAGTATTTTATCAATACCATGAAAAAATTAAAAAATATAATTAAGTCAATCATATTAACTACTTGAGAGATTTGTTGACGAAAAGAAGTATTCAAATCACACAACAAATTGAAGTGGGAAACTACCTCGCAATGTCCTTGTTTGACAATCAGCAGTTAGCGATTAGCGTCAGCGGATTATATTAGCGGATTTGACCAGCGAATTATATCAACGGTGGTAAAAAAAATATTTGAAAAAATTAACTAGAGTAAAATATATTAGAACCCTTTACAACAAAAATACTTGGTTATTATTTAAAACAATTATAATGAATCTCAGCTCCTATATTACATTGTATTCATATACTATGAGCTACATATTTAAATAAATAAATTCAACATTAAATATAAACTTCTCATATATAATCTTGCATTGATATACTTTCAAATATTTATTTAATTATAAACATTGCGCATTAACTCATTCGCGCAATACGCGGTGTAAAACTAGTATTGAATAAGAATAATGCTGAATAAGTCAAAAGTGGTTGTTAAAAAAAAAAAAAAAAAAGAAGTCAAAAGTGGTTAACAGACATATCAAGAAATCTTTGAAGCAGAAAGAGACTCAACCAAACGCTTCAAACACATCAAGATGGATCTATACTGTTTACTTTTAATTACATGCATTTTAGTACTTTCCAAATAAGATGAAGAGTTAATCAATGATTTGGTCCCTCAATTATTAGCGAACTATTAATGTAATTCTTCAATCGCTTATTCATTGATTTGGTCCCAGAAAATAATTATTTTTAGTTGATTTAGTCCCTTTGACCGTCAATTTGGTTCCCGAAAACAATTACTTTTTGTCGATTTAGTCCCTCCGACCATCGACGAAAGACGGTCTGATCGAGAGACTAAATCAACTAAAAATAATTGTTTTCAGGGACCAACTCGATGAATAAGCAATTGAGGGGCTACATTGACAGTTCGCTAATAATTGAGGGACGAAATTGTTCATTACCCTATACTCTTTATTTTTAGTTACATTTTAGTACTTTCCAAATCCGTTTAAAACTAAAGCAAACCTTAAAAACAGTAAGATCTTTCAAAAACTTGTAACATATATGGTTAAAACTAATAAAGGGAGTGTATACTATATTTACCTGAGATAGCCAATGGAGAGTGAATGAAGAGTGAACGAAATGGAGGCTATCGGTAGGGAAAAGCCTCCCATAAAACGAACCAGCGACTGCATTGAAGAAGGGTACCCCAACCCCATCTCCCATCTCTCTCCTAAAATCCTCTTGCTGCTTTGGCAATAAGGACCGGAAAATGGTGTTGAAGTCATTGGAGGGAAGGTCATTTAAGTAAATCTGGAACTCCGGTGCCGGCTGTCGGCGCCCAAGCTTCTTATGTTGATCGTCGACGGCTTTGACGAGGTTAAAGACGGGCAAGAAAGTGTTGGGGCCGGAAGAACAGCCCAAGTCGGCGATGCAGATGGTCTTAGGATGATTAAGGTTGGTGTAGAGGCTTCTTATTGCTTCATCTGTTATCGGCTTTGCCCTTAGTATCACGTTTTGCTGCGGGCACCCACAACATATATGAAACTTCAACATTATATTATTTATGTTTATTTTTTAACAATAATAGTAGTGTTCATAAATATAATGAATGCAATTAACTAACCTGAAGAAGAGAGTTGTTTTTTTTTTTTTTTGAAACAAAACTGAAATATATTAAATCAAAGAGGAGATACAAACTGGTGGGTGAGTAATCCACACCCCAAGGACAGATGAAGAACCAGCAGCTTGCGCAAGCACATGTGCCACATGATTCGCTGGTCTTTTGACATGACGAATGAGTACATTCCCGATGTCACGTGCAATGACACGACATTGCTCAATTAACCGACTCGTATAGGATCGGTCCGGACATAACTTAGTTTATTAGCACTAATTAGATGATTTAAAAAACGCTACTCTAATCTAATAAAAGTGGTTCTCTCTCTAGGTAGTGCTTAGAGAGTATCTCCCTAGTTTTCTAAGGTTTCACCTCCCCACTATGGCTGTTATCTCCCCACTACGTTAATTGTTACTCCTCCAAGTTACGTGGATATATTTATACTCATGCATATCGCCGGTCTTTCTCCACCAGCTTTACGTAGACATCAAACACGAGCGCTTATCCAATCATCAACAATCAGCGATGGACATCAACGCGATCGCCTCAGGATGTGCCGTTCTATCTCTGATGGAGGAAGATGTCGGGGGGCTTGAGGCACCGGACATCCATACGATCCCATCGACAAACTCTCATCACGATCTGGTTGGGCGATTCCTAACGGATCGAACGATCAAATTCGACCACATGCAACAGGTCCTGGCCTCGGTGTGGTGTCCAGTGATGGGCATGCGCGTTCTCCCGATGGATGACAACCTGTTCTTATTCCAATTCCTGCACCTGAAGGATCTTCAACGCGTGATGGATGATGACCCCTGGTCATTCGAAAATCACACGCTAGTATGCGCCACGGTTCCGACGGGTGTCCGGCTGGACGAGGTGCCTCTCACCGGTATCTCGATATGGGTCCAGATCCACGATCTCCCTACTATCTACGCATCATCAGATTTCATCGCACGCATTGGCAATTATGTGGGCACTTTTCTGCCAGCGGATCCTCCCAATTTTGGGGGATCCTGGCACAGCTTCTTCTGTATTCGAGTGCGACTGGAGGTACAGACCCCATTGAAGCGGCGTATGAAGATGAATCAGAAGGATGGCACGGTCCAGTGGATCAATTTCAAATATGAAAGGTTAGGCACTTTTTGTTTTTGTTGCAGGGTGCTCGGGCACTCAGAGAAATTTTGTAAGAAAGTGTATGAGGAGGGTGGCACTCCAGAAGAATACCCCTACGGGGCGTGGATGCGGGCGGGGGCTCGACGACAGGCTCGTCCGATTGGGGCGAAATGGTTCTTAGCCGATCTCCCACAAGCTCCAATAGTCATTCAGGAATCCATCGTAGGGGAGAAGCCACGGGATGTGGCAGAGATCGAAGAAGCCAGTGGTTTACAGGGCGAGCTGAAGAGACGTAGGGAAGGCAGTAGCGAAGAGCATGATGTGGTTATGTTTGAGAACCCAAAAAACTCATCTCCGGCGGGTCTGACAGCTCAGACTCGCCCTACACAATGAATGTTTTGAGCTGGAACTGTCGAGGATTGGGTGGCCCCAAGACAGTTCGGGAACTGTTGGACCTCATGTCTAAAAAACAACCCAGTCTGGTGTTCTTGATGGAAACTAAATCATGTATTGAGCACTTGGAACGTGTTAGAGTACGGATGGGATTCGATGGTTTATTATGTGTTGATAGAATAGGAATGGGAGGCGGTTTGGCACTGTTGTGGCGTGACAAGGATATGGCAACTTTATTAAGTTATTCCGGGAACCATATTGATGTGGAGGTATCATTGCCAGGGGCATCTGTGTGGCGACTTACTGGCTTCTACGGACATCCGGATCAATCGAAGAGCCCCCAATCTTGGGATCTCTTAAGGGAGTTGAGTACCCGATCAAATCTACCATACGAGTAACCCTAGTGTTGCGCCCTAGAAGGCAATAGAGTGAGTTATGAGATACTTAAGGTATGCTCGTACTCTAGACTGCACTACGTGGGATATCTAGCTGTACTTGGAAAGTATAGCACGGATATCAAAGGACACTAAGTCCATCAAAGGTTACGTCTTTAATGTAGGCCAGTGCAGTAGGTTTTATGGAAATTCTCGAAACGACTTGTGGTGGCTATGATCCATGACGGGATCAAAGCTGAGAGCCTTACACTCGTGTCGCGAGCGAGTACGCCGAATGGCGATGCCATTTTTCGGGAATGTTCCTAGAGGTATACTCGTACCTCCAATTTGTGTGCGTTGCTATAGTCAAGCCAAAATTGGTTAAGTACAGAGTTTGATGTGGAATGGTAAGTCTAGACTTATAAGTCGAAGACATAATACCATTAAACAATTTCTCACAACAGGGGTTATCTCTATTGACTACGTGATGTCAAAAGATAACGTAGCGGCCGCTAACTCGCTAACCTGAGGGTAAGCAAATAGTTGTGGAGAAGTTGGAACGAGGGATGGGTCTAAAGCCCTTGGACTAAAAGTTCTATAGTGGATACCCAACCTAGCAGACACCTAGGTTCAATGGGACAACTAAATTATGGAACGGAGCGTGTCACTGTGGGGGTCTCTGACTCCCTACCGCTCCTCGTTAGAAACAGTGGCTCCTGCACAAGGTTAGCATGTTAATGCTTTAGTGATTCGAATGTCGGTTGACATGTGTGAGTATGCGGGATACGCGGAAAAGAATCACATATGTGAGAGAGAAGTGAGGGTCGCTTCAAAGGAGAATTAATGGGAACAATTCTTCACAAACTCTTGCAGAACCAGGACGGTGACCCACGACCAAAATGGGCACACTCATGAGAACAGAGCATGGTTGGGAGGTTCCTGTGTGAGATACGTCATCGTCTACACAAACGGCAGTCGATTCAAAGACATCGCGTTCTACCGTACAGCCAGTAGAGTAAACATGTCTTCACAAGGGAAGGTTCAAAGGGTATAGTGATCCCTACCTATCCTATGCAGAGATCGACCGTTAAACACAGTTGTTTCCGATTTCAAAATACCCTGAAAAATCAATTTTCATTCATGTGGGGGATTGTTGGAAAAATAGCATTAAAATGACATTTTGAGTGATTATTTTGCGGTACAAATATATGTGGGATCCACTTCCGATTTGGGTCGGATCAAGGTGGATTCGGGTTCTTCGTAGTGAGACGAAGAATTTGATATAATGTACGCTCAAAATGAGTAATAGGTGAATGAGAAATTGATTCTCATAGTGAACCTATTTGAGAGAAATCAAAATCTTAAGATAGTTGTTAATTAAATTAGCAATTTTTGTGATTCGTTTGTACCCGAAATGTACAAGGTTTTAAGCTTGATAGCTAATTAAAGAATTGGCTGTGATGTGTATCACGAAGGCATAAGCTTAAATATGATTAAGCTTTGAAAAGCTTAAAATAATGATTTGGGATTTAAAGTGAAGTTTCGTGCTTTTGAGCACAAATTCATGCTTTGGTTTTTTGGACTCCTTTCGTGTGAGTCCTTTCGTGCAGCACCAGGTTGGTGCTTCTAGCACGAGTCAATGCTATACGCATTGATTCGTGCTGCACCATTTTGGTGCTTGCGGACCACTCGGGTGTGGTTTCCGATCCCAATTTGTTAAACTTTCGGGTTTGTACGGACTTCTCGGTCATTCAGATATTTTTGAAACGAGTCGTTATGGTCGGTACGAATTAATCAGATATTAAGTTCGTGACCGTTGATATTATTTCGATAATAAGTACGACTGTTTCAAACGTTATAATTCAATTATTAAATTGATTTATGTTGGTTAATGTGTCATGATAATGCCATTAAGTACCAAACTCCTATATAAACATGTTGTGGGAGCAACCTTTTGAAAATAGAATGATAGTGAGAAAGTGATTAACAACAAGAGAGGGAAGAACACGAGAGTACACAACACACAAAGATAAGCACCTTTTCTTCTCAAAAACTCTGCTCCTACTCCTTTCTTGCTACTGTGTTTTGTCCGTGCTCTAGTTCGACGGGTTCGCTCGTTTGGGTGCTCAAACGTCGAACCGTTGTACGTTTTATCCTGGGAAACCTAGGCCACAACGCTCCTAGCACTTTTGGGAGGTGGCAAATAAGGTTTTAAGGAAAGAAAGGCACTCGCCTAACTCGTACAATTCTTTATTCTTTCTCCTTCTTTCTTGTTTTGGATTATGCTTTTAAGCAGAAATCCTTTCTCCCTCTTTTGATATATTCGTTGGATTGGACTTATAATCTGAGGATTATTAGTTTCAATTTTGGTTGATATATATTGGTATATCTTTTTCGTAGATATACATGTATATACAACTTTGGATCCGTTTTATATATATTTGTGTGTATATATATATTTCGGATAAATATCCAATAATATTTTATATACTTGTGTGTATATATAAATATTATTTTTCGAATATTAAATCAATTTTGGTTCATTATCACCAACAATATACACTATTTTTCTTTGTCTCCACTAATTTTTCAGCACATCAATGATATTATAACCTACACAAAAAGCTCCAACAGCATTTAACAGAGTACTAATATTGTTTTGAAAAAGTAAAACAACACAAAAAAAATGTCTAAATTTTGTACTCAATTTTGAAACTCCATAACTATTATATTGCAAGAAGAGATGAAAAGTTATTTGAAAAAAAAAAAAATTTATTAGAACTTTTTCAATTTTTGGTTTCTACTCTTTGCTCCTTGGTTTGCATTTTTAATTCTCATAAAACAAAGACTAATTAAATTTTGAAAATTAAATTTTTTCTATTTATATGTTGACCTTATTATATTTATTTTAGTGAGGTCATTTTAAATTTTATATATATATATATATATATATATATATATATATATATATATATATATATATATATATAAAATAAACAATAAATTTGAGTGGAGTCAATTGAGTCCACGTCTCCACTCATAAGTCATATCAACATCATAGAGATGGATAGCAGAGAGATAAGATGCAAGAAGATAATGATGTATAGGAGTGGAATAAGGAAAATGCTTGGTGGACTCTTATTTTATATTCTTAACTTGTATTCTTTTTCATATGTTTTTGATGTAAATCTTTTTATGTGAATTCATATAATGAAAATAAGTAATCTTAGTTTGACATTGGAGTAAAATAAGGGAGTAAAATTTAAAAGTTCATGTAGTAAAACTCGTGAATAAATATTCTCAAAAGACAACTAGACAAGCACAACATTCTAAAGTAGGGGTGTAAACGAGCCGAGCCGAGCTCGAGCCTGGGTAGGCTTGAGCTTGAGCTCGTTAATGGAGGCTTGGCTCGAGCTCGATCGAGCTCTAGAATTGATGCTCGAGCTCGAGCTCGGTAATTTCGAACTGCTCGAGCTCGGCTCGAGCAGCTCGATTGTTCGAGTTCGAACTCGAGCTCGAGTTTGAGCTCGATTTTGACATTGAATTTGACCTATTTAATACATTTAATTTAAATTTCAAACTACTTTCTTTTATCCATTCATAAATAATAGAAATCTTTTAGGAATTTTGAGTTTAAAATTTTAATTTCTAATTGTTATTTTATATATTATTATTATATATTATATTATATATTATTATTAAATATTATATTATATTATATTATATTATATATTATATGACTCGCGAACGGCTTGACGAGCCACGAGCCTAGACTATCTAGGCTCGGCTCGAGCTCAATTACTAAACGAGCTGCTCGAGCTTGGCTCGAGCTCGATTTTGACCGAGTTCGAGCCGAGCTTTGACCGAATTGCTCGCAAACGGCTTGCGAGCTGCTTGCCTCATTTACACCCCTATTCCAAAGAAAGGGTGAAGGATCCAGATAAATGTTTTTAAAAGGCATGTATCTCACTACTATTTATAGATATATTATTCACATGAAGACGAAGATATATTCTTACTAGATGTGGCAAGTTTAACTGCCAAGAAATGATTGCATGCATGCCTAATTTATCGATGTCTCAGAACAATTTGACAATAATTAAATGTTCAATGCCTCAATGATCAATATTAAAAGGATAAATTAAAGGCAAATTTTAAACTTATGTTATCTTATTCAATGGACAAATTAAATTCAAATTTTAGTATAAATAGAGCTAAATAATGAACTTGAAGAATGTTGAACATGAGTTATAAAAAGTTATAAAACATTAGGGGGCGTTTGGTTCAGGTTATATAACATAATCAAGGGAATGTGACATTTCAAAGTTCACATTCCGGTGTTTGGTTTATATTATCTTAGGAAATTTAACATTCCCAAGGAATGTCACATTCCCTCCACATAGGATTTTGAAGGGAATGTGATTCCCTTCAAAATCTTAGGTAATGTAAGATAATCTTGGTTATGTTAGTTTTTTTACTAACATGAACCCCCAAATAACTTCTATTATCGATGCTCTAATAACAGTAGCAATAATAGTACCTCTTCTTCTCCCAAAAGTTGAATCCTCAACCCTAAGAGCCTCTCACGCCTCGAAGACAAAACATTTAGGGGACGTTTGGTTCACGAAATTTTGAATTACCCAGTAATATAATAGAATTACCTCCAAGAAGGTAATGTGAGATTTTGGAATATAAGATTACCCTATGTGTTTGATTTGAATTGTGGAATTTGTTTGGTTTGAATTGTGGAATATAATATTACCTTTGATTAAGGGTATGAATGTATATAAATACTTACATATTTAAAATATATATAAATATACATACATGTATATTTGATTATATAAACATAATAATAATAATAATAATAATAATAATAATAATAATAATAATAATAATAATAATAATATTATTATTATTATTATTATTATTATTATTATTATTATAAGGATTAGTTAAAATGGTAAAGTTAGAATAATTCAAGGTAATCTAAAATTACCTAACAAAATGAGGATAATCACATTACCTTTAAATATCATTGCCACATCAGTTTTGAGATAATATAACATTACCAAGTAATCTCATAATTTTAACTAAACAAGGTAATATAACATTACCAAACCCAGGTTACCTATGTAATCTAAAATTATCTGAACCCAATGCCCCCTTAGGAGGATGTAAATCTGAATGACTCAATAACTTAGCAAGACAAGACCAAATGCTGGTGCGCACAAAGAATCAGTCAACTTTGGACATAGTCTAGTCTCCACACTATCTGTTGAGGTTTCAAACATTAATCTCCTCTCTTAAATAATGTCTATTAAACCAGTGAATTAAACATGTATGGACAACAATAATAGTACCTTAGAGCATCTATAATAGTGGATTTTTTGTGATTTTTGATGACTAATTTTTGTAAGTGTAATTAGGAAAGACGGGAAGAAAAAAAGAGAAACCAAAATAAAACAAATTTGTTTTTTTTTTTTTTTGTAAAAAAAAAAAAAAAAGAAGAAGAAGGAGATAAAAGCAACCAAAAAGTTAGAGTGGCGGCCTGCTTTGAAAAATACAGCCCCTCACATCACTTAAAATGTAATGGATGATTTTTGGGCTCTGCAAAATCTGTGTAAAAATCACAGATGTGCATGCTCTTAGCTTGTGCATGAGTTATGATTGCATGAAGCTAAGCTAGGGATTAGTGTTAATGAATGAATGCAATTAACTAACCTGGAGAAGAGAGTTGTTGGCATAACTGGTGTCTCCAATACCTCCATTCATGTGGAGCACTTCAACTACCTCCATCTCTTTCTCTTTCTGATCTCTATCTCTCCCTTCCACTAGTCCAGTACGTACCCTCAACTTCTCATTACGGTGTCTGTATATATATACACAAATCAAGGGTACCTTTGGAAACCCACAATTTTCAATTTTTTTCTCAACACTAAATATTCATTTAGTCAAATGCAAAATACCATTTTCTTGATTCTTATCTCATATTCAATTCTCTTTCTCTCATTTTGAATGGTGTCAAATTAACAAGTTAGTCTGTTATTTATTTGGTTATTATTTAAATTAAATTGGGTTAATTTGGTTAAAATATGAATGAATCATTCTTTTATGGATCATGGTCTATACATACAACTGCGTAGATCATAAATAAAAGAGTAATGGACAAAACTTGAGAGAAATGGAGAAAAATGAACATTTTTAAATTTTTGTACATCTTTAGAAAAAACTGCATTAATGAAAAGTATTTTTTTTGTGTGAAATAGGAGAAGTTATATTTATACGACAAACACAGTTTCAGTTGTATTTCATTCGAAAACAATATTTTTCATTAATTTAAGAACCTGATTGAGATTGTATATATTTTTTTTTTTATCACAAATGTAAATCTCAATATAATTTTTCCTAAAAATGTACAAGCTAGATTTAAAAAATGCTCACTATTTTCCACAAATTATCATTGAAATTTCTTACCAAACTCCCTGCTTTTCTTGACCCATCCAGTTGCGTCTTATTGCTTGAAAACTGAAATTCTTGACCCATCCAGTTGCGTCTTGCTTTAAAAATTGAAATAGTCCTGCTCATGTGGTTTCCAACACACCCACGTCGGTGGCACTATATTCTGTGATGTTGACCCAAAACCATCCTACACCATCTTTTGATAGGTGTAATTGTTTTATAGGGGTACTAGTTTGTTACGCACATTGCGCGATTGGGATAATGCCCAATGTTTTTTTTTTTTTTTTTTTTTAAATAAGTACTTTAAAGTATATCAAGGCAAGATTATATTGTAATTGTTCGTGCATAGATATTTGAATGTTAAATTTACGTATTTAAATGGGCAAGTTTAAGTTTACAAATGCAAGATAATATAGTCAAGATTGATTATAATTGTCAATAAAATAATTGTATAGGTATGGTTGAAACCAAATACGGGACACAAGGAAAAGTAAATTAAAATTAGGGCATAAAATATTAAATATATACTAATATTGAAAAGTTAATTGCTGATTACCAAACAAGGACATTGCGAGGTAGTTTCCTACTTCAATTTCACTACTACACAGCAGGCTTTTAACGTCGGCTAAATAGAGCTTTTAGCGTCGGCTATGTTCCGTAGTTGCTGCGGGCGACGTTGTAAATATTATCTATAACGTCGGCTATTTATATAGCCGACGTTATATATTATTTTAAAAAATAAATAAATAAAGTTTACAACGTCGGCTAATAGCATTTAGCCGACGTTGTATGGTATTTTAAAAAATAATTAAAATACTTACAACGTCGGCTAAATGCTATTAGCCGACGTTGTAGGTATTTTAAAAATAATTAAAATATCTACAACGTCGGCTATTAGCAATTAGCCGACGTTGTAAGTATTTTAATTATTTTTAAAATACGATACAACGTCGGCTAAACGCTATTAGCCGACGTTGTAAACTTTATTTATTTATTTTTAAATATATTCAACGTCGGCTATTAAGTAGACGTTGTATGTTTTTTTTTTTTTTTAATATACAGCTTATTTGTCCATTTATACCCAAAAATCTACTCACAACCACAACCACAACCACAACCTAAACCTGCTCAATTTCTCACAACCACAACCACAACCTAAACCTAAACCTGCTCAATTTCTCACAACCACAATCAAAACCTCACAACCACAATCAAAATCTGCTCAATTATTGCACCACAACCACATCAAAATATGTAGAATCTAATATTTATAATGAAACAAGTAATAAAATTACTGAAAGATATATATACTGCAATTTTTCTTTAGGAGCCCTTACTATTAAACCAGTAAAAGAAGAAAAATTACCTGCTAAGAGACAGCAAGACGGACACTTCTCTGCAAGTTTTGATAGGATGAGGTGGCATGGCATTTTAACATCATAATGATCTGGAAACAAGGTAAAGATCGAAATAATGTTACAACTGTCTAAATTTTGTGTACCATGGATAACTACAAGGTACTAATAGATCATGTCAATAACAATGTTCAGTTATACTAAAATTGATCAAACAGCACTATCAAGTTACTAATAGGTCATCATCCTTGATGAGCATGAGGAAGGATGAGATTTCATTTGACAAAATTGCATCTATCCTCTCAGGCCTCTCAACAAAATTGCATCTATCTATCTTCTATCCTACATACTTAAATAAAACATGCATACAAGGATACACACAGAATATATGGCCTTGTATCTAATGACACTCCCTTCTCCAAAAACTCAAAATACAAACACACAGTGGCCAAGATGATTAATATACAAACACACAGAGCTGAAATCATATATAAATATCATAATTATATTGTAAAAGATATATAGAGTAAAAAGCAAGATGTTCTAGCAATATCCAGTGGCCAACTCACCCAAAAATGCACTAAGCTGTACTTATCAACATTTAAAAAAAAAAAAAAAAAACAGAAGGGGAGAGTAAGGAATATACCGTTAAATAGGGTAGTTTTTTCTCTTGTGTCCTTATATTGCCGAAGACATTGAAAAGGACGAAAGATATAAGGCAAAACAAGAACTATGGGAATTGCAATAGCATGGCTGCCACAAACAGAATCCGCTTCAAACCATGCAATGAACAAAAAACCTCAAGAACAAAAAAATAAAATAAAATAATAGAACCTGGCGATGAACCATATGACAAACTGAACGCTCCAAATCTGAGAACACCTACATATTGAGAGCATATAAGAAAAATTTATGAAAAGCAATCACCAAAATCTACATTACCAACAAATATTTCTAGACCAATGAACATCTTAATGAAGCTGTAACACCAAAAATGTTTATCCTCCTCTAGGATGGTAGGAAGGAAGAGACTTTTCCTCTTTTTATGGGGTTAATACATGAATCTGTGGCAGACTATCAATGTCCAATAATTTTATCCATGGCTTTGGACCTTGAGATTATAGGAGCATGCACCATCTCTATCTAGAAGACTTACGTACTTTCAGAAGTTCGGAGACAAACACATATGAAGCAAACTTGAAGCTGCAGCGGCGGCGGAGGAATGAAGCTGCAGCGGCGGCGCGGAGACAACGTCGGCGGGGATGGACTGTGCGTCGGGGACGACGGCGACGGGTTGCAGCGGCGTCGGCAGTGGTGGTCTCAGATCGGGGAAGAAGAGATGGAGGAGATGGAGGAGAGGGGAGCAGATCGAAGAGATTGGAGGAGATGGAGTACCGCGTACGTCGTCTGAGCTGAGGAGATTAAATTTATTTTATAAAGTTTATAAAGTCGGCTACGGCTACGGTAGCCGACGTTATAAAGAAAAAAAATAAAAAATAAAAATAATTAAAAGTATACAACGTCGGCTAGAAAGACAGCTGACGTTGTATTAGATTTATTTATTTTTATTTTTTTTATAACGTCGGCTAAAGAGATTTAGCCGACGTTATATATAAATAATTTAGAAAAAAATAATAATAAACGATCTACAACGTCGGCTATTAGTATAGCCGACGTCGTAGCTTACGTATTTCTTTTATATTTTTATGTTTACTTTATAACGTCGGCTATTACTAAATAGCCGACGTTATAAACTATTAAATGTTTTTAACGTCGGCTATTTATATAGCCGATGTTAAAGACCCGACGTTGTATGTGAATTCTGTAGTAGTGTTTGTTGTGTGATTTGAATACTTTTTTTGTCAATAAATCCCTCAAGTAGTTAATATGATTGACTTAATTATACTTTTTTATTTTTTTTAAAACTATTATTATTATTATTATTATTATTATTATTATTATTATTATTATTATTATTAAATATATGTATACCCTTAGGTCATTTTACATGTTAATCTAAACAACAGCTAATTTTTTCAAATATCTTTTTACCAACCGTTGATATAATTCGCTGGTCAAATTCGCTAATATAATCCGCTAACGTTAACCGCTAAATGCTGATTGTCAAACAAGGACATTGCAAGGTAATTCTCACTTCAATTTGTTGTATGATTTGAATACTCTCTTTGTCAACAAATCCCTCAGATAGTTAATATGATTGACTTTATTAATTATATTTTTTAAAATTTTTCATGGTATTAATAAAATACTTGGTAAACAACTATATAACATTATTTTGTATTATAACTTTGATATTTAATTAAAAAATAGTGCACAAAAAAATAATAGGCAATGTAGTGAATATAATCAATTGATGAATTTGAAATTTGAATGTAAAGAATTTTTACTTGGAGAAATATAAAGACAATAGAACTAATAAAATTATGTCTCTTAATTAATTTATTGATAATGAATAATTTTTTTTTTAGTAAAGACACTGTAGGGACAATGTAGCGAACATAATCAATTGATGAATTTGAATGTAAAGAATTTTTATATTGGAGAAAAATAAAGACAATGTAACTAATGAAATTATTTCTCTTATTTAATTTATTGATAATGAATAATTTTTTTTGAATAAAGACGTTGTAGACACATAATTCTAAATTAAAGAAATGCATATGTATTATTTTTTGTTGTAGCTGCTAAATTATTATTTTAATTTAATAAGAATAAAATAGAGTTCTAATTATGTCAACTTTGATTGGGATGAGGTTCGAACCTAAGACCTTTCTTATTGAAATCAATGAGTAAGTTAACGGTGAACTAACAGAAAGTAACGAAAAAGATAATATTTAACGGAAAAGTTAACGGATAATCATATTCATTAAGGAAAAATTAGTAAATCTTAAGGAAAAATTAAAATCTGATCAATCTGAGCCATTCATTTGATTAAAAAATTTGACCACCATTTTTTCTACCCATTATAGGCCTAACTCTCTTGGGCTCTTATTAGTATAGTAGATTGAAGAGCTAACTGCTGATTGCCAAACAAGGACATTGCGATGTAATTTTCCACTTTAATTTGTTGTGTGATTTGAATACTCTTTTTGTCAATAAATCTCCCAAGTAGTTAATATGATTGACTTAATTTTTTTTTTTATTCTAAAACAATTATTATTGTTATTGTTATTGTTATTGTTATTGTTATTGTTATTGTTATTGTTATTATTATTATTATTATTATTATTATTATTATTATTATTATTATTATTGTTGTTGTTGTTGTTGTTATTATTATTATTATTATTATACCCTTAGGTCATTTTACATGTTAATCTAAAGAACTAATTTTTTCAAATATCTTTTTACCAATTGTTGATATAATTCGATGGTCAAATCCGCTAACGCTAACTGCTAACTGCTGATTGTCAAACAAGGGCATTGCGAGTTAGTTCTCACTCCAATTTGTTGTGTGATTTGAATACTCTATTTGTCAACAAATCCCTCAAGTACTTAATATGATTGACTTTATTAATTATATTTTTTAAATTTTTTCATGGTATTAATAAAATACTTGGTAAATAAATATATAGCATTATTTTGTATTATAACTTTGATATTTAATTAAAAAAAATAGTGCACAAAAAAGATAATAGACAATGTATGATTGAAACCAAATATGGGAAATAAGGGAGAGCAAATAAAAATTAGGGCATAAAATATTAAATATATACTAATATTGAAGAGTTAACTGCTGATTGCCAAACAAGGGCATTGCGAGATAGTTTCTCACTTCAATTTGTTGTGTGATTTGAATACTCTTTTTGTCAATAAATCCCCCAAGTAGTTAATATGATTGGCTTAATTATACTTTTTTATTTTTTTATAACAATTATAATAATAATAATAATAATAATAATAATAATAATAATAATAATTATTATTATTATTATTATTATTGTTATTATTATTATTATTATTATTATTATTATTATTATTATTGTTATTATTATTATTATTATTATTATTATTATTATTATTATTATTATTATTACATTATTATTGTTAAATATATGTATACCCTTAGGTCATTTTACATGTTAATTTAAACGGTTAATTTTTTCAAATATCTTTTTACCAACCGTTGATATAATTCGCTGGTCAAATCCACTAACGCTAACCATTAACTGCTGATTATCAAACAAGGACATTGCGATGTAGTTCTCACTTCAATTTATTGTGTGATTTGAATACTCTCTTTGTCAACAAATCCCTCAAGTAGTTAATATGACTGGCTTTATTAATTATGTTTTTTTAATTTTTAATTTTTTCATGGTATTAATAAAATACTTGGTAAATAAATATATAGCATTATTTTGTATTATAACTTTGATATTTAATTAAAAAATATTGCACAAAAAAGATAATAGACAATGTAGTGAATATAATTAATTGATTAATTTGAATGTAAAGAATTTTTACATTGGAGAAAAATAAAGACAATATAACTAATGAAATTATTTCTCTTATTTAATTTATTGATAATGAATAATTTTTTTTAATAAAGATATTGTAGGGACAATGTAGCGAATATAATCACTTGATGAATTTGAATGTAAAGAATTTTTATATTGGAAAAAATAAATACAATATAACTAATGAAATTATTTCTCTTATTTAATTTATTGATAAAGACATTGTAGACACATAATTCTAAATTAAAGAAATGCATATGTATTATTTTTTGTTGTAGCTACTAAATTATTATTTTAATTTAATAAGAGTAAAATAGAGTACTAATTATGTCAACTTTGATTGGGATGAGGTTCGAACCTAAGACCTTTCTTATTGGAATCAATGAGTAAGTTAACGGTGAACTAACAGAAATTAACGGAAAAGATAATATTTAACGGAAAAGTTAACGGATAATCATATTCATTAAGGATAAATTAGGAAATCTTAAGAAAAAATTAAAATCTGATCAATCTGAGCTATTCATTTGATTAAAAAACTTGACCGCCATTTTTTCTACCCATTATAGGCCTAACTCTCTTGGGCTCTTATTAGTATAGTAGATAAATAGAAAATTATTATTTTGCACCACCTTCATTAATTGTAGTCAAATATTTTTTTTTAATATTTATTAATTATTTTTGTTTAAAAATAAAAACATTATTTAAAAAAAAAAAAAAAACAAAAAAAAACAAAACTCTCACCTTCTCCGTTGAGAAGGCAGCCCAGTGAGTTGAGTGAGTTGCCTTCTCAGGTGAGAAGACGACTCACTGGCGAGGCATTTTTTTTTTATGTTTTAATTAAAAAATTTATTAATACAATATCGTAAATCGTATTTGATCATGATGGTGTAAATAGCAATATGAACACTGAACACCACCAATAAGATTGTTGAATTTTTTGTCATTTTTATAATTCCAATATACTTCACACTTATTTTTTACTAGAGAATAGTACAAATAGCAACACTCATTAGGAATTGGCAAAGATGGCATTTTTTTTTTTAATTTGGATATTTTAGGCAAAACTTTTCCAGAACTTGCTTTCAAAGGAACAGTCAAAAACCGCGAGATGCAATCAAAATATTCAAGTCTGTCATCCCCCGTATAGCCAAGAGCTTTTTTAGCTAGAAAATCAGCCACTGTATTAGCATTTCTACTCACAAAACGAAAATTAACCATAGGCATTTGATCCAGCTGGTCACGGATTTTTTCGATAATGGCCCCAAAAGGCGATAAATCAGCACCTCCCGTGACTGCTCGTGTGACAACCTGGGCATCCGTCTCTAGAATGATCCTCGTCCATCTTTTCCTCTTTATCCAGCTTAGCGCCTCTCTAGCTCCCATGGCCTTAGCTTCATGAACCCGAAACAAACCGTTCATGGCAAACATGACCACCCCCAGCACCGTACCATCCCAATCAAAGACACTCCAGCCAAAACCCATTCTGCGTCCTGTATGGTCCATTGTTATGTCTATATTAACCCTCACCTCCCCAGGAGACATTTCTGCAGTTTGTGCCGCTTGGTGATCAAACATTGGAAAGCATACGGGTTCCTCCTCATGGTCACGGCACTGCCTCCAATCTTCAGCATATAATAGCGCCTGCTGGACAACACCTCTTGGGTCTGAGTACTGCTACCGCCACACGTTTGCATTTCGCGCTCCCCAAATAGCCCAAGCCACCATCACTATTTTCTCACGCAATTCAACTGATGGAATAGTCCACATCTCCTCAAGCCAAACATTTATAGAATCCACATCAGACAATATCCAATTATCATTTAGCATGAGCCAACATTTATGAGCATATTCACAGTTGATAAAGAGATGAACAATACTCTCATTTACCTTTCCACACATCACACACACATGATCACAAGATACTCGTTTGATTAAAAGAGCATCCTTTGTAGGAAGACGCGATGTGCAAAGATTCAAGAAAAAACACTTGACTTTTGGTGGTACTCCCAAGTTCCAAACCCCCCTCCAAACAACCCCCTCACCGTGTGCCCCCCCCCCCCCCCCAGCCAATCTATATCCACTACTCACCGAATAGGCCCCCTTATCTTCCCCACTCCAAAACAGTGCATCCCGCCTATTCCCTATGGGAATAGGCACACTCAAAATAAAGTTCACATCACGCTCACAAAAAATATCTTTTAACACCCCAATGTCCCATGAATTTGGGTTTACATATAGAAGAGAGCTCACATAAGGGTTTCCCAAATAATCCTGAACCGGGGTGGCAATATAAGGGTTGTTCGTATCGGGTAGCCAAGGATCACCCCAAACTCTAGTCCGCTCACCATCCCCAATCCTCCACCTCACCCCTTGCATCAATAAATTCTGAGTTTCCCGAATACTAGACCAAACAAAGGACCGGATTTGAACCCCTATTCGCATCAAGGAAAGAGCATTTGAGAAAATATCTCGCTTTAAACACTCTTGTAACCAAAGCATCGGGTTTTGTCATAAAATTCCACCCCTACTTTCCTAGCATAGCAAGATTCATTTCACGAACTCTCCGAAAACCCATACCCCCGAACTTCTTTGGGACACACAAATCACTCCACTTACTCCACCTTATTCCCCCTCGTTCCCGTCTCTCGCACCCCCCACCAAAACGAGTTCATGGTCATTTCTATCTCAACACTCAAGCCAATTGGAAGTAGGAACACATTCATTGCATAATTTGGGATGCTCTGAAGGACTGTTTTCAAACGAGTTTCTACTATTTATTTAAATTTTTTTATTAAACGTGAAATACGTTCTCATATTTGTATAACAAATGCATGTACGATTTGCATTTTTTTGTATTTCACGTTGGATGTGAAAAGCACAAGTTGTACTTGCATTTCTCAAATAAATATGACAAACGCAAGTACAACTTGCATTTGATAGAAAAAAAAAAAAGTGGGTACGCGAGTGGGAGAGCTCCGGCTATATTTTATACGATACTTGAGTGGTTCGTCTGTTTGCCTGCAAGGGAAGATAGAACCCAAAGTTGTATGAGTTTTACTACATATACTTCTAAATCTTACTTTCTCAATTTTACTCTCTGATGTGGCAGGTTATGATAAGCTATTTTTTTTATGTGAATCCCAATACAAGTGTGTAAATCAAAATTTTGTGTATGAGAATAAAAATTAAAAATAGAAAATGAGAGTACACATAGTATTTTCTTATCGGTATACGCTACAAATCTTTAGATCTAGTAGCAATGTACTTAAAAGTTGTACCTCCAGTATATGATTATGCTTCTGTGATTGACATAAAGTGACAACTGCTGAAACATAAGAGTAACTACACAAATGGTTTTTGTCAGATTAAAAATTTAAACTAAAGATAATTTTTGTGAATGTGGGACATGGTTTTTTAGCAGATTTTAACTCCTGCAAAGTTAAGTTTTTTTGTGGGTCCCAAATGAGAGAGAAATAGCAGAAGAGTACTCACTTTGTGCGTGTTGGGCACATATTCAGCGCCAACGGGCGCACGTCTTCTACATATGTTTTTTTTTTTTTAATTTGCATCAGAACGATCAGACTTTTTTCTTTCTTTCTTTCTTTTCTTCTCTTTGTCTCCTCTTTTTTCTTATTGGCACATAAAAAATTGTGAAAATTTTGAAGATGATGTGGGAAAATACTATGTGTACTACCATTTTATACTCCCAACTTTTATTCCCACACACAAAATCTTGATGTTGACACTTGTCTTGGGACCCACATGAAAAAATAGCTTATCAGAACTCGCCACATTAAGGAGTAAAATTGAGGGAGTAAGATTTGGAAGTACATGTAATAGAAATCGATGATGTGATTGCTCTAACTCCTCATATGTCACTCCGTCACTCCTCGCAGTGACCCAATCACACCCACGCGTGGGTTAAGGCAAGGTGATCCCATATCCCCCTATCTTTTTATTATAGGAGCCCCCGATCTCCCATTTATTTTTTACTGATGACAGCCTTTTGTTCTTCAAGGTTAATGTGCAAGAGGCCACTCAAATTAAAAACTGTTTGTTTGTGTATGAGACATTATCTAGGCAGGTGGTCAATTATCATAAATCTAGTATATGCTACAGTAACAATACATGTGAGGCGGGCAGGGAGGAGGTAGCACAGATTTTAGGGGTCATCCTGGCTCCTAATTTTGGGAAATATCTAGGCTTACCCTCTTTTATTGGGAGGAATAAGAAAGCAGTTTTTGCATATATTGAGGATAAAATCAAACAAAAAATTGGATCATGGAATAAGAAGCTACTGTCACAGGCGGGTAAGAAAATCTTATTGAAAAGTGTGGCTCAGTCTATGCCTACTTTTTCAATGGGTGTCTTTTTAGTACCTGTATCTATTTGCACGGCTATTGAGAGGATGATGAACCGTTATTGGTGGGGATTGGGTACCGACCGCGGCATTCACTGGAAGGCGTGGGATAGATTGTGTATCCCTAAGAAGTATGGGGGCCTGGATTTCAAAGATTTGAGAGCATTTAATTTAGCAATGTTAGGCAAGACGGATGCTTACCAACACTGACTCATTGGTATCTCGTGTATATAAAGCAAGATATTATCCTAAACATACTTTCTTTGAAGCATGTTTAGGAAATAACCCCAGTTACTGTTGGCGCCAGCTAAGGGACTAATATGTGGTGAGTGAGACGGCGTGTTACGACTGGAAGTTCTACTTTAATTTGGGAGCACCGGTGGCTTCAGGATGACTTTGATCCTATGATCCATACGGAGATGCCACCGCAGTTGGCTAGAGCTAAAGTGGTTGGCTTGATAGATTAGGATACTGGAACTTGGGATCACCATATAGTCTCATATATTTTCCAACCAAGTGATGTGCATCGAATCCTAAAGATACCAATTTTCCCAGAGTATGATGATGTGTGGTACTGGCATGGGGACCAGAAAGGATGCTATTCTGTCAAAAACGGCTACAAGCTAATTGTTGGGAACTATACAAGTAATAATGATGGGCATTGATAAATGGCTCACCCTATGGAAGCATCCCCGAAGTGGAAGACATTTCTATGGAGAGCTATAAGTGATATCCTTCCCATTATCAACAATTTGCTTATAAAGAGGGTGGATGTGTTTCCGATGTGTGCCATGTGTGGAATCAGGCAAGAGGACACTATGCACTCATTAGTATCGTGTGGTTATGCAAGTTCCATATGGGCTCAATCTAACCTTCTACTCCCCAATATTGTGACAAATATTTTCCATGAGTGGTTTAGTGCAATCTTGAATGTTCTAGACACTGATGGAATTATATATGGAGCTGCAATTCTATATCATATTTGGAGAGCACGGAATAGAAGGAATAGAATGGTTTGGGATGCCTGTCTACCACTACCCATGAAGCTGGTTGCCGTGGCGGCCACCACCATGCATGCGTGGCGACGTGTACACTGCACGTTTGCCGATCGGAATGCTGCTGACAACACTGCTGCTACCGCCACTGCCGGACCGTCACTGTCTCCACTGCCGGAGCATGCTGCTACGATGGACACTGCCGGCATACGGCCAAGGAAGTGTTACGTAGATGTCGGGTATTATCACGCCATGAACTCAGCCACGGTAGGTGCAGTATTACTCGACGCCGACAGAGGATATATCGCGGCGTACAGTGTCCCTTTACAGAGTTGTTTCTCCCAACTCATGGCCGATGCGTTCGCGTGCAAAGAAGCTTTATCATGGCTACGAGCACGTGGTGAACATGCTATCCAGCTTTATACGGATTGTCATACATTGCAGTGCTATCTATCCTCACCAGGGGCTCCACCCAGATCGTATATTGGTTATGCTATTTATGGCTGCAAAGCTTGCATGTCTACATTTAATTTTTCCTAGTTAATTCTATAGCTTCATCAGAACATTCTACGGCTATGTATTGAGACTCTGTCTCTCCAAACTTTATTTCAATTTATCTCTAAATATAACCACATTGGTTACTTTCAAAAAAAAAAAAAAAAAAAAAAATTAGTCGTAGAATCTAAACTAAAATTACTCTTTTGAAAAGGGAAGTAAGTTAGTGGCGAGCATCATAGATTTCCTTCTGGCTTCTGCCAACAGAGGGAATTAGATCGATCTGAGATTCCTGTCCGAATCGCCGAGTCACGACTCGCTTATGCAGCAAAATCCGCCATGGATCGAGTTTTGAAAGCTGCGAGAACCTCTGGTTCACTCAACTTATCGAATCGTTCTCTCAGGTTGGCCACTTTAATTCGCTAATTAATGCGTTTAGTCTTTGCTTTATTGTTAATCGTAATAACTCCTTTCAATTAATAATGTTCGTAAGGGAAGTGCCAGACGAGGTCTACCAAAGCTTGGATGCAGTTAGCGGGGATGAGAAATGGTGGGAGGTATAGTTACACAGTTCACAAATTGTTTTTGAGACGTACATTTGTTGTTTATTTGATGATCGAAATTGAAATTCAAAATGATCAATTGCCATTTCTTGGTTGTTCAGCTGCTGAATTTATTTTTTGTCATTAATTAAAATTGAAATTTGAAGTTTTAGACTGTGATTTCTAGGCCATAGAGCTTCACCAAGTTGTATTTATTTATTAAATATGTGACAATTTGAATTTGAAACTTGAAGTATTTTATTGTGATTGATGATTTCTAGGCAGTAGAGCTGCAGAAGTTGATTTTGGCTCATAATGATGTTGAATCATTGAAGGAAGACCTCCGTAATTTACCTATGTTAACTGTGCTGAATGTTAGCCACAATAAGCTTACATGCCTTCCAGCTGCTATTGGAGAGTATGTTTTTTCAACATGTTTGTATATAAAACTCATTTGAATTTGTTTTGGTTCAAAGTTTCAAAGAATCTTCAGCTTACTGGTTTGCCTTTATTCTATTTGGGCAGGCTTCAAATGCTCAAATCATTGGATGTGTCATTTAATGTGATTCAGAGTATTCCAGAAGTAATTGGAGCAGCAGCAGCTCTTGTCAAGTATGTTTCCATTCTTTTCCACAATATAGCTTTTGCAAAAGAATTGAGAAACTGAGCTAAGATATTTTCATTTATACATGCTCACTCCAGGTTTGATTGCTCAAACAACCAACTAAATGATCTTCCTGATTCCCTTGGAAGATGTTCAAATCTAGCAGAACTCAAGGTAGTTCCTCTTGATAATTGTTAAGGTTTCAAAAGTTTGGATACTTGAATTAATGATGCACTTTGTTTATTGGTCTCTGTGTCATTCCAAAATGTGATTGGTGCAATGATACTGATCATAAATTTCTGTTGTGATATTGTACAATTAATATTGCATAATGCCTAGGTGTATTAAATTTCTACCAATCCATTTGCTTTTTGATTTGGTAAGGTAATGGTAACTCTGCCATGTGTATGAATTTTGGACATCTTAATGGAAATTTTAGATATCATGACATCTTTTGTTGATAAATGTATGTTGATGTTTGTGCAACTTCTGTATGCTTTCTGTTTGATTTCCCTCAGGCATCAAACAATAATATTTCGGGATTGCCAGAAGATCTAGCAAACTGTTCAAAATTAATGAAGTTGGAAGTGGAGGTACTAAAGATTGATTTAATTAATTGTTTTCAATGAATTTCTTACTTTCTGTGCGCCCATTTATGAAGTTTTGTGGTTTTTAAGCTCATTACATTTCTTCATCCAGGGAAACAAGCTACCAGTGCTATCTGAGAATTTGTTTTCATCATGCACAATGCTTACAGAACTGAATGCATGTAAAACTGTCTTTTAGATTTATTTTTGTTTTTATTTTTATTATATTTAAATCTGGTTGCTTGATAATTTGCATTTACATTTGGAAACTTTTTCAGCAAAAAACTTGCTGAAAGGCATCCCTGAAAATATTGGAAATCTTACGCGATTGATTCGCCTAGATGTTCATCAAAACAGTGAGTAAATCAAAATTTCAGAGTTCTTGAAACAAATCTGTTTCACTTTTCCCATTCTCTAATAAAGATTGTTCATATTGAGTTTTGTTTTCTTATTATTGGTACTCTGCATTATTTAGGTACTTTTTCTTGCCTGGCCTGATTTACTATCTTATTGTTATAATTTTGCAGGAATTTCATCAATCCCATCTTCAATAAAGGACTGCTCATCTCTTTTGGAGTTTTATATAGGGTATCCTCCATGCCATAAATCACAATAAACCCACTTTCTCCTGAGATTTTAAGTGTAGAAATTTTTGCTATTCTGAGTTCTTACTTTGAGCATTCCTCTCCAATAGGGGTAATGCACTTACTTCATTACCAGCAGAGATAGGAGCACTGACTCAATTGGCATCACTTGATCTCCATTCTAATCAGGTGGCTATTAACATACTAAGAGATCCCCACACTTTATTCACCAGTGTTTTAGTACACTAAAAAATCTCTTACAGTTTTATGATTGATGTGGTTTGAGAATTACTTGCAGAATGCTTTGGTATTTATAGTTTCTTTCTCAAAGATCAGTTGGTGTTTTTGATGGGGCTTTGGGTGTTTCAGTAAATTATGTTTTTCCTTGGTTTGTAGTTAAAGGAGTATCCAGTGGAGGCATGTAAACTGCATCTTTCAGTCCTGGACTTGTCGAACAATTCATTGTCTGGTTTGCCTCCTGAAATTGGTATTGTCAGAATCTTTGAGGAATATTGTGGGCTTACTTTGATGCATAGCTATATTGTTAGATATTTTCATATTAAACTTACTTCCCATCATTTTGAAGTTTGTATTATGAAACTGAAATGCTATCATTCTGGTTTGCCCTTTCTGATAAGGAATGACTGGAAGGCATAAGGCTTCTGTAATGTTTCGTTCTTAAATAAGCTGATGTAAGCTGTGTCAAATCATGTCAGGCTTAATGACAACTTTACGAAGGCTTTTACTCGCCGGTAATCCAATACGAACACTTCGGAGGTTTGATTATTATCTCAATTGTCCTTTTGGTTTTCCCTAATATGGAAAAGCTTACTCAATTGTTCAAAAAGTAATTCAACTATTTGCCACCTTTCATCTTCAGCTCATTGGTGAATGGACCTACACCAGCTCTACTAAAATTCCTTCGAAGTAGACTTCCAACTGATGAAGGTAATTTGGTTCTAAACTAGTTTTGGTGTAGGTTTGAGCATTTTGCTCGTAATGGCCTTGCATTAGTTGTTGAGTTTAAATCCTCATTTAATAGTTCAAGGGTCTTAGCTAATAGATACAATGAATTTTCTTCATTATTATGTTCTTAATGTTTGACAACAGTTAACTTTTTTTCTTGTTATACATAAAAATGTAGAGTCTGCCGCTAAAACACCTTCAAAAGAGGATGTAATATCCATGGCCAGAAGGATGTCCCTTACTTCAAAGGTTGTTCTTTCTACACACAGTTGTGAATTCTTTTCTTTTTCCTTTCTTTGTGGTCTTCTCCCATCTTTTAATATGTTTTGGAGGGAGGTTTTGGATGTGAATGATCCATCACTATGGTCCATTTATGAGACTTTACAGATACTATCTTTTTGGACTATTGATCCGAATATCCGATCTCCTATATCTTATCCTGACCTATTATAGCTTAACCTGTTGATACTTGCACTTTAGTTTAAACATTTCTTACAGAATTATATTGCGAATCTCCTTTATCTAGCTTTTGTTTTTACTAGTCTTTTTGTCTTTCAGGAAATTTCTTTAGCAAAGCTTGGTTTGACAGCTGTCCCATCAGATGTGTGGGAGTCTAATGATATCACAAAAGTTGATCTTTCTGGAAACTCAATAGAAGAGCTACCTGTTGAGCTTTGCTCTTGTGTTGCCCTTGCGGTAATATTTTCCACTGTTTCCTATATACAGTAAAGTTCAGCAGTATTAAACAATATTGGAAGTCCCCTAGACATTGACTGCTTAGAAAACTTCCATGCTAAACTTTCAGCTAAATAATGATCATCCTTAATTCCTTTTAAAAGAATGGTATAATTTCTTGCAGTTCATAGGAACTTAAAGCCTATTTCAGATTTTCAGCCCATACTCATACTCACTAGAATTCCATCCTTACAGCTAAATTAGGAAAGAACCTTTGGATCTAATATGCTTATACTTGCAGCACAAGATTATTTGCTTTGTTTTCTTCAGAACTGTATCTCTTTTACCCCACTGATCACTTACAATAGGGGCTGGATTACTGTATCTCACACTCACATCTATTATCCTGTGCTATTGGATTGGATTGCTGTAGTGTATGTTGGTGTTTTTGAAAGGGGTTGAGGATTAGCATTGTACAATAAAATAAGTTTTGTTATGTCTTATACTCTTACTAAATTTTATCTAATTTTTTACATTTGCATAAAGGTATGCTTCTGAGCTCTCAAGCATGCAATTTTAATTGGTAACATAGAGTTGTTTGTTAAAAAAAAAAAAAAAACAAGTAATGACATTATTTGTTAAGAGTCTCACATTGAAAAATAAGAGAGAAACATATGGCTTATAAGGCCATGGGTTAGATTAGCTAATTGATTGGATTCAATCTTTTAGTCTGGTTTGGCTCATGTGCATTTCAGCCTAGATGAGTGACCTTGGCCCAATCATAGATTCTAACATTGTTCACTAAAGCACTAAAGAAGAGCTTGCAAGAGTTACAGTTCTGTTGCTAAACCATTATATGTTTTAACATGCAGGCTTTAATTTTATCAAAGAACAAGATAAAGGATTGGCCTAGTTCAATCTTGATCTCACTTTCTAGACTTACTTGTTTGAGACTCGACAACAATCCTCTAAGAAAGGTAATTGGTTTTAGTTCTGGAATCTTTATTGTTCCTAAAATGAAGAATGCAATGCCGCCTTTCATCTTAAAGTTGTATATTGCTCTAACGATAGCTGTAGGAGAATGATGCAGATTAAAGAAGGCCTTATTATTGTTCTTAACATGAAATTGAAGAGCATTTTTCCTCAAGTTAATTCTGCTAGCCTTCAACTTCAAAATTGGACAAATTTACTCACACGACTTTATTGATATGGACACTTTTGGTCTGATCATGGATTTTTCTTTAGATTCAGATGGAAAATTCAAATGTGATAATGTTTGGAGGGTATTTTTGTCATTTTATCCTCCAATCTCTCAATTTCCATTGCATGTTTGGAGCTAGAAATGTGTTAAAGAAAAACTCTAAATCCATAAATTATTAAATGAAATTGTTACGTGCTAGTATAATTTCAGATGAGTCCACGACAATTACCTGGCAGGGACCAAATGGAATTAACTCTTTTTCCTCTTTAAAGTTGTACATTCTTTTAGTGTGTGTGTGTGTGTGTGCCCTATTTGGAGTTTTCAGATGAACCAAAGCTGTGCTCTCTAGGAAAAAAGCAGTGGCCCATTATCTATTTATGATGCAGGATTCTGTCCTTGATGAATTTAATAAATTGGCTAAAGAACTTAGTTTCTAAATCTTATTCATAAATTACTATTAAGTCATCACATGATCTGCATTCTGCCCTAAGTTTTCATGCTGTAACCAATTTTAGAATAATGGCAATATTTAAGTACATTTGACCACCAATTGTTTGGTATATGGTCTACCTCCTGGCTCCTGCTTGTTTGGCCTAGAGGAGAAAGTTCAATTTTCTCTAACAATTTTATTTCTAACTTGGTTTGCTGATCCCTAGATACCATCAGATGGCTTTCAAGCTGTGGCCAAGCTTCAGATTCTGGACCTAACCGGCAATATAGGTTCTTTGCCAGAACATCCAGCATTTTCTTGCATGCCAGACTTGCAGGAGCTTTATTTGAGGTTTGTTTAGTAAGATGTTACATTCTCATAATCTGATGTGTATTTGGCACTTTGGCATCACTTTCATTTTGTGCACTACTCTTATTCTACATAACTGAGCAGAAGGATGCAGATATCTTTAGTCCCATCTGACATAATGAGCTTGAAGCATTTAAGAATTCTTGATTTGAGCCAAAATTCCCTTCAATCAATTCCTGAGGTAACATCTTTTGTCTGATTTAAGTAAAAGACTTGTTTTTCATTAAGTATTGCCCTATATATATGAGCAGGTATTGTGTGAGATGTGCAATACTTTTTTGTTAAAATGTGATACTTTTCTATACACTAATAAAAAATTACACTTTAGTTAAAAATTTTTACACATGAGACAGTCTTACACAAGACTTTCACAAAAGGATCAAGCCTTGTACAAGATGTATATTTTTTTTGCGTATAAATCAAGCTATAGAAACTTGCAACATAGACTATGAGTGTCACATTGGATTGTTAATTGATATACCATGGAGCATGGTCCACCTTTTTATACAAATAAAATTAATATATAAAAAATATATCATTAAAAAGTTCTAATTAAGATCTTTTAAATGATGCCCATATTGATATTTTTATATTTTAGTATTTTATTATAATTTAAGATTGGGGCAATGTCACTCAACTCGACTATAATGCACATGGGCCAAACCACACTAAAAGACTGAATGCAATCAATTAGCTAGTTTAGCCCATGACCTTATAAACCGGTCATTATACGGTGGACCATGGTCCAAAAATGGCACCGTCTTTAAGTAAAGACCAAAAAAGAATAAATCCCGTATTTTTTGTGTTCAGAACAAAATAAAACTACAGTGTATCTAAAATGAAATTGAATAACTTGTCTCGCATATTGTGTTTATATTATCAAATGAAACTGTATTTGAATTGAAATGATACTTTAGTTGTGTTGAAATGAAACTGCAATATGTATAAAATGAAACTGAATAACATGTCTCACATATTGAGTGTATACTGTCAAATAAAACTGTAGTTGAATTGAAATGATACTTTAATTTTGCTGAAATGAAACTACAATATGTAACAAAAGAAATTGAATAATATGTCTCACATATTAAATGTATATTGTCAAATGAAACTGTACTTATACAGTGTATATAAAATAAAATTAAATAACAATTTCACATATTTAAGTATATATTGTCCAATGAAATTGTAGTTGAATTAGAATTATAATTTAGTGGTGTTGTAATAAGACTACACTGTGTATAAAATGAAATTCAATAACAGGTTTAACTGTAATGACTATTGTATGTATAATGTCAAATGAAACTATAGTTGAAACAAAATGAAACTTTAGTTGTGTTGAAATGATACTACAATGTATACAAAATGAAACTGAATATGTTATACAAACAGAACTAATTACGCGGAACGGGTGGCCCGTTTTGGACCATGGTCCCATTAAAAGAAATGACACTGTTTTGGTCCCATTAAAAGGAACGGCACCGTTTTGGACCAGGGGTACACACAGCTGTGTGGACTATGGTCCAAAACGGTGCCGATGAAAAGAAACGGCACAAATTTACCCTTATAATGGGGGAATCTTAACAGTTTTAAATTAACATACCATTATATTCAGTTACTATATTATGTTCATTTGCAAAATGCAGTTAGTTCATTTTTACAATAGAAATACATGATTATACTAATAAACATTAAATAAGTTCATTAAGCAAGCACTACAAGTTCATTTTCAAAATACCACATGTTCATTTTCACAAATGTAATCCAACTATATTATAATGTTGGATCTCAAATAGATAAGCGTTGTAGGTTCATTTTTACAATACTTTTATAATATTAATTAATACAACTACATCATAATACTGCTAAACCTAAACTAGATTCATTAAGAGAATATTAGGTTCATTTTCATATGTAGAAGGTTTATTTTATCAATATTGCAAGTCCATCAATAAACAACTAAAATTCAAAATATATTAATATGAGTATCATTCAAAAGATGTCAATGAGATATTTTTAATAATATATTTTGTAACGTTGATTTTATTGACTATGCTACACACCCCTAATTTAACCAATCACAAACCAACCCTCTATGATGTGGCAAAATTCTACATTAATAAAATTAAAATTAAAAAAGAAAAACTAATGCTTAGGATTTTGCCATGTCATGGAGTGGTTGGTTTGTAAGTGGTAAAATTAAGGGTAATTAGCAACAAAAAAAAAGTGTAAATGATAATATGCAAATTGATGTCATCTTAATAAACCTACAGTAGTATAATATTGAACCATAATCAATGATGCTTTTTAATGAACTTACAGTATTATAATAATGAACCATGGTCCATGATATAATTTGACTGTCACATATGCAGATTTTATCCACAGATTCATAGAAGCTTTAGATCTTAATCCTCTACTTTGTTATATTTGACTTGGCTGCAGGGAATGAAAGATTTGAATTCTCTTACGGAGCTGGACCTTTCAGACAATAATATTTCTTCACTTCCACCCGAACTAGTAAGCACTAAGCATACAAAGCTTCTATATCTAGAGAGCCATGACTGTCAATTTCTTAAAAGTGCACAGTATTGAAAGCATGCGGATATGAGTTATTGCATTTCTATTCTGGTTTTCTCAATTCTGTGAGACAACATATACTTGCTTGTGTAGACCTGGCCCTTTTTTAGGGCTTGATTTAATCATGTCAGAAACGATGGTAAAAACAAGATCCAGTCAAAAGCTTTCAATCAGCATTGCATCTCTTTCCTTCAAAGCATGAAATTGCAAAAGAATGTTAAGTTTCTAAATACAAAGTTTATCTTTCTGCACATTAACTCATTGCTTTCCCAAAAATGTATGTTCGTAGGGTTTACTGGAACCCAGCCTGCAAGTGTTAAAAGTTGAGGGAAACCCACTGCGGAGGTACAGTATTATTTTCTTTGATATTGTGCATCCTGATTATCACAAATAGTCAAGGTCAATTAACAGATTCTTTTCCCTTTTTCCACCCCCAGCATCCGAAGGACAATTTTGGATAGAGGAACAAAAGCTATTTTGAAATACTTAAAGGACAAAATTATTGAGCATTAACACCTTTAATCTGGTCTGAGTTCTTTTTGGAGCTTTACTTTTTGGGTCAATGTGAAAGTAAAAATTGTATCTTTAGCCTTGTATCTTTTATGACCAAGTTTCATATCAAAGACCATCTGCAACTTCCTTTTAAACTATTGATGTATCTTTCCTGTGTGATTGTTTGGGAAAATAGATAACTATTAATGTTGTTGTAATTGGTGTACTATGTACTGAAGTTCAATATGAGAATATTGCTGATGCCTTTGCAATTGGCATAGTATTATGAACTCAATTTCATTAAGCATGGTGTACTACAATAATAGCGATAGTGCAGAAATTTTTTGTACCCCATTTTAGTACTCAAATGATTTCTGCCATTTAAGTACTAAACTATTGCTATTGTTGATTACTTTATACAAGCTTGTGAATGGTGCAACTGTCAACTAAATACAAACAGCAGTTACAGCAAAGGTTATTGCTGTCGGCCTGTTAAATAGATAAGTTTTACAGCAGCTACGTGCCTGTTGCTTTGACGTTTTCATCATCATTTGTGCCTGTTGCTTTGACGTTTTCATCATCATTTTCACCGTCCCGCAATAGTCTGAATTTGATAATCTTTTGAAGCTGGGTTATTGGATTTACTTGCTTGACTGATGCTTGCTTAGGATCTGCTATGCATTTCCCCGAGAAAAGGTTAGCATCAGATGGACCTGTCTCTTCATGAACCACTGGAGGGGCATCTGGATGAAAGAGCTTTATTAAGACAGATGATCATTGAACCATTGGCTCAATATAACAGCCATTAAAATGACGAGATTAAGTGTTGACAACAGACACAAACGGAATATAACTCTATTAATTGAGGTGACTGAATGAGCATAGTGAGAGCAAGGTGCAAATGACTTAATATGGTTCTAGAAAGCAGCAAATGGATCAAAATATTTTTGCGAATGATATATGGATATGAACCTTATGCCAATATGAAAACCAATGCTATTCCCCATGTGTTTGAACCCCATTTTTCTAATCCTCTTAACCGATTTATACATGATATATGAGGGCATACATAATCTAGAATCAAGATTGCATGTGCCTATATACATGCCAGTTAGCATTTTGATAAATATTGTCACATGAGGGCCAATATCTAAGCTTTACAGCACAATCTCCTCATTTTTCAGTTAAGGTCTCCAAGATTAGCACCTTGATGTAGGTTAATAGCAAAATTTGTGATGTAGGTTAATAGCAAAATTTGTAATATGGCTCACCAGTTTCACCAAAGACGAGGCATGTTCCAATAGTCTCCACATATTCCCCTACCTGTAAAAAAATCAAAAGGGAATTATATGAGCTCAGAAAATGATTCAACTACACACCACACTATGATATGAAGAGGGCATGTGCTATTATACAATGATTTAGTCCAAATTGAAACACACTACTGTTTCATGCCAATGACTCAATGAGGAACTTGGGACATGCTGTTTTTTTTTTTTTTTTTTTGGGGGGGGGAGGGGGGAGGGTGACGAGAGAAACCCGCAGCCACTACCCGAGGGGGTGTGCACTTGCTAAACCCCGTCTTGTAACCCTAGCTGGCAAAGGAACACAAAGAGATAAACCAATCTAGGTTGCCCATAGTCGACAGGCTCAAACCAATAAGGTTGAGATTCGAACTCGTGGTCTTATGGTTAACAAGTCTATATCCTTAGCCAACTTAGTTGGGGTTATCCTGGGATATGCTGTTTTGTTGTGCTAATGAGGCAAACAGGGAGGAGGGGAAGGAGAGTGAATGGACATTTTACAGAACATATCATTATGCTATTCTTTTTTTTTTTTTTTTTTTTGAAACACATGATTCTTGGGAAAAAAAAAAAAAAACGCATGGCCTAAGGCAGCTTGAACAACTAAAAACATGTAACTTTTTCCAAAATTTGACTACAGACAACATTCCAACCCAGAGAAAGTTGGAGTTATTTAAAGAAAGAGATTAATCAAAAAGTTAAAACTCGAGAACTCACCAGCTTGATTTTTCCATCAATGGTCAAAATGGGGTTCAACGTATCAAGGCCCTGCATTATTTATTAGAATACATAGGTGTCACAAAATCAATACAAATCTATGCATAAATAATTACAGAAGAAATTAAAAGTATTTATAATACAGTATATAGGAAGGAAAGCAACAAATTCATACCGAAAGAACATAGGGGGCGTTTGGGGGAATTGAAATTTGATCAGAAACACTGTCAAGATCCATCAATACATACTCTTCCTCCTTCAATTCATGATCATGCCGCTGAAAATTCTGCTCCATAACTATTTAATTTCACCTTAAATATCCACAAAGTATCCGTGTAAACAGGGTTCGTAGTGTTTGGCGGAGAGGAGGAAGCAGAGGCTACTCAGGCTAGGGTTTTGCTTCTGCACTGTGCGTCTCTCCCTCTCTCTGCAGGGCTGGAAGCTAGGTCACTTTGGTTTGAGACTAAATTTTTTATTTTATGAAAAAGAGATTTTTAAATGTGAAATCTTTTTCATAACATTTTTAATTTTTAATTTTATGAAAAGATTCTCGCCAAGGAAAAATCGTAATTAGCTAGGTTTATATTTTTTAATTTGAGAAAATCTTTTCACTAATTTGATAAAATAATAAGCTCTAAACAACAAACGATATAAAATGTCCCTTTTACGATTTTACTTTTCATTTTAACACTTACTTCCTACCAAATCTAACGAAAGACAATTTTAACTTAAAATTCAATAGTTGGAGAACCACTTTGGATGCAATTAAAAGTCAAGGAACGAATTTGAGAAAAAGTCATAGTCGGATGACATTTTGGAAATTAACTCATTTTTAAAATATTTAAAGTAGTTAATTAAATATTATAATCATTTATATTTATTAATTATCAGTAGACTAATTGACCTTATTATTAAATAATGAGTTAATGCTCAATTTAGTTATTGACTTTAATGATTTCTTTGATTTAGTCATAAATCATATGTTGTGCTTAATTGGATCATTGACTTTGTTAATTTTACTTAATTGAGTCATTTGTTAAAATAACTTGATAATTTCACCTTTCTATTGATACTCAATTTAGCCATCGACTATAGTAGTTTTGTCTAAATTAATCTTAGACTATTATTGTTTTATCTAATTTAGTCATCAATTATAGTGCCTTTTATCGATTTAGTCATTAATTTTAACAGCTGAGAACTCAATTGGATAAGATCATCAAAGTCGAGTACCTAATTAAACACAAAAAATTGATTAGGACTAAATCAATGAGTAAATTGGATATTAAATCATTAAATAATTGTATTATAATTAATTTGACTCAGGTTAGAACCGTTAGATGATACCCTTATTATCCAACAACAAATAAGTTTCAAATAATTTAACAAAATATGGCAAAACGGTATGCATTACTATTTTTTAAAGGAAAAAAAAAAAAAGAGAGAATTAAAAATCTTTTTGGGATTTGTTAAAATCGAGGTCGTGAAAAACTGGCGCGATTGGAATATAATCATCCTAGTTGGCAAGTAATGTTTGTCTGACACGGAATTCCACAAATTCGCTTACTTGGGCTGTCTGGGTGCGCTCCACGTGTCACCCCACTCACGACACCTCAGCTTCCGCTTTCAGCAACCTACGGACATGTCTTCGCACTGTCCAGAAATCCAACACCGTTTTTTGACCGATTCAATTTCTTGAAGTAATAATTAAGAAAAGAGTTCGGTAATTGAATTATTAAATGTTTAAAATTTTCTAACTAAAATCAGAAAAATCTGTTAAAATAATAAAGAATCGGATTTCTGGGGAAGATTCTTCTCCTTCCTTACTAAGATTCTAGACAGACAAAAGCTTGTGACAGCCAAGAAATGTGGCCATAAAAGCAAGCTCAACCAGTTGGACATTTTGACATTTTTGTCTTTAGTTCGCTCTCCATTTTTTTTTTTGTGGGTTTTTTGAAATTTACTTTTTTTTTTTTCTTTAATTGCGGCAAAAAGTTGAAAATAATCGGCACTCATAAAAGCTTCACCGGTCGCTTTCCTCTTCTCCTTTTCTTTCTTTCTTTCTTTCTATATATATATATACGTATATATTACTCCAATGACTCCGCTACTGAATTCTCCGTTCTTCACATACTTGAGATCTCGCAAACCCCTGGGTTTCTCTCTTTCTGTTCTGATTTTCTTTGAATTTTGGCTTCCTGTACGGTTTTGAGATCTGGGTTTTTAAAATTCTTTTGAAGCTTTACTTGGAAAAGTTTTGAATTGGGTTTTCACTTTTCAGCTTTGAAGGTTCCGTCTTCTGATGATAATTTCACTGAATCCACGATTTTCGTATTCAATTTTGTCGAATTTCGTTAAATCTGATGTTTTCTTCATAAACTGTCTCAACTGTCTCCGATTTCGCCTAAAAATTTGATAGCTTTCGTATTTCTGGGATTTTTTTTTTTCTTTTTCCGATTCTGGGTTTTACATTTTGTGGATGAAAATGGGGGATAAATTGAGGTCAGCTTCCATGGATGACTTGCCAGTGCATTTGGTTCTTGAAATCTTGACGTCGGGTCGATTGAGCTCTGTTGATTTAGTGAGTTTAGAAATGAGTTCGAGGACTTTCAGGTTAAGTCATGGGATGTTTCCTAAAGAATTCAGGTCTTTGGTGGAATTCGCTGCTTTTCAGCTTTGTGTCTCGCACCCCATATATGCTTCTCTTCAATTCAGTGCCCGGAGAGAGCTTCTGAATCGGTGTAACGATAATTGGAAACGCGTTCTCAGATTCTTGCAGTCCGTGAAGCAATCCTCTGACATGGTTGAAACCTCTGCAGGCAATGTACTAATTCTTAGAAGCTTTTGTCTTTTTGTTTATCCATCATGAATGTGTTTTTGACATTGATCATTTGTTTAAATTGAGGTTTTAACTGCATAGGAACTTCCTTATATTGATTGTTGTGCTGAATTTGTTGTTTTGAAATAGCAAAGTATATCTATATTACCCTGAAGTACTAGGTGGAAGAAACATATTTGTTGTGATTCAGATATCAAGGTCTTGTTGTTCTAGTTTCTTGGTTATGGGTGATTATGGCTCTGTTTTGCATACTTAGCTGAAAAGTTAGCTAAATAGCCTGTTTTGGAGCCTACTTCGGGTAGTATTTCAAAATAAGCTGTTATTTTAAGCTCTCTATTTTTACCGAACAGAGTTTATAGCTTATTTGTAGCTTAAAATAAGGTATATGCTCTAAAATAAGTTCTATCAAACAGAGCTTATATGTTGTGGGCTATTGAGGGTTGAGTGCATTATTGCTTATTACTACATGTCATTGGCAGATGCAAATTAAGAGCGGAAGATATCACACCTTGTTGATTAATGATGCGGCTGTATACTCATGTGGCTCGAGTTTATGTGGTGTTCTTGGTCACGGGCCTGAAACAACGCAGTGTGTGGAATTTACACGCATCAGCTTCCCGTTTCCTGTACAAGTCATCCAAGTTTCAGCCTCCCACAATCATGCCGCTTTTGTGACCCAGTCTGGAGAGGTAAACACGGTCCATATTTAGCTATTTCTTCTTATATGTAGGATAAGTATTAGCTCTTCGGATACTTGTTCATATCATCATTGACAGCTTGTGTCATGAGTTCCTTTATTTAACTCCATTGGATATTGAGTTTACTATGTTTTATTCTTGTTTTTGGGTATATTTGCTGTTTCCTAGGACTAATGTCTCATATGTATATTTATGTAGGTATTCACTTGTGGAGATAACTCATCCTTCTGTTGTGGGCACAGTGATACAGGTCGCCCTATATTCAGGCCTCGGCTTGTAGAGGCACTAAAGCATATACCCTGCAAACAGGTAGATATACCTCATTATTCCGTTCTACTATAGACACAAAGGTTTCGCCTTATTTGCAACATAAACATGGGAAGATGTAAAACTTTGCTTTATATAATTTATTATTCATATATAGAAGCAAACCTGTAGCCATTATCCGAGGGTGTGCACTTGGTAAACCCTACCTTGTGACCCTACTCGGCAAAGGACCAGAAGAAGGTAAACGAGCTTACGAGCCTAGATTGCCCATAGCTGACAGTTCAAACCAAGAAGGCCAGTAGGCTATTCCCGCTAGGAGCCAAACTTGTAACCTTGTGGTTACTAAGTTAACAATCTGACCAACTTGGCTGGGGTTGAATATGCAGCTCATGATTGTTGAAACTGGTTCAGGTTGCGGCAGGTCTGAGTTTCACCATGTTTCTTACGACACTAGGCCACGTCTACACATGCGGGACAAACGCACAAGGTCAGCTCGGTCACGGTGACACACTGGATAGGCCAACGCCTAAATGCGTAGAACTGCTTGCATCCAATGGCCCTGTTGTTCAAATTACTGCTGGCCCGAGCTATGCCCTTGCTGTGGCAAGCGATGGGTTACTCTACTCTTTTGGTTCGGGCACCAATTTCTGTCTTGGCCACGGGGAGCAGCACAATGAACTTCAGCCTCGTGCAATCCAGTCGTTTAGGAGGAAGGGCATTCATCTGCTCCGTGTGTCTGCTGGCGATGAGCATGTTGTAGCACTCGATTCCAACGGATATGTAAGTCATCAAACCGTAATAAATTGAATAACGGATTCTTTGTCTGTTCCACTAACTGTTTATGGTCTTCTATCGGTTATTGCAGGTGTACACTTGGGGAAAAGGTTATTGTGGTGCACTCGGGCACGGAGATGAGATCGATAAGACTACTCCAGAACTTGTCGACAACCTTAAGAGCCACCTTGCCATTCAGGTTTTCTAAATCTCTTTCACTTCTTTATAGGAATCATTAACTGAGATCGATAAGACTCTTCCCCTCTCATTCTTGAGCTCAGCCAAAAATTGGTTTGGTTTCGATGATAGGTTTGTGCCAGTAAGAGGAAAAGTTTCGTGTTAGTGGATGATGGTTCGGTGTTTGGCTTTGGGTGGATGGGTTTTGGTAGCCTCGGGTTCCTTGACAGAGGAGTATCCGATAAAGTTGCAAGGCCTCGGGTCCTCGACAGCCTGAGATCCCATCACATATCCCAGATTAGCACCGCCCTGTACCACACCATAGTAATCACGAGTCGCGGGCAAATCTTCGGGTTTGGAGATAACGAAAGAGCGCAACTTGGAATAGATACGCTCCGGGGATGCCTAAATCCTACAGAAATTCAGCTGCAGAAAGCATCACCAATGTAGAATACTGGTAAAAGTTTAAGTTGATTTACCATTAGGAGTTTAGCCATTGTCATACCTATTTCATATCATTCCAAGAACTAATTGTGGTGCTGTAGTTCTAGGATCTGTTGTGAATTGTGACTGTTTATGTTCACCAAAAACAACTTTGTTTCCTATTTTCTTCTTGTTTTGCACTTGTACTATCTTTACAAATGCAAGTATGCAAGGATATTTTTTATAAAATAGTCTTTTTTTCCATGGTTGCAAAAATCAGTCTAGACGCCCGCCTAGGCATCCTTAGATCGTGGCGATTTCTCTCCTAGGCGCCCGCCTAGCGCCTAACTCGGCTGACTCGGACACTTAAGTAGCCGTTTAGCGCCTAACTCGACCTAGTTAATTTGTCTAGTAATCGAGTTAATCCAGTGAGCTCGATCTTGCTAATTATTATTATTATTATTATTATTATTATTATTATTATTATTATAAATATAAAATATGACATATATACACCCACACACGTGTACTATTTTTTTTTTTTTTTTAGTTAGCCGCATAAGCGCCCGCCTAGACCGTCTAGGCGTTAGGTGCTACTCTGGACGGCATATGCAACCAGGTTTGTTCTATAGTTTTTTCAATCTTTTTCAACACAGAAAATTAATGTTTATTTGATCGTATCCATTTAAAATGGTAGCAGAGGTTTGCAGTACATTAGTTTGCATGCAAAAATACTATTATAACCTTATATTTCTAGAATCGAAATTGCAACTCTTCCTAAAAAAAGATTGAAAATGTTGCTTTTGAAGTTGAGTTGTGATACTCAAAGAAAGCAATGTTCCTTGAAAACACCAAACTTAACATTATAGTGAGGAAGTTGAGGTCTGAGATTCTTCCAAATACTGACGAAAAACCCGCAAGATGTTGGAGAATGTCACAATTCCGACCAGGCTCCAATCATCCTCAATCACCCAAACATAATTAACACGATTTGCGATGGCCTGGATCATCACCGCCGCCAGAGAGCTGCCGGGATGGCACACGATGGCCCCCGCTCTTCTGCTCATCCTTAACGACTGGCTACTGGAGGAGTTGCCGTCAATGTAGGCCATGAGCTCCCCGGCGGAGAGGGCGGCGACGGCGGCCGCCAGAGTCTCGTCGCAGGCGGCGAGGGCGGAAGGGGAGATCTCTCTGATGAGAACGCCGTCGTCGTCCACCACCGCCACCGAGGTTTGATCGGCGAGGGAGCGGTGAATGGCCTTCAGAGCTGATGACGCCGGGGAGTGGTACCCGACGGCTGGGAAGTCGGCGGCGATGACCCCCAGCGCGTGAATGGAGAGCGCCGGGAGGGGCGAGAAAAGGCCGATTGAGCCCAGAAGATATCTCATAACATCTTCTTGAGTTAACCAGCAGAATTCCTGGGCGTTATGAATGGTTGTGATGGTTGAAGGTGTCTTCTTTTGCAGAACAAATTTTCTTCTTGATGATGATCTTACTCTCTCTATAGGAACTACAAGGTTCTGGACACCTTGGGCCATCAAATCAATGGCTTCTACTATGCTGCAATATAATCACATTAGCATTTTAATTAGTTGGATTAATTAACCATACAATTATGTTATGTAATCTCTATATAAACTTGCTTCTCATTAAAAAAAAATAAAAAATTTACTCATTTTGTCTAGGTGTGGTGTGTAACATGTTGTTGTGTGTTGAAAAATATATTTTTGAGATTAGTTACTCGACTCTTAATTTATTGATTTGTTGTGTTGAAAAATATATTTTTGAGATTAGTTACTCGACTCTTAATTTACTGATTTGTCCTTAGTTATTAAGTTGTTCACGCGCATCTCAAATTTAAAGATTTAATTATAAAATTGAGATTTAACATTTGGTCGTTGATCTTGCAAAATTTATGTGGTCCATATTAGTCTATAGTTCTCACGGGGACTAGTTATCATTTGACCCCATATACACACACATTTGTGATTTTGTGTATAAAGGGTATTCCCAAGAACTCAACTAGTATTAAGGAATCCTAAAAATGATTATTTCCTTACAATGAAAATAGTTCATTTTTAAGAATGTTATTCATAGTTACTCTTTAAAATAAAATGTCAAAATAAACAATAGAATGGGTCTATTCTTAAAAATGTTATTTCATTCATGATCCATTTTATAAACAAAAATTGCTGCAAGTTTCTACTAATTGGATGATCGATGGAATTGATAAATTCCTTCACTCCAATCACAAGGGAAGCCAATTATTTTTACTACTATTTTCTATGAATATACTTATTAGCATTCCGGTTATGAATTAATTATATTCGAATAGGAATTTTTTTTTTTAAACAATTATTTTTACTCTTGTTCTCACAATTATTAAGTCATTCTACCATTTTTTTTTCTTAAATATCATTTTTGTCACATTTAGTGCATGAATTTAATATTTTATTACATATGGTCCTTCTAATAAATTTTTTTATATAAAAAAAGTAAATGTGTAACACATCTAATTAAGAAGTATACATGTTGACTATCTAAGAGCCAAAGTGGTTATGTAGTTCCAAACTGAAAATGAGATATATTTCTATTAACTTTTCTCTCTCTCAACATTCTCATTCTTTCACATCACATTATACTTGCAGTAAGTATTACGGAGTACTTTTTTAGTATTAGTATATATCACATTTTCTATCATAACCCAAACACTCGTCTCATATAGATAAAAATATGTGAGACGACCTTACAATAGGCTGACTATGTTAAAAGTGAAAATAGTAAATAAAATTTTATCAAAAACATTTAAAAAAAAAAAAACAAAACAAAACAAAAAAGAGGATATTATATATTCTAGTAGAGTAATAGTACCTGGAAGAAGGTTGGACGTGGCGAATGGGAATGGGGCCAGGGATCTGAGAGAGCAAGACAGAAAGCGGTGCTGCAAGAGCGAGACCCAAAGAATTGGAAGGGGAAGAAAGATTCTCCTCCTCTTCCTGCACTTTGCAAAGGTAAGAGATGATATCAACCATGCAGATTTTCCCAATGCACACGCACCCTCCTGCACCTATGTTCTCGCCGCCGGGAGAGTGGTCGCAGCTCCACACGCTGATGGCGGCGTCCTCGCCGGAGTTGAGCGCCGCCAGGGCGTCTCCCACGCTGCCCGACGCCACCGACAGTGACCTCAGCGCTGGCTTGCCCAGGCAGAGATCAGCTACCTTATGACCCAACAACCCAGTTGCCATGCAATTAAGTACAAAGAGTTAGAGAGAGAAAAGAGTGTTTGGTTGAATTGGTTATTTTGGGTTGAAGATCAGAGTTGAAGCTTACTTATTAAGGAGAGTGTTTAGCTTGGATCTCCAACTACACTTCAATACCTACCCCCACGCACTCCTCACGCTCCCCACAACTAGTTTTCATTTCTACATTATTAATTAATTACACCAACAATATAATGTTATTTTTATTCACGTTTTCTAACTAAGTATTTTAATTAATGACTTACATGTTAAGTATCATAATTGCTACATATTTGGGATATCAATCTTAGCTCGAAATTGATGAGATGATCCGATAAAACCTACAGAATCTCAATCATTATTGCATGGACTATGGTCCACACAATTGTGTGGACCATAAATAAAAGGTATATTTTTAATATACTAAGAGTACATTATTTATGTACATAAGGTACATTTTTTAAAGTACATTTTTAATATACTAAGGGTACATTATAAAATGTACCTTCAGTATAAAAATAATGTACCTTTAGTACAAAAATAATGTACTTTTAATATATTAAAAAGAGTAAATACCTAAAATGGTCCCTCGACTATAGCTAAATTCACAAATTGGTCATCGACTTTCAATTTCAACCAATTAAGTCCTTAACTTTGCAATTTTGACACGATTTGGTCCTCCATCTATTTGACCATTTGTTGACCGTAATCGACGATCTCCAGAAGAACCTTCAGCTCTCGTTGGAGCACATGGAGGCCTCTAGGATGACGTTGCACCGGTTCAGAAACACGTAGTCTTCTTCACTCTGGTACGAACTCAACTACATTGAATTCAAAGGGAGGATGAAGAAAGGCGACCGGATTTGGTAGATTGTTTTCGACAGTGGATTCAAATGTAACAGTGCGGTCTGGAAATGCAACCGGAACCTTAAAAACCCGACAATGAACCATGAAATTACATATATATCCTCAAAAATCACAGTCAACAAACGGTCAAATATACAGAGGACCAAATTTTGTTAAAATTGCAAAGTTAAAGACTTAATTGGTTAAAATTGAAAGTCGAGGACCAATTTGTGAATTTAGCTATAGTCGAGGAACCATTTTGAGTATTTACTCTATTAAAAAGATACCTGATATTCATGGTCCATACAATTGTGTGGACCATGATCCACACAATAATTTGCCACAAAATCTTAAAGTTAGGGCTCAAATATTTTAGTCCAATAAAAATCAACCTGATAAGCCTGAAACAATAAGCCTAGTGACCCGAACGGGCTAGCATAAAATTTAGTGGGCTAATTCGATAACTAGAGTCACTTAATCATATTCTTACCCCATTCTCTAGCTACATAGTTCTTCGAGACTGTACTCTGTTCGGACCAGAAGACTTGTAACACTGACTTATCCAAAAATATTGACAACTTTTTGACTTTTCGTTCTGCCTCTACTAGTAACATGGATTTTTTTGCACCTATTAAGCAATTTACCTCATTCATAATTCGTATGTGATGTGTAATACTATAACATGTCAATGCTAGAGATTTCAAAAGTGATTTAGATCGTACTTAGGTTACTTACATATCTAAACACATTATGAAATGCCAACTTATATAGTGTTAAACTTAGATTTAAGATTAGTGGTGGAGCTACTTCATTAAGTGGGTCAATTGACCCTACTCAAATTTTGTTATTTAGTGCTTTTATATATATATATATATATATATATATATATATATATATATATATATATATATATATATATATATAGAATCGCACTCAGGTGCGAATGCTTCGCCCAGGCGCGAAATAGGAATGAATTCTGTCCGTCCACGTGTTCAGATCTAATGGATGTAGAGATGACCACGGTTCCGGTTCGAACCGTATGTTCGAACCGGAACCGTGACTGTGCAAACCGGAACTGAACCGGAACCGTTCGTACGGTTCCGGTTCCGGTTCTTAACTGGAACCTATAAGGTTCCGGTTAAGGTTTGTAAAATCTTGGAACCGGAACCAGCGATTCCGGTTCCAAACCGAAAAAAATTAAATATTATAGTATTATTTTAATTTTTTTTTAAAATAATTCCGGTTAGAACCGGCGGTTCCGAACCGGAATCGGAACCGTGGTCACCCCTAAATGGATGAGAAACACTGATTTTTTTTAAAAAACGCGGTGGCATTTTCGTAAATAATTGAACATCGAGGTGCAAGTAAAATGTATTACAAGTGCATGTAAAATGTATTATAGGTGCAAGTAAAAATTTACACTGAGCATCAATACTAAGTGCACCTATAGTTATAAGTAGTTGCAGCTATAGTTCTAAGTAGTTGCACAAATAAGTATAAGTAGTTGCACCTAGGTGCATGAATATTTGCGAGTGGTTTTCAGGGGTATTACTACCCGCTGAACTCAGATCAATGAATGTTAACAAGGCAAAATTACATGCACTTATAGGTGAAAGTAGGTGCACCTATAGTTATAAGTAGTTGCACCTATAGTTATAAATAGTTGCACATATAGTTATAAGCACACCCAGGTGCATGAATGTTTGCGGTAAGTGAATGCTAACAAGACAAAATTACATGCACTTATAGGTGAAAGTATGTGCACTTATAAGTGATTTTACTTGCACTTCGATGTTCAATTATTTACAAAAATGTCACCGCATTTTTTTAAGTTATTAGATCTGGACACGTGTCGCGCGCTGATTCGTTCGCATATTCCTTTCTGGGCACTTATTCGCACCTGAGTGCATCTATATATATATATATATATATATATATATATATATATATATATATATATATAAAAGCAATAAATAACAAAATTTGAGTAGGGTCAATTGACCCACTTAAATGAAGTAGCTCCACCACTAATCTTAAATCTAACACTATATAAGTTGGCATTTCATAATGTGTTTACTTAGATTTAAGATTAGTGGTGGAGCTACTTCATTTAAGTGGGTCAATTGACCCTACTCAAATTTTGTTATTTATTGCTTTTATATATATATATATATATATATATATATATATATATATATATATATATATATATATATATTTATTTATTTATTTATTTATTTATTCCACTAAAATAAATATAATGGGGTTAACATGTAAATAGAAAATTTTTATTTCTCAAATATAATAATAACAAATTTAATAACTCTTTTTTCACTGTTGGAAATTATGGAATTTCCGACCACTTGAAAGTGATTTTAAATCAAGCCGAAAGTCTTGTTTCGACCACTTTTGGTATCCGGAAAAACCTTTGTTGCTATTTTCGACCACTTTTTACTTTCGACTTGATTTAAGATCACTTTTAGGTGGTCGGAAATTCCATAATTTCTAGCAGTGTTTTTTACTCGTCAAATTAGTTTTAATATTATCAGTGGTACGATTACTTCAAGTGTTAAAAGAATTTTTTCCAGCAATGAAGATAGTGAAAAATATATTATGCAATCAAATGAAAAATAAATTGATGAAAGATTATTTAATTACTTTTATTGAAATGAATGTGTTTGAAAGTGTTGATAGAGAAAAAATTATACGTTTTCAAATTATGAAAACATGTTGTGGATAATCGTAAAATAAAAATATTTATTTATACATGTAACTTCTTTATTTGAAGAATTGTAAATGTAACTTATATTTATATATTTATATACCGTTGAGAGTAATATTAAATTTAGTATTTTGACATTACTGAATTTTTATCCTGGCTCTACTTAAAGATTAGTTTTCTTCCACATAATTTACACTTCAAATAAAAAGTTAAATTGAAAGATTATTACATTTATAAATGGTCAAAGACAAGTTGCATTGATTGTGGGTTTTTTTTAATAAATAAATTAACAAATTTTTTTTTTTTTTGTAACTTTTCTTCCTCGCAATAAGCTGCTTATTATTTTTCGAAACTCGAATTCTAACATAAAATATCTTATTTATTCTTAATTAATTGTTAGTTTGTTACTCATTCTATCTTAATTTTGTACCACGATAAATTGGATGAAATAAATAAAGGGACAAGTTTTAAATGAAGGGTAGAAGAAACAGTATTTATTGTGTATCCCCCACTCGACTAGTCCGTTTAGTACTACATACACCAAAACTTAATAGTTAAGACTTGAATTGGTTCCAAATCACCACACGTTTGTTTCGCAAATTTACCAGGCTGGCGCAATCGTTATACCGTGCATCTCCGCGCCTCCTAAAACGACGTTGTTTTGTTAAGTTGCGTGGGAAGTTAACGCAATAGAATGTACGTGTATTCTGTTATATAATTATGTACATTATTTATACAATTATGTACATTTTGTTATACAATTATGTACATTTTTAAAACATAAGATTTTTTTTTTTTAAGTTACAGCCGACACGGAAAGCGAAATTTTCAAAAAAAAAAAAAAAAAGTATAAAACGATGTCATTTTGTAACATGTGCGTCTTAGTGCACAATATAAATTGCCAGGCTGGCGTTGCGTCCTAAAGAATGGTTGAGGTGTTTGGCCGTCACCCTTCTAATCTTGTGGCTTTTATAAAAACAAGTCTAAATTTACATTTATTTTTGACAAAGACTTTGCATTTATTTAGGCCGTTCCATAAAAATTAATTACCTTCATATTTTGGTTTTATGTCCTTTCAACGTGTCAAACATTTTATCAATCATCAATTTGTCACCGGTAGAGATTACAGGCTGTTGGGTTGTTGCCTTTGTCCTATATATGTATCCAATTATAAATTCATTTCTGTATCGCTATAACTTGTAGCACCGATTTCTCCTTCATCTTCTTAACTAAGCTAAGAATCTCCATTAATAACCTTAGCTTAAAGAGATGATATTACATGTATTATTATATATTTATCAATATTGCAAAAATCCCGCCTAGGCACCGATTAATCGGCGCCTAGGCGCTAGGCGCTGGCCAGCCGCCTAGCGTATCAGCATAATCGGTGGTCTAGGTGACTGGCCGGCTAGGCGGCCGACTAGGCCGCCTAAGTGCCGTCTAGGCCGCCTAGGCACCGAGTAGGCCGCCTAGGCACCGACTAGGTCGCCTAGCCGGCCAATTAACTATTGTTCCATTCATTTTTAAGTGAGTTATTTCACTCAAAACGACATCGTTTTGAGCGAAATAATCCTAAATTGTGCAAACTCTAAATATTTTTTAGGTTAATATTTAATATTTTATTATTAATTATTAAAGTATTAAATAGTTTATAATTAAAAAATTAAAAACAAATTTAAAGAAATTTTTAAAAATAAAAAATGCACGGGCGCCTAGGCGTCGATTAATCCCCGCCTAGGTGCCCTAGGCGCTAGGCCCTCCCTAAGCGCCCGATGGGCGCCTAGCGATTTTTTCAACCATGATATTTATATTATTACAATAAAATTAATAGAACATTTAGTTTGGCTTAATTCAAAAAGACTCGTAATTTTTAATATCCTGGTTTTTTTTTTTTTTTGTTTTTTTTTTTTTTTTTAAGTTATATCACTTTTTAGAGTTAATTTCCAAAATGGTCCTCCGACTATGACCTTTTCTCAAATTAGTTCTTTGACTTTTAATTGCACTCAAAGGTTAGTTTTGGTGTAGTGGGTGTTTAAATAAGGAGTAAAACACAAAGTCTAAGCCCCCACCATCGAGGTTTGAACATATAACCATCCATTTAGATAGGTAACCAAGATACCATCACACTACATAATAATTGACAAACTATTTAGTTAATATAATCTAAAAGTTTCAATTGTGTATTATCGTATTTAAATTAATATAAAATACTTAGAGTTGATCTAATTCAATTAAAAAGTATTTATGAATATAATATTAATATCGATGATATACAATTTATTCCAACCATTTCATATTTAATTATAAATATTCTTTTATTACGTTTTGAAGTTTTTTTTTTTTTTTTTTTTTAAAAAAAAATTCGCCTCACTGACCAACATTTTTTGTTCTGCCCTTATAAACCAATATTGTATTTTTCTAATAGACAATAATTTTTTTTATTCTCTTTCTTATCCGTTTGTATTTAACTGTTGTCTTTTTTTTTTTTCTTTTTTTCTTTTTAATAAGCAATGGTTTATGTCTGTTGTCCATTTGGTTGTAATTTTTCACAATAGTTTTGTCATTATATGTATACCTATTTATGATCATAGAAAATCAAAATTCAAAATTCCAAATACATAATGTCAAGAATTCCTGAATAATAAAGAGTTAATCCAAAGTTAATATTAGTTTGTACAAGTATATATAAGTACTACTATACGCTGTAATAATCAAAGTTATTATTCTAAGTTATTTTTGTAAAAAATAATTTTCTAGCTAACAATTAAAGTAAAAAAGATTATTTACTTAGAAAATGAAAATAAGTACAAGATCAATCCCTTTTAATCAAAACGAATACAAATCATGTTTGAACTATAGAGAGAAAATTTCTAAAATGGTCCTCCGAGTATGACCTTTTCTCAAATTGTTCATTTGACTTTTAATTGCATCCAAAATAGTCATTTGACTATAGTAAGTACCCTAAATTATCAGTTTTACCCCTCATTTTAACACCCACTTAACACCAAAACTAACGGAAGACCATTTTGACTTAAAATTCAATAGTCGGGTGACCACTTTGGGTGCAATTAAAAGTCAAGGAACCAATTTGAGAAAAGGCCAAAGTTGGGGAGCGTTATGTTGTGCAACCGTGTGCACCATGGTTGCAAAAACGACGTCGTTTTGACGTCAGACTTCATAACTACACATCCATAACTTCATGACTATAAATCCAGAATTGCATAACTACACATCCATAACTTCATAACTATACATCCAGAATTGTCTAACTACACATCCATAACTTCATAACTGTAAATCCAGAATTGCATAACTACACATCCATAACTTCATAACTATACATCCATAACTTCATAACTACACATCCATAACTTCATAAATATACATCCAGAATTGCATAACTACACATCCATAACTTCATAACTATAAATCCAGAATTGCATAACTACACATCCATAACTTCATAACTATACATTCAAAATTGCATAACTACACATCCATAACTTCATAATTATAAATCCAGAATTGCATAACTATACATTCAAAATTGCATGCATAACTACACATCCATAGCTTCATAACTATACATTCAAAACTGCATAACTATACATCCATAACTTCATAACTATACATTTAGAATGTGAAATATAACTTCATAACTATACATTCAGAATTGCATGTATAATTACACATCCATAACTTCATAACTATAAATCCAAAATTGCATAACTACACATCCATAATTTCATAACTATACATCCAGAATTGCATAACTACGCATCCATAACTTCATAACTATACATCCAGAACTGCATAACTACACATCCATAGCTTCATAATTATAAATCTAGAATTGCATAACTACACATCCATAACTTCATAACTATACATCCATAACTTCATAACTACACATCCATAACTTCATAACTATACATTCAGAATTGCATAAATACACATCCATAACTTCATAACTATAAATCCAGAATCGCATAACTACACATCCATAACTTTATAACTATACATTCAGAATTGCATAACTACACATCCATAACTTCATAACTATAAAACCAGAATTGCATAACTATACATTCAGAATTGCATAACTATACATTCAGAATTGCATGCATAACTACACATCCATAACTTCATAACTATACATTCAAAACTGCATAACTATACATCCATAACTTCATAACTATACATTCAGAATGTGAAATTTAACTTCATAACTATACATTCAGAATTGCATGCATAATTATACATCCATAATTGCATGCATAATTATTCATGCATGCAATTCTGAATGTATAGTTATGAAGTTATGGATGTGTAGTTATGCAATTCTGGATTTATAGTTATGAAGTTATGGATGTGTAGTTATGCAATTCTGAATGTATAGTTATGAAGTTATGGATGTGTAGTTATGCAATTCTGGATTTATAGTTATGAAGTTATGGATGTATAGTTATGCAATTCTGGATGTATAGTTATGAAATTATGGATGTGTAGTTATGTAATTCTGGATTTATAGTTATGAAGTTATGGATGTGTAGTTATCTAATTCTGAATATTATGTTTTTTTAAGTCGGACGTCAAAACGACGTCGTTTTGCAACCGTGTGCACCATGCATGGTGCACACGGTTGCACATCATAACGCTCCATTTTAAGGACCTTGGGCCCTGTCAATCTAATACACCTTTTTCGTACCCATTATCTTATATCAACTCAGTTTTACGGTGAGTCCGATCCATTAAAAACCATCAATATCATTATGTGAAGTTTTCAAGTATAGTTGAAGTGACTGAAAATAAAAAATTGTATAACGTCGTAGAAAACAAGAAAAAAGAAAACAAATTAAAGTATATGATGTTTTATTAATTACATGAAATGGTTGATTAAACCTATGATGTACAATATTGAGAGTGTTGTATGAGAGAACAATTGATGGAACTCATAAGACAAGCAGACCCGCTAATCCCTAATAAAATATTAACTCTATGAGAGAACAATTGATGGAGCCACAAATTAATTCAAGAAATATAATGGCTACTGCTAGTTTTGATAAGGCTTTAATTTGTGTGTGGTTAATGGAAGCTTTATATGTAATTCAGGTTTATCCGTGGACTATAAACCTTGGCAAATCATATCGTGCACCAGAACGCACAATGTATTGTGCGTCCTGACTCAAAACGACATCGTTTTTATAAGTTACGGGAATTGACACGATGGACATCGTTCCTTTCATCCAATCCTGTTACAGTTTTATTTTTGTGTGTTTATGTGTATTATGTTAAAAATTTATGCATTATGTTAAGAGTTCATGTATATTATATTATATTATGTGTATTATGTTAGAAATTTATGTATATTTTATTATACAATTCTGTACATATGAAACAGAGAATTTTTTAAGATGCATCATGCGTTTTGCACCGTAGTGCACGATAACGATTGATAAATCTTAGCGGTCATTAGTGTCGGGATTCCACAAAATCGGATCATATCCCTTTGTTTTTGTTTCATCTATTTGTTTATTTATTTATTTATTTATATTACCAAGAATTTTATTTTTTTAATCTCCTTTTTTTTTTTTTTAATCTTATTGATTTTAAAAAAAAAAAAAAAAATCTGATCAAAACCTATTTGATGGATTGCTCTTAGGAAATGGTGTAGTACAAAGTGTTCAGTGCCTGAAGCCCTGAAGGTGGACACACTCATTATGTTAGGGAAAATGACACTTTTTCCCCCTGAGTTATATACTTATAGCACTTTTCCCCCCTCAATTATTTAGGTAAGCACATTAGCCCCTTCAATTATTCTAAAAGTGGTTGTTTTTCCCCCTAATATATTAAATTGACATTTATACCCTTAAAATAAACATTTTATTTATTTTACTTCTCCAACAAATTATTGCGTATACGTAGGAATGACTACGATTCGGTTCGAACTGAATCGGACACTATAGCAATCGAATTAAAAGTTTTCGGTTATGATTCAGATGTAGAACCCCCAATATTTGGATTTCAATTTATTAAAATTATGAATCAAAAAAATTGGATCCTGAACCGTGAACTGGCGGTTCCGGACCCGATTCGCGATTTTGAACCGTTTTTATTTTAAAATTTTATTTTTATTTTAAAAATAGTCTAAATTCAACAATAAATGTATTTTATTTTTTCAGTTCAGAACATGAACCGTCCGTTCCGGGATTTTAATAAACTCTAAATATCGAGTTTCGATTCTAAATTGTAATTGGAATATTTCGGTTTGGTTGCTATAGTGTTTATTTGGTTTGAACCAAATTATGGTCATAATTTGTTGGAAAAGAAAAATAAATAAAATATTTATTTTAAGGGTAAATATGTCCATTTAACATTTTAGGGGGAAAAACAGCCACTTGAATAATTGAGGGGGGAAAAGTGCTATAAGTATATAACTCAGGGGAAAAAAGCGTCATTTTCCCCATTATGTTATAACTTTTCATCATTTTGGTTTTGCTTAGTTAATCACAACTTACTTCCTAAACACTTGGACTTCCATTTTAATTTAATGGGAAATTCTATAAAATCTAATGATACTATATTATATATGTATTGTGTTTACATTTTTTTATTTAATAAAATTATTTTTTATCTATAATACTTTTGTTAAAATAAATAATAAAATTCCATTAAATATATTATACATGTTGGCAGTATGGTAATTTTTTTTTTTTTTTTTGAAAACAACAATAAAACATTTCATTAAACCAAATTCGAGATACAAAGAGGTGGGCGGTCATTCCACACATCAAGGACAGAAGATGAAACAGTCGTCCGCGCCAATGCGTGAGCTACATGGTTCACTGACCTTTTGACATGGCGAACCAAAACGATCCCCATGTCCCTAGCAATTGCAGGACATTGCTTAATAACTAAACCAACATATGATAAGTCAAAGGCAATTTGAATTATAACTAGTGCAGAAGTTTTGACAATCAGATTCTACTATTACGTCTTGCACAAACCGATCTTTCAGCCACGCAAAAGCCTCCTTGACTGCCATTGATTCCGCTAAGGCACTTGTTCGCACATCAGCCACCCGCTTTTAGCCGCTACAAAACGCCCAACACTGTCACAAAGAATAGCCCCAAAACCCACGCCTCTCTCCATAACCGCGGCAACAATGTTTTATTTCAGGAATCCCAGCGGAGGCATTTCCCAGGTGATCAAAATTGTCAGCCTTTGCACATTGTGTTGAACGTTTACCATAGTTTCCTGCCATGTAGCCACAATCAATCCCATTTCCTCCACTAGTCTCTCTACAAGCCACACAACATTGTTCCATACTCTGTCATTTCATGCCCTCCAAAGTATCCACAGCCTGGCTGCCACAGTCATTGCATGCACATCGTCGGAACTTCGCAATATAGCTTCCATGAAATTGGGGAGGGACTGTCCTCCCAACACATCATCACATTGCCAGAGTTGTTGCGCAAGAGGACAATCGCACAACACGTGGATTAACAACTCAGCTTCCGCCATACATGAGGGACAACCGCCACCAACCCACACACCTTTTGTTTTCAGAACTTCCCGAACAGGCAGAAGGTTGCGAACGCAGCGCCACAAGAAGTTCCGTATCTTAGGAGGCACCTGTAAGGCCCACAATCTCCTCCATTCCCCAAAGTCGTAGTTCGTATCATGCAACAAAAGATGGTGAGTAGATTTATGATAGCTCTGTCGAACAGTGTACAATCCCCTCACATCTCCTTTCCAACACCAAGAGTCCCTATATGTCGGAGAAACTGGTGTCTTCAAGATCCTTGCAACATCTTGTTCAACAAAAAGGTCTTTTAGCACATCCTCATCCCAAGTACCTTCGTTAGTGAGTAAGTTACTGACCTTTGCGTCACGTAATTCCTCGATGCAATCAGTGCGTAAACTCGGATCTCTCTCGTTCGCCAACCAGGGTTGTCCCCAAATTAATGTGTATTTCCCGTCTCCAATCCACCGCATAACCCCATCCCGTAGGATCCCTTGGCCAACAAGAATGCTTCGCCAGATGTAGCTTGGGTTGTGTCCAATAGTAGCATCCAAGAAGCATACATTTGGGAAATACCTGGCTTTCAGAGTTCGAGCAACCAACGAATGAGGGTTGACAAGAATGCGCCACCCTTGCTTAGCCAATAACACAACATTAAAATCATGTAATCTCTTAAAGCTCAAACCACCACATCTCTTCAGGATAGCCAAACGTTCCCAACTTAACAAATGCAAACCACGGCGCCCCTGAACCCCCACTAGACCACCAATAGCGATTCATAATTTTTTCAATGGAGTCGCACACATTGTTGGGAAGCAGGAACACAGACATGGCAAAAATGGGCATGGCTTGAGCTATGCTCTTGAGCAGCACCTCTTTTCCGGCTCTAGTTAGCAACTTTTTTTGCCACATACTGACCCGATCCCTCACCTTTTGTTCGATGTACTGGAATAATGAAGTTTTACTCCGGCCACAGAACAGCGAAAGCCCCGTGTACTTACGGAAATCTTGGGTTATACGTACCCAAAGATATCCGCCACATGCATGCCTATCTCACGTCCCGTGTTACTACTAAACATGATATTTGACTTGTCAAAATTCACCAGTTGACCTGAACCAGCACTGTGTGATCCAAACAGGTTTTCACCTCCCAAGCTTCCCGGTCATTTGCTTTAAAAAAGAGCAAACTGTCATCAGCAAAAAATAAGTGACACACCGCATGTGCCCCTCGTGCCACTCGGACCCCATGGATTCCCCACTAAGTTCCTATTGCTGCAAAAACAATGATAAACATTTTGCACATACAATAAAAAGATAGGGTGATATGGGATCCCCTTGTTGAATACCCCTCGACGGCACAACAGTACCAACCGACTCCCCATTAACCAGGATGTTATATCGAACCGTGGTAACACATAACAACACAAGGTCAACCCACCCTCGGGTGAACCCTAACGATGTCAACATACCTTCTAGAAATCCCCACTCCATCCTGTCATAGGCCCTAGCCATGTCCAGTTTCAACGCTGCCCAACCATCATTCCCACCACGCTTCCTTCTTAAATAATGTCTTATCTCCCCCACCACAATGATGTTGTCTGAGATAAGCCTATTCGGGACAAAAGCATTTTGTGAGGGAGAGATGGCCACATCAAGCACTTCTTTTAAACGATTAGCTACCACCTTCGCAATCACTTTGTAGGCCACATTGCAGAAAGTGACCGGTCTCAAATCTGAAACCTTTTCGAGGACTTTTTTCTTCGGGATCAAAACTATGTTCGCATCATTTAGTCCCGGCGGTAAACTGCAAGTTTTTATACACTCCGACACGAACCGAGTAAGATCAACCCCTACAATGGACCAAAAAGATTGATTAAAAGCTGGGGTCATACTGTCCGGGCTTGGCGCCCTGTCAGGAGCCATGGAAAATAGAGCAGACTTGACCTCTTCAGGATCCACTGATCGCAATAACCTTGCGTTTATATCTTGGCTAATGCGATTCGACACCCGACTGAACAGACTCGCGCCGCATGGAGCATATTGAAAGATATCAACATAATATCTCAGAATCTCAGTATGCATGGCTTGCCCTTCCACCCACCGACCAGTGATATCCTGAACAGGCTTCAAAGAATTGGTACGTCTTCTGCTCGTCGCACATCTGTGAAAAAATTTAGTGTTTTGGTCACCCTCTTTCAACCACATTTGCTTTGATCGTTGCCTCCAGTACAATTCCTCATGAGCATGCAACACCCGTAATTCATCTTCCATTACCCGATACCGGAGCACATCTACAGCCACTCGACTACCCCGTAACCCCTCCAACCGATCACGCAATAGCCGCAATCGGCGACCAAATTTTCTGAAGTACTCCCCACCCCACCGCCAAAGTTCTTTGCCACACCTCTCCACCCTTTGCTCGAAGCCATCAGAAGCCTGCTGATTCCATGCATGCTCGACTACCGGCCTACAGTTCACGTCGAGTACCCATGCAGCTTCAAATTTGAACCTCTTATTTCGCCTGCCCATGCGCACCCCTCCACATCTAAGAAAATGGCAATGTGGTTTGACGTTACTGCTAGAACGTTCTGAGCATTGGCACCCGAGAACATTGGGCACCAAGCCGGCGTCGCCACTGCCCTATCCAAGCATTCTTCCCCCCACCCCGGTGTCCCCCCCCTTTCCCGCGTAAATTCATAACCCGCCATACCCAGATCAGAGAGATCACATTCCTGTAACACATCGTTAAAACCCCGGATCAAACTATCTGGATGTGAATGAGCCCCCCTTTTCTCGTTGTGACTTGCAATGTCGTTAAAGTCACTGATCAGAACCCAAGGCAGGTTGGAACGGCCCTTCAACTCCCGTAACAACTCCCAAGCTTGATGCCTCCTTGACCTCTCAGGAAAGGCATAGAAACAAGTGAGCCGCCACGGAGCCTTACCCGGTAAGGTCACTGCAACGTCAATGTGATTCCCAGAGAAGCCTAACAGCGAGGCCATGCTAGCTTCCCTCCATAGTAAAGCCAAACCCCCTCCCAACCCCGCTCTATCTACACTGTAACACCCTTCAAATCCCAAACACAATCTAACACGCTCCACCTGAGCTGCATAAGACTTTGTCTCCATTAGGAAAACAAAATTGGGTCGCTGGTTGGAAACTATATCCAACAACTCACAAACGGTCCGAGAGCCACCCATGCCTCGGTAGTTCCATCTTATGGTACTCATGGCGATGGGCGGGCCTGGCTCACCGGACCTGCCATACTTGAGTTTTTTGAGATGTCCACCATACTAACATCAGTACCCCCACGCTGCTACGCAGACCCTTGCCCTTCGCGTCTGCGTTTGTTCTCACCTTGCACAACCCCAAACTCCTCCTCACGCTAAGGATCCGTGGAAGATGCCCTTAGCGTGGTCGGAACACAACATGCCTTGGTCGGGAGATCCGTCGGCAACTACTTGGCGCCGACTGGTTGAGGCTGTCTGCGTGCACCACCAGCCCTAAGCCAAACGCCATAAGGATAATCCTTAGGCTCAATTCCCTCCCCATACACCCTGCGACAGTACCTCTCATAATGCCCAATGATCCCGCAGCAGAAACAAAAAGTGTTCAAACGCTCGTACCTGAATGAGACCCAGTGCGTTGAACCATCCCGTCAGCGAAGTTTCATTCTCCTCTTCAGAGGCTCACTCACCTTCAGGGAAACCCGTACCCTAAAGTAGCTGCGCCAGGTACCCCCAAAATTGTTGGGATCCGCCCATTTGAATAGGCCGACATAATTCCCAATTGTTTCAACAAATTCAGCAGAACCATATAACACTGGCAGGTCGTGGATTTGCACCCAGAAGTTGACTCTATCCAACAGCACTTCCTCTGGTCGTATTCTTTGCGGAACCAGCTTGCACACGAGCGTGTGATTTTCAAAAAACCATGGGCCGTCATCCAACACCCGATGCATGTCCTTAGGGGGAGGAAACTGGAACACAAATAGGTTCGCATTGACAGTGAGCACTCGCATGCCCATGACCGGTCGCCACACTGCACTGACGCCATGACCTGCTGCATTTGTTCAAATTTGATGGCTCGATCAGTGAGGAAAAGCCCTACTAACTCCTAGTACGTGACACTACTGCCGGCCGGAGTGAGAGCTGGTGCCTCCAAACCTCTTGCCTCTTCCTCCTCTAGTGTTAACAACGCGCAACTCCCCTCTAAGGAATTGACATTCATGACGAAGACACTCAACACACAGTCCACGAACCACCAGTGAGGTAGCAATCGACGGGAAAAACGATAGTATACGATCGGAAAAGAGCGGTGGAAGGTCATCGGTTAACAGACAAAAGATAAAGGGGGAGACACGATCGCGGAAAGGAGTGGAAAAGCGGAAAAACGGTTACGTCTAACGGAAAGCGACAACCGTAGACCCACTAGGGAGAAACCTCTCTAGGCATGTTTTAGAGAGAGAACCGCTACCACTCGATTGTGGTAAAAATTATCTTTAATTTAAGTCAAATTTAACAACATATCCTAAAAATGAATGTCTAAGGGAGTAGAGCATTATTCTCATACTAAAAGATCACGAGTTCGATTCTAGTCAATATACTCTCTCGATCAAGCCTGTTGCAGAGGATTTTCTTAATGTGGTTTATCTCTTCTGTGTAATTTAGATGTTATTATACAAGATCAAAGTTTATCTCGTGCATATTCCGGATAGTGACTAACTGGCTATATATTTTTCTCGTAATCCAAAAATAAAATAAAAATTAACAACATAGGCATGCAAAGTTTGAGACAATTGTTTCACGGCGTAATTATATTAAACTAAGTCACGTTTTTTTGTTTTAATCCATAATATAATGAAAGTTGTTGTGGAGATTTGTGCAAATGTAATTTGAGTCATGCAAAATAAATGATAAACATACAAATATAATTCGTTCGAGTGTGCCGTACCTAAAAAGCTCATAAATGAGGATATCAAATTTCAAATATAATTCTTACCATCCCATATGTACTATGTAATTCATTAATTATATTTAATTAATCTGGATTATATATTTACTATACTCCGTACCAACAAGTGAAGTAACACGTGATGATTTGAGTGAAAATTCGCTGGCAGTGTTAGTATGTCAGATTTTATTATTATTACTTTTTATAACACAATTACACAAGTTTTTCAATTTCACTCAACTATATTTTGTGGTGTATGAATTCACTTCAAGCTCATGAAGAGATAATTCAAGTCAATATATTTTTGAAATTCAATACAAAATTTTACTATACAAAAAGAGTCTAACCCAAACCCCTCGTAGTACTGTTGGAACCAATCTTATGTCAGACTTTTCTTCTACTAGACTAATATTTTGGAGGTATGTCAAATTTTAATTTATTTAGTTTTTGGCCAAACAAACAATTTCCTTTTTCTTTTTCTTTTTTGATGATAATTTCCCCATTGATTATATTAGAAATTAAAATTTTGTCTTTTGTGGTCAAGAACTTCCATGTCGAAACTACTGTGGGGCATGGAGGCAAAGGAATTTTGCTTTTTATAAGCAAAAAATTAAAATATTCATTTATTTTTCACTAAATTTTACTATTAAATTATGCGAGAGTCGTGTTTTTTTAATTGTGGTTAAGATTGATTTTAGAAAAATTACCATTTTGGTCATTCAATTGTTTCGCCATTGTCAATGTAATTCATAATTCATAATTTTTAATTTCAACTAATTTGATCCACGAATTGTTTAATTCCTCATTTTTAAAACTTCTAATTTATTATTAACTTATAAATCCACTCCGCAAACAGCCTTAGATTTTGTTGTTTGTCACCTCTAATTTGAAGATTGCTTGTTATATTAATATAACTGTGGTATCATAAACTTGTAGTCTACAATAAGGGTCTAAATGAGCCGAACAACTCACTAGCTGCTTGGTCAAAGCTCTGCTTGAGCTTGATCAACTTCGAGCACAAATGTTTTAAACTCGTGGCTCGTCAAGTCGCTCGCAAGCCATATATATATAATTATAGTTGAGCGGTTCGCAAACCGCTCAGTCAAAGCTCGACTCGAGCTCAGTCAACTTCAAACTCGAACCAGCTCGTTTCATAATCGAGTCGAGTTCAAACTCAAACTCATGCCTACCTATTAAATTACCAAAATGGTCCCTTGACTATTGTGAAATTACCAATTTGGTCCTCGACTATTTTTTTTACTCAATAAAGTCCTCAACTTTGTAAATGTTAACCAATATGGTCCTCCGTTAGGTTTGGGATCTAACATCTGTTAAAGTCGAGGGTAATAAAGGAATTTCATCCCTCTCTCCTCCACTCTCCTCCTTCTCCCGTCGTCACGTTGTTGCTCCGTCGACTCCAAATTCATACCAAGAACCACTTCAATACATTGAACAACATTTCCATCTCCTTTGTGCCTTGTTTGGGTGACCGTTGTGCGAGTCAAGAAACTATTCACAGGGCTCTGTAGATAAGAATCAGACTGTTCAAAGCTAGAGTTGTGAAGCGAATAATCAGAATCGAAGTAGGGTAGAGGCTCGTCCCCATAGAAAGGCCGAGTTACAGCATCTACTGTGTGTAGATGTCTCCTCCAGGCACCCTTAGTGGTTGGTCAAACCTAACATCCATACTGTCAATGCTATGCAAATCATAAGGATCCAACCCACTCAAACCCCCAATGGAGTATGTGGATTGCATGTTATCAGGCAATGGTTGATAATCACACATCGGAGCCTGGGTATGAATTTGGAGTCGACGGAGCAGCAAAAAAGAGTCGCCCATCTGGAAACGTCCTCGATTCCGATGCTGGTTTGCAGGAAATGGAGCGTTGGACGGAGATGTTCATCCCACGGGGCGGGTGAGCAGCCGCTGTCGTCGGCGGATTACTCCGGGGAGTCTCTGGGCGTCCACCCCGGCCTCGCGAAGCAAAAATGTGACGACGGGAAGGAAAGTAAAGGATAGAAGAGTGAAATTCCTTTATTACCCTTGATTTTAACAGATGTTAGACCCCAAACCTAACGGAGGACTATATTGGTTAACATTTATAAAGTCGAGGACTTTATTGGGTAAAAAAATAGTTGAAGACCAAATTAATAATTTCATAATAGTCAAGGGACCATTTTGGTAATTAACTCTATTATTTATTGAGTTCGGCTCGCCTCGTTTACACCTCTGGTCTAAAATCATTAACTCCTCGGGAAAGTAACATTGCATGGGATACCAACCAAGGAAATTGGGATTTGGGATACCAAATAGGGAAAAGTACTTTCCCAATAACGCTAAGAGTCCGTTTGGTTCACGGAATAGGCTGGGAATGGCATAGCATTCCCAGTAACATACCTATTCTTTTGTTTGGTAACAATGTCTATTACTAGGAATAATGTTCCTAGTAATAGCCTATTACCTCAGATGAGGTAATAGCTATTACCAGGGCCCCTCTGGTGTTAACTTATTCCTGAGTACTCAGGAATAGAATATTTTTTTTTTTCAATTTTAACCTTATCTTTCTCGCCCTTTATCTCCCTACGTATCATTCTACCCTTCCCGATTCCTTCATCATCAATTCATTCATCATCAACATCAAGCAATACTTTCTGCCACATCAAATTAAAGCATCATCAACATCAAAGTCAAGCAATTCTTGCTGCCACATCAAATTAAAGCATCAAACAAAGGTAAATTTTCCGAATTTTATTCTTTACAAATTAAATATTTAAATATTTAATTATATATATATACACCGCTACGGCTCTAGCTGCCGCAGTAATATATATATATATATATATATACATACACACACATACACACACACACACACACACACTGCTGCGGCTGCGGAACCCTCCGCGCCGCAGCCGCAGCAGTTTTGTTTAATTTATTTATGTTTATTATAGAGTCACAAAGAAGGTGCCCCTTTTAGAACAAGAAGCTTTAGGTTTTATAATGAGTTATCTGCAATATATTCTAAAGATCGTGCAACTGGAAAAGATGCACAGACAGCAGATGACGTAGTTGAAGAAATACAAGATGAAGAACAAAATGATATAAGAGTTGACACAGAAGATAGTGCATTTGTTGGTATGGATGATATTGATTTAACGAGTACTGAGCCACAAAATGATGGTAGAAAAAGAAGCAATTCAAGTAAGAGAAAGAAGAGTCATGATGAAGCTATTGAGATATGTGCTGAGAATATGCTTAATGCTGCGAAGCTAATAAGCAATACAATGTCAGAGGTTGGTAAGAATCTGTCTGATGGTCTTCAATATGATCGTGATATGGATATGTTTCAGAAGCTTGAATGTGCATTAAAAGAGGTTGATGGTTTGGCAAATGATGAAATAGACCTTGTTTCGTTTAAGCTCACTGATCATCCTAAAAAAGTAACTTTCTTTCTCAGTCTTGATCCTGATCGAAGACTACAATGGATCAGAAGATTCCTTCTATCAATTAATCATTTTATGAACATTGTAACTTGCATTGGATTGTTTTGAATATTTTGTTAAAAATAACATATGTTATGCATCTTTTGAATATTGTTAAATGTTCTTTACAAAAGTTTGTTATTTATATAACTATTTTGTTTTGAGTACTAATCACTTGATATGATGATGATATATAGTAACAATAGTAACAATAGTAACAATAGTAGTAATAGTAGTAATAGTAACAATAGTAGTAATAGTAGTAATAGTAATAGTAATAGTAATAGTAATAGTAATAGTAATAGTAATAGTAATAATAATAATAATAATAATAATAATAATAATAATAGTTTTTGTACAAGGGCATTTATGTCTTTTAAATATATATTCTATTCCTATTTCTTAACCAACCAAACATTGGAATACAGTTTCCAATGTCTATTTCTTTAGCGAACCAAACAACAGAATACAATTTCTATTCTATTCCTTACCTATTCTATTCCCTATGGAATATCATTCCTATTCCCTCCAAATTCATTCCGTGAACCTAACGGCCCGTAATGGGTTTAGCATTATTTGGTCAGTCCAGAAAACAAAACAAAAACTAAGAATACATACGCATATACACTAAGGGGTCGTTTGGTTCACGGAATGTCTGATTACCTTAGGGAATGTTAGATTGCTGAGAATGTTAGATTCCTATGTTTGGTTAATATAATGATGTTTGGTTTGGGTTATCTTTTATACACACTATAATATCCTTAACATATGTTCATATATTTTAATAAATTCAAAAATTAAAATAAATAAAAAAGATAACGGTATAATATATAATTACATTATTTTAAAAGAGTAAATACCAGCTAAGGTCCCTCGAATTTGATGGTTTCACCACCTATAGTCCCTAACTTCCATAATTACCATTCGTGGTCCTCCGAGTTAAGAAATTTGACCTGCTGACATCCTTCCGTTAATTACTTCTGTCTAAGTCATTAAAAACGGGGGTGGATATGTCATTTGCCATGTCCTGCTGCCATCTTCTTCTCTCTGACTTCATACCTCACTAAAGACATGTCGGTTAACCATGCTCCTGGACTCACCAACTGCTCCGTCGCCGGCGTCGACGATAAATACACAAAAAAAAAAAAAAAAGAGTAAGTCAACTTCCACCAACCCCATCACAGATCTTAACAAAATTGATCAGAAAAAAACAAAAAGGGAAAAAATAAAAAGACAAAGAGAAGAGAAGATATGATGCTTACACCTTTTCATGGCCATGAAATCCTCTTCATTTTCTTTACTTGACAACGTTATATACAGCTTTGGCCAAACCACCCATCCTCTATTGATGTTGTCTCCAGCGTGATTTCCCCCGCCGGTGTCCACTGCAACCTTCCCACTTTCCTCCACCGGCCCTCTCGTTGGGTAACACCATTCCTCCTCTGGTTCTCCGATCTCAACGCCCCGTCTGAGGATTCCTGTCCCCAACTAATCAACCCCAAAAATTTACCAAAATCCCAAATTAAAATCCCTTTGCAGTTCAGATTTTTCCCCCAAAAAAGGAGATTCTACCTAGTTATTGATACGGACCAACGCCGCCGTCTCAGAATTCCTGTCCCCAACCAATCAAACCCAAAAATTTACAAAAACCCCAAAATTAAAATCACTTTGCCATTCAAATTTTTCCCAAAAAAAAAAAAAAAAAAAAAGAGATTCTAGTTTATTGATACGGACCTGGTGTGGCGTGACGGGATAAAAGCGATGTCTTTGGCGGAGAGGGTGAGGAAGCGCGACGATGTCGAGGAGATTCTTCGTTCTGGGAATCGGCGTTGGGGATTATGGGTTTGGGATCGGGTTGGATTTGGGTGAAACCCATTTGGAACCAGGAATTTTCCATGAGTTTGGAAAGGGGGATTCTTGTGATCACCTCCGGTGTGACGTACGCCGGCGTGCCGCACGTGGTGTGGAGGAGCCCGTCCTGCCAGCGGGGGTGGGTGGGGGTTCTTGATTTCCCATAATTGGAGGTATTTTGTGATGTTTTTTTTTTTTATTTCTAAATGTTTTGTTATATCAAATGACATATTTACCTTCGCTTTTGACGGCTTAGACAGATGGAACTAACGGAAGGATGGTAGCAGGTCAGATTTCTCAACTCGGAGGACCACAAATAGTAATTACGGAAGTTAGGGACTATAGGTGGTGAAACCATCAAACTCGAGGGACCTTGGCTGGTATTTACTCTATTTTAAAATATTAACTAAAATCTTGAACTTGAGAAACAAAATTACTTTATATGCTAACATAACATAATAAAAATAAAAAATATATATAATTACAAAAATAATTATATATATATATATATATATATATATATATATAATAAACTAACATAACTAAGGTTATCTTACATTACCTAAGATTTTGAAGAGAATCACATTCCCTTCAAAATCCTGTGTGGAGGGAATGTGACATTCCTTGGGAATGTTAGATTCCCTAAGATAATATGAACCAAACACCGGAATGTGAACTTTAGAATGTCACATTCCCTTGGTTATGTTATATAACCTGAACCAAACACCCCCTAAATAATTTATACCAGAGACATGTATAAAAATACATACACATAAACACAATCACCGGTATTGTTTAAAATAATAAATAATAACTAACTAATCATTATTGTAATTATTAACTAATAATACTTAAATAATTATTACCAAAAAAAATTAATAAGTACTGTTACTGCCGTCTGCCACCCCGCCGACCGATGGAGCACAATGCTCAAATATTCAGTCAATACCCGGTATTTGGGACCACAAGCAAAAGGGATTAAAATCATTGAGAAGGACCACAAGATTTATGAAGAAAATGGCCTGCTGTTATTGTCAAAGAAAATTATGCTGTGCAACCGAATGCACCATGCGCATAATGCATACGACGCAAAACGATGTTGTTTTGGTTAAAAAATGTACGTCCCACTTAAAAAAGAAATCAGGTTTGATTTTCAAAAATAGCATTTTTATATATCTATAAATTCATAACTATATATCCACAAATTCATAACTATATATCCACAATGAATGAATGAAGTAAAAATCAACAATGAATGAACTAAATATCCCCAATGAATGAACTAAATATCCACAATAAATGAATTAAATATCCATAAATTCATAATTATATATCCAGAAATTCATAACTATATATCCATAAATTCATAACTATATATCCACAGTGAATGAATGAAGTAAATATCTATAATAAATGAACTAAATATCCACAATATAATGAATGAACTAAATATTCATAAATTCATAACTATATATCTAGAAATTCATAACTATGTATCCACAATAATGCTATTGCCGATAATCGAACCTGAATTTTTTTTTAAGTGAAACGCGCGTTTTTAGTCAAAACGACGTCGTTTTGCATCGTATGCACCATGCGCATGGTGCATTCGGTTGCACAGTATAACTATTGTATTGTCAATACCTATATTTTTCTTAAATAATAATAATAATAATAATAATAACACAATAAATGGGAGAGAATTGAGTGGAGTATACCTACCGTATTTATTGCGCATTAATTAAAAAAAAATTAAAAATCGTATAATGCCTTTGTCCGCCCGCCAAAGGCATTATCCTTAGGGAAATTCTATTTGCACCAATCATTTTGCTATTTACACCCCCTATTTAATAGGTGTAATAGCTTTATAGATTGTGCAAATAAAAAAGTGCTATTTGCACCACCTCATTAAATGTAGTCAAACATTAATCTTTATTTTTTAATTTTTATTTAATAATCAATCTCATTATTATTATTATTATTATTATTATTATTATTATTATTATTATTATTATTAGGGAAAATGGCACTTTTTCCCCCTGTGTTATATGCTTATAGCACTTTTTCCCCCTGAGTTATTCATGCATTCACATTTACCCCCTCAATTATTATAGAAGTGGCGGATTTTCCCCCTTATAATATTAAATGGACATTTCTACCCTTAAAACAAATATTTTATTTATTTCTCTTCTTCACCAAATTATTGCTTATACGTAGGGATGACCACGGTTCGGTTCGAACTAAACCAAACACTATAGCAATCAAATTAAAAAATTTCGGTTATGATTCATAACATAACCCAATATTTGAGTTTCCGTTTATTAAAATCGTGAACTGGAAAAAAATAGATCCTAAACCGTGAACCGGAGGTTCAAATCGGAACAACTACTAGCAATAGCTTAAATTAGAATTATAATATTTGCAAATAGTGCATGTTTTTTTCCGCATTTATATTGACTCTCACATATAAGTATATATAATCGCGATTTGAGTTTTTTATTTTTAAAATATTCTAAATTTAACACTTAATGTATTTTATTTTTTCAAATAGTGGTTATAATTTGTTGGAGAAGAAAAATAAATGAAATATTTATTTTAAGGGTAAATATGTCCATTTAATATATCAGGGGGAAAAACTGCCACTTAAATAATTTAGGGGGGAAAAGTGCTATAAGTATATAACAAAGGGGGAAAAAGTGCCATTTTCCCTTATTATTATTATGTTTTAATGCCTAATTATTTTGTGCAATATTTTTTTAAGTTTTTATTTTTAATACATTTTTTTTTAAGTTTTTTTTTTCAATACATCTTTTTTTGTTCAATACGTGTTTTTTTAAGTTTATATTTTCAATACTTATTTTTGTTTATGTTTTAGTTTTAAATAAAGAGAAATAATAATTAATTTTGTTATTCTAATATTTTTTTTATAACACAAATTTGTTGTATACATTATTTTAAATTGATTTAACTATAAATTGATTACTAGTGATATTTGAAATGAATAAATATAAATTGATTTTCTACCTATCTTTTTATACGTTAAATACCGTAATAATTTTATAAAGATATATGTGGGTTATAGTTCTAACAATTTTGATGTAGTTAAAATTCTATAAAGATATGTGGGTTAGAGTTCTATTGAGACTTTGAAATATAAATTGATTTTCTACTTATCTTTTTATACTGTAAATACTATAACAATTTATAAAGATATGCGGATTAGAGTTCTAACAATTTTGAGGTAGTTAAAATTCTAATCATAAAATAAGTTGAGGTCAAGGCTTCTAATCATAAAATAAGTCTACTGCATGCGTTCCTACACTCTTTCTATTTTGAATTTTGTATTTATGGTTGTCCTTCCGTCTCTGTAGAATAGTTTCCAACAATTGTGTATTCTTTGTAGTATATATTGCTCTATGTACTCAATATTACTCAATAAATTGATTTTTTTTACCTATCTTTTTATACTATAAATACAATAAATTGATTAATTTACAACTATATTCACAACAAATTAAATTAATTCAGTATATAGATAGACTCACCAGTCACCCAATAAATAAAATCCCAAATTCATTACTATTTATACTATAATTTTCTCTCTTGACATGGAACAAAGAGATTGTTATTTAGTCAATTGAGAAATTATATCTAATTTAAATGAATCCTAATTACCTAGCAAGCAAGAACAAAGTGGCTTAAAATACAAATAGCAACACCCATAGAAATAAATAACAATTCAAATTCAAATAACAACTTAAAATACCTCATAATGTCCTTGACTTTGATTTTGATCATTGTAACTAAGTAACTGGCTTTGATTCTGATTATTGTAACTAAAAAAATCTTCTATCCAATCATCCATGACTTATAGATTGTGTGATACATATACATAACACACACCCCACATATATATAGACTCATATGAGTTCAATTTGTATTCTCTGCCGCCCAAATTATCAGTAATTTCATCTCACAAACATCAATATTGACTAATTGTTTAAAAAATATGTATTGAAATTATAAACTTAAAATATGTATTGAAATTAGAAACTTAAAAAAAAAATGTATTAAAATTAGTAACTTAAAAAAAATATATGTATTGAACAAAAAATATATATATTGAATAAAAAAAAAAAGATGTATTGAAAATAGAAACTTAAAAAAAAATATTTATTACCAAGTGGCTTGTGGTCCACTGGTATCGGATTGTTCCCCTATGTGGGAGGTCTAGATTTTGAGCCTCATTGTAGGCATAGGTCGTATGGGTATTCCCTTCCTTTGTAATAATAAAAAAAATTATTTATTGAAACTTAAACAAATATTGCATAAATAATTAGGCATTAAAACAAACAAACAAACAAAAAAAAAAAAAAGCAAAACAGTGATTGGGTTCATTTTTTTAAAAAAAAAAATTAATATTTTAATTAATTAAGTTTTGAATTAAAATATTATTAATTATACCTTAAAAAATATTGCATAAATAATTAGGCATTAAAACAAACAAAAACAAAACAAAAAAAAAAACAAAAAAAAAAAACAAAAAACAAAAGAAAAACAGTGACTGGGTTCATCTTTTTAAAAAAAAATAAAAAATAATGTTTTAATTAATTAGGTTTTGAATTAAAATATTATTAATTATATCTCATAAATGAGGTTTGGTCAAGGTGGTGCAAATAGCAAAATAAATCCTTATTTGGCTATTTACACCACCTATGCAATTATTAAAAGTTTTCACCTTTTTACAATTTCAAAATATTTTATATCCACTTTTGGTCAAAGGGTGGTGCGAATAGCAACACCCTATCCTTATCACCGCATTAAAAACCGTATAATGCCTTTGTCCGCCCGCCAAAAATTAAAAACCGACATTCCTTTTTATGCTACCCAAATTGGGTATTTCCTGATTCCGACAGCAAATGCACCCTTTAGTCTACAAGATGGTAGATGTAATAGAAGGTAACGAAGGACGCAATCACTTGCTGGCGAGCCCAAATTTAGATCTTGACAAAAGCTCAAGACATTAAAACTAGGTCACAATTTCCAAAGAAATTCAAAAACTCAAAATTTGTTGTGATGTGATTTCCACGATACAACAACTCTGCAACTGAAAACGCATAAAAACATCACATGCCTTCTTTTTTGTTATCCTTTCTAATACTCATACTAATTTTTCTCAAAAAGAAATGTCTATGGCAACATAGATGATGATGATGGTGCAATTCAATGGCGAGATGAAAAGAGGGGTCGGTAAAAGAGGCATATGTGAGACTATGATTCCTCACTGCGCTTAAATGTCTTTGCCTTCACCTTCTTCGCATACCTGCCAGCTTTCTGTTTCTTCTCTAATGATCGTACCTGGAACCACGCATGAAAGATAAATATAATTTGTGCTCATCTATATAATTTGTTTCAACATACATGTCAGAACGAGCTCACTAAAGCTTTTCAGAAGCCAGTTGAGCTGACTAACCCCATATAACCATACGAGCTGTTTTTACTTGCCGAAAAGAACTTATCCTGAAGGGATTAATTGAAGCAATTTATCCTACTTATAACTATTGCTTATATAACCAAACAAGGTTCATGTGACCTGATTGGTGAGTCAAAGACTCTCTAAGCCGCCTTACATCATCTAGAAGCAATGCACTTAGGTTCTGCATGCAGAGATTAGAGAACAACAATGGCACTTACTTGGTTTGGAGAAACATAGAATGGATTCTCATAAAGTGTCGAGCCTCCAAAGCTACCACCAAATATTTTTATCGGATTCAAGCAGAACCATGGACCAACCTATGCACAAAAATGGGAAAGGGAATAATTAGGATTTAATCAGGAAGATTATGATGTTTGTTGCTATATAAAAATCAAGAGTTATGATTACAAACCTCAACAAGGGTCATTTTTTCTAGGTCTCCACCGTCTAATTTTTGTGCGCCACTGTGGGGAAAAGATATCTGTTCAAAAATTAAGGCAAGCACACAATGTGTTAATGTAAAAAATAACAGAACTTACTTTATTCAGTAAGACTCGAGGAAAAATGTAAATGCAACATCGAAAAAATTGAAGTCTCCCATGACACAATAAAAATCACCCACTGACACTACTAACATAAATATTTAGGCAAGCATCTGATTATAAAATCATGAGATGTCTCAAAAACAAACAAGACAAACAATTCCTTAGCTTAACCAAATCATACTTACAAAACACAAGTTTAACCTTTAGACAAGAACGAATCTGATGATAAAGTCACAAATACCTCAAAAAACAAACAAGATGAGCAGCTCTTTAGCTCAACCAGCTCGTTCAAGGTTGCACCTTTACTGCTCTTTGACTCCACTTTGTTGTCTTTCTTACAATGAGGCAATAGTGATACCAAATTCAGCATCAGGCACTACTGGAAATTATAGAATTTTCGGTCACCTGAAAGTGATCTTAAATCAAGTTGAAACCAAAAAGTGGTCGGAAATAGCAACAAAAGTTTTTCCGGATACCAAAAGTGGTCAGAACAAGACTTTCGATTTGATTTAAGATCACCTTTAGGTGGTCAGAAATTTCAAAATTTCTAGTAGTGAGGTGCCGATATCTGAAATCCCCAAAATTGAAAGAATCAATCTACATATCATCATAAAACTTGTAATAATAGAACAAACCCAATAATAAACCCCTAAAAATAATAACATGTAGCTAATGCGGCGGCTAAAGGTGATTAAAACCTTCTCTTTATTTCTGAGAATGTTAGAAATTTATATAGTAATGGAGATTAATGTTTCAGATGGACTACCAAGAAAGCTTAAATAATATTTGGAGTTGTGGAGTTATAAATATTATTTTAGTTTGGTAGAAAGTAAAATGGGAAATATGTTTTTCGTATGGTTTCGGCCATTAAACTTCACTTTCGGCAAAATGAAGTTTCGGCCAAATGCTTCTTTCGGCCAGATGATCGAAGCTAACGAAAGTGGACTTTCGTTAAATGAGAATTCACTTTCGGCTATGTAAGTACATGCACGTAAGTTCACTTTGGTTTTAATTTGGAAACTTTCGTTGATTTCCATGTTGGAGCATGCATGTCGAACAAAAGTAATATATATATATATATATATATATATATATATATATATATATTCATGATTCGGCCTTAATGAAATTATCGAATGTTGCTTTCGTTTGTTTGCTTTCATATGTGCTGAATGCATGGATCTTTATTATATATATATATATATATATATATATATATATATATATATATATATATATTAATTATTTACTTTGCATGGTAATAACATGCAATGTTATAATAAATATATATAATATATATATTTTACTTTGTTATTTTGTATGTTGTGCATGAACCTATGTAGGTTCATATTTAATGATAATGTATATGGTTCAGTTATTTTTTCCCATGCTTGATATATCTTATGGAAGTTAAATTTTAAATTTAAATGATTAACTTCCATGTAACTTCTCCAAACTGCTTTGTTTGCATCTATAAATATTTGGAGAAATGTCTGAAAAGATACATGTAATAAACTTGCATAAGACTGAGATATTTCACAGTACTGCATTTCTAAGGAAATTCTTAAACAAAGTAACTTAAGAATTTCATCATCTTTTTGTATCCCATAAGATTAAATCTTGAACCTTGCTTAGTATAAGGGAGATTTAAAGCTTATAGGAAAGTGATCACACGCCTGAAGATCCTGTTTCCTCACTTCCCTATCATCAAACACTCCATATCTCTAACAGAGAATACCCACAGAAACGCTTTCTTTTTCAGGTTCACCTTCATCTTTCCATCCCAAAAGGGTTCTTTTGGGCCTCTCTGGTACACTTTCATCTTTATTAGCATCAGCAGTTATCTGCTCGCTGTGTTTTCGCTTCTTTCCCATGGTTGTGCTCTAAAAATCCATTTTTCACAACAATTTAGCATTGGATTCAATAAACCTTAAACAACTTAAACGTATAAGTTATGGCTAAAACACGAACTAATAAAGGCCAAAACAATCGACCACCATTAATATGCATGTTTTTACCTTGATATTGAAGGGCTTTGAATTCTTTGCTCTGCTTTTCAGCTGAGACTTTGAGGGGATGACAGCGTCGGTCGACCGTCGAACTGAGCAAAGATTAGTTGTGGAGGACAATAATAAAGCGGTTGCGAATGCTTGGCCAAGTGGCCGATCAAAGGGGTAACAACGATGGTTGTGGAGGACACACAGACATAAGCTATTTAAAAAAATAAAAATAAAAAACAAGGATGGCCATTACTTGCTACTCTTACAATTACTATGGAGGAAGGAGAAAATAACTCAATGGTCTCTCTTTGTATGGGAGGAAATGTCGATATTCAAATATGACAAACACGAAATCTTAACAAAACACTGAAATCGTCTTGAAAATAACAAAATGAAAATATGTATCCACTCCGACTGATTTGGACCTGGTCGCTCCCCATCTCCTAGACGGATTGCCTTTCAAGGCCTGGGTCACTCCCCATCTTGTTCAGCAGCTGCTTAATGCTTTGACTGTTCAACTTTCCTATCTTTTCCTCAAGCTTCCGAATCTTGAAATTCATTTCAAATTGGATAGCAGTTATTTTAAAAATATTTCTAGACAAGTCATCGAGGCCACCTTCAATTTTGAGTGCTCCATGCACGTTGTCAAGAGTGTTATGCAACACATTAACAATCTGAACCATGGCCGCCCACCTATCCTCTATCCCCTCAGAGCTATTCAATTGATCAATTATCTCTTGAAACTCCTTCACCCCTGCTCCAAGGAAAACAAACTATCCTCCACCTTAGCCTTGTTGCCTGGTTCATGAACATCACTTTTCAGCCCGTGGACGGCCCCTTCCAACTCATTAGCGATAACCTTCAACGCATCCAACTCCTCCGCTATGTTATCTTGGTTGGCCATAACCCCGATTATCTAACATGAAGATGAAGTGTGTTAGCTAGTGGTTTTCATGTTTTTCACAAAACAGAGGTTATGCTAAGGGCAAAGGCATACAGGAATGAGTGAGAGATTGCTATAAAAATATATATATATATATATATATATATATATATATATATATATATATATATATAATTGCATGCACATGATTTTTATCCATCTATACAAACAAAAAAAAAATTAAAAAAAAAAAAAAAACGACAACATAGTCAAATGAAAGGCTTCTTCTATTCAAGTCTATATTCTATTGCAGATTTGTAATAGTAAGTCAAAGCTTTTAAGGACTCAGTTGTGATATTAAAAAAGCATGATAGTGCAAAATGGAATTATAAAGCATAATATAACCAATGCATGGTGGTGAATTGTAATAACAAAGAAATAAAATAATCTCAGTGCTCCCATATATGCTCACATGGATCCTTTGTATTCTTTTTCTCTTTCATACTTGTCATTAATTCTAAGGTATGCAACCAAAGTATAACACAACAAATCAAAGCAAGTGTATTTTTGGCTTCTGGAAAACTTAGAAAGAAAAGAAAACAACTAACCTTGTCTGGCACCAGTAAGCTTGACTTGCACACCCTTGTCAACGAACTTTGCCAAATCTAGAATTGTTTCTTTTCTACCTGACTGTAGGAAAGAAACAAACAACAAGCCTTTAATATAAAGCAACAAACATAAATAATTGAAACTGTTTTCTGTATCTATTTTTAGATTTTTGTTTCTGATCTCGACTAGTAGCTCATGTACAAATGCACAATCAGAAAGCACACGGGCATACACATATAAAGCTTAAAACCATTAAAAATTGGAATTGAACATAGGAATTGTGCAAGGCATGTCTAATTCAAGATGATCTCTCTGAATATGGTGTTCTAATTCAATATTATATTCATGATAATATCTTACACTTATGACTTATCTATGTGCAGTACGAATATAGCACTGTAATGCATTCTGAAGATGATGGATAAAAAAGAAATCAGACCAATCATGCTAATCAATTGAATTTTGAAATTCATGATAATATCCTACACTTATGACTTACCTATGTGCAGTACGAATATAGAACTTTAATGCATTCTGAAGATGATGGATAAAAAATAAATCAGACCAATCAATTGAATTTTGGAATTCATGGCTTATGGGATGACGTAGAGATTCGAACCCATGACCTTTGGTCTGGCTCTGATACCAAATTAAAGCATATGCTCCATCCCAACTAAAAGCCTAAGCTAATAGTTAGATTGCACATTGATAGCGATATACTCAGCTAATAGTTGGATTGCACATTGATAGCGATATACTCAACAGGCTCTGATACCAAATTGAAGCATATGCTCCATCTCAACTGGCTCTGATATCAAATTGAAGGATGTGTTGCATCTCAACTGGCTCTGATACCAAATTGAAGCATGTGCTCCATCTCAACTAAAAGCCTAAGCTGATAGTTGGATTGCACATTAATGGCTATATGCTTAACATGCCCCCTCACGTGTGCGGTGGATTCCAAACAACACGTGGACCGTAGTCGCTTATGGGATGACGTAGAGATTTGAACCCATGACCTTTGGTCTAGCTCTGATACCAAATTAAAGCATGTGCTCCATCCCAACTAAAAGCCTAAGCTAATAGTTGGATTGCACATTGATAGCGATATACTCAACAATCTCTGATACCAAATTGAAGCATGTGCTCCATCTCAACTAAAAGCCTAAGCTGATAATTGGATTGCACAACACGCGGACCGTAGTCACTTATTGGTGGCGTGAGATTCGAACCCATGACCTTTGGTCTGGCTCTGAAACCAAATTGAAGCATGTGCTCCATCTTTGACAAACACGGCTTAGCATCTACAAAATACATGGCAGGTTTTTATCTTCACATATGCATTCAATTATATCGTGGCAAGACAGAAATTCAACTGAAAAGGATGCAACTGAAACCGTCTGAAAATCTTAACAAAGCACTGAAACCGTCTTACAAGCAAAAGCAAAATGAAAATAACAAAATGAAAATATGTATCGACTCTGACGGATTTGGACCTGGTCGCTCTCCATCTCCTAGACGGATTTGGTCCTTTCAAGGCCTGGGTCATTCCCCATCTTGTTCATCAGCTGCTTTGTCTTCTCAATCTTCTTGTCTTTGAGAAGGGAGAGAAAGGGAGAGAAAAGACTGCTTAATGCTTTGACTGTTCAACTTTCCTATCTTTTCCTCAAGCTTCCGAATCTTGAAATTCATTTCAAATTGGGTACCAGTTTGCATAACAATATTTCTAGACAAGTCATCGATTGGAAAATATTTTCCAGAAGCCATTTTACGGGTTTCCATACGGACCCTTAATGGAAAATTCTATAAAATCTTATGATATATATATATATATATATATATATATATATATATATATATATATATATATATATATATATATATATTAATCCGGTGCACACCCCCTAGTCAGCCGAGCCCGTGCGCATACTTCCTGATCGTTGATTTTGATTTTTTAACGATTCAGATGTTTTGTTAATAAAACCCACGTGCGCTAGGTGTGTAGATAGGCAAGGGTGATTTTGTACTTTCTCTTTGTCTTTAATATGACAACTCACTTTTTTCGCCGATTAATGTGCGTACTGTTTGTAAAACTCTACGCCTTGCTCTATGTTCTCAAAACGTTTCCCACGATATGGCTTTAATGAGTCCTCACATTCTGGGATTGCTTCTTCTGTTATTCCAAGATATATTCCGTTATCGTTCTCTGTTCCCTCATCTACCGCAATGTGTGTAAAATTTCAATAGGAGCACGTCGTTAGGTATGGTTGCATACGGCACATGGCAAAAAGCTATCGTGCACATGAAATATATAATCATGGCACACAATATGCAGCAAAATGAAACAGATCAGCATTCAACAAACCTAGGCTCTATTAATTTCTTGTCATTAGGAGGAGGTCGTTAGGTATGGTGGCAGACAGTGGCACATGACCAAAAACTATCGTGCACATGAAATATATAATCATGGCACACAGTATGTAGCAAAATGAAACTGATCAACATTCAACAAACCTAGGCTCTATTAATTTCTTGTCAGTAGGAGGAGGTCGTTATGTATGGTGGCAGACAGCGGCACATGACAAAAAGCTATCGTGCACATGAAATATATAATCATGGCACACAGTATGCAGCAAAATGAAACTGATCAACATTCAACAAACCTAGGCTCTATTAATTTCTTGTCAATGGGAGGAGGTCGTTATGTATGGTGGCAGACAGTGGCACATGACAAAAAGCTATCGTGCACATGAAATATATAATCATGGCACACAATATGCAGCAAAATGAAACTGATCAGCATTCAACAAACCTAGGCTCTATTAATTTCTTGTCAATGGGAGGAGGTCGTTATGTATGGTGGCAGACAGTGGCACATGACAAAAAGCTATCGTGCATATGAAATATATAATCATGGCACACAGTATGCAGCAAAATGAAACTGATCAGCATTCAACAAACCTGGGCTCTATTAATTTCTTGGTAGTTTGTTCTTTGCTGGCGATGAGTTTTCCTAGTGTTTGTCTCCGGTTTTATATTTCATTACACAGAACTCCACCACCCCTCTCCACGGATCGCTAAATCATATGATCATGCACACGTCTTACCATTACTCTACATCCAGGCAGTACTCTATGTACAGTATACCGTAATAATATTTATTGTGTGTCTAATATTTAGAGCAGTTTCTCCCTTCCCGTCCGTATTGTTGTCAATTCTCTTATTTGCCCCCTGTTAATTATTCCTGGCGTTAATAATAAGAAGAAGTTTAATTCATTATGCATTTTTAATTATAAAATATACATAAACTTATATAATAAATGAATACTAATAACAATATATATATATACTATACTAATAAGAGCCCAAGAGAGTTAGGCCTATTATGGGTAGAAAAAATGGCGGTGAAGTTTTTTAATCAAATGAATGGCTCAGATTGATCAGATTTTAATTTTTCCTTAAGATTTCCTAATTTATCCTTAATGAATATGATTTTCCGTTAAATATTATCTTTTTCGTTAATTTCTTTTAGTTCACCGTTAACTTACTCATTGATTTCAATAAGAAAGGTCTTAGGTTCGAACCTCATCCCAATCAAAGTTGATATAATTAGTACTTTATTTTACTCTTATTAAATTAAATACTCCGTAATAATTTAGTAGCTACAACAAAAAATAATACATATGCATTCTTTAATTTAGAATTATGTGTCTACAATGTCTTTATTCAAAAAAAAATTATTCATTATCTATAAATTAAATAACAGAAATAATTTCATTAGTTATATTGTATTTATTTTTCTCCAATATAAAAAATCTTTACATTCAAATTCATTAATTGATTATATTCGCTACATTGTCCCTACAATGCTTTATTTAAAAAAAAATTATTCATTATCAATAAATTAATTAAGAGAAATAATTTTATTAGTTATATTGTCTTTATATTTCTCCAATGTAAAAATTCTTTACATTCAAATTCATCAATTGATTATATTCACTACATTGTCTATTATCTTTTTTGTGCACTATTTTTTAATTAAAGATCAAAGTTATAATACAAAATAGTGTTATATATTTATTTACCAAGTATTTTATTAATACCATGAAAAAATTTAAAAAAATATATATAATTAATAAAGCCAATCATATTAACTACTTTGAGGGATCACAAAGAGAGTATTCAAATCAGACAACAAATTGAAGTGAGAACTACCTCGCAATGTCCTTGTTTGACAATCAGCAGTTAGCGGTTAGCGTTAGCGGATTATATTAGCGAATTTGACCAGCGAATTATATCAATGGTTGGTAAAAATATATTTAAAAAAATTAGTTGTTTAGATTAACATGTAAAATGAGCTAATAATAATAATAATAATAATAATAATAATAATAATAATAATAATAATAATAATAATAATAATAATAATAATAATAATAATAATAATAATAATAATTGTTTTAAAAAATAAAAAAATAAAAAAAAATATAATTAAGTCAACCATATTAACTACTTGGGGGATTTATTGACAATAAGAGTATTCAAATCACACAACAAATTGAAGTGGAAAACTATCTCGCAATGTTCTTGTTTGACAATCATTAATTAGCTCTTCAATATTAGTATATATTTAATATTTTATGCCCTAATTTTTATTTGTTCTCCCTTATGTCCCGTATTTGATTTCAACCATACCTATACAATTATTTTATTGACAATTATAATCAATCTTGACTATATTATCTTGCATTTGTAATCTTAGAATTGCCTATTTAAATACTCAAATTTAACATTCAATTATCCATGCATGAACAATTCTAATATAATCTTGTCTTGATATACTTTAAAGTACTTATTTAAAAAAAAAAAAAAAAAAACATTGGGCATTATCCCAGCGTAAAAAACTAGTATATATATAAGTGCAGAGCGAAACCTTATTCCGGCCACAACAAAGTGTAGTATCTGTTCATATACTTTCTCAACCTACTGAAACATAAAGAACCAATAACGCCTCCACTGAGACTCGAACTCGTAACCTTCCAAATAAAAGTCCAACTTGGATACCATTAGACCACATAGTTTTGGTCAAATAGTGGCTATATATTTCCCTTGTAATCCAAAAATAAAAAATTAACAGGCATGGAAAGTTTGAGAAATAATTGTTTCACGGCGTAATTATATATTAAACTAAGTCACGTTTTTTTTTAATCCATAATATAATGAAAGTTGTTGTGGAGATTTGTGCAACTGTAACTTGAGTCATGCAAAATAAATGATAAACATACAAATACAAATATAATTGTTTCGAGTGTGCCGAAGCTCATATAACCGAGTTGTTAGAGAACGAGCACATTTATCTAATTTATGAAAATACTAAATAGTGATAAATAAAATTTTTAAAATTATAGCACCGCATGCGTACATCTAGACATTAGCTATTAATTTGAGCAATTATTTGCACAAATTCAAACAATGATATATAACATTAAAATACATAAACCCTCCAAACCATATCTTTGCACTATATAATATTTGATGTTCTAATTTAAATAATTATATATCGATTCAAATATTCGTAATATATAACAACAAATTCATTCCGTGCATCGCACGGGTGAAAATACTAGTCAAGTTTAATATTAATATACAAAATTTATATATTTATAAACTAAGTACTATTAAATACAAAAAATCAAATTTAAGAATAAGTAAAAATAATAAAGAATAAATAATTAGTTTAACCAATGAATAGTAAGTATGACAGATAAAATGAACAGAGAAAGTATTAACTTCCGCAAACCGCCCTAGGTTTCGTTGTTCGTCACCTCTAATTTTTAGATTACTTGTTATTATATTAATATTTGTGGTATCATAAACTTGTAGTCTACAGTGTAAATGAGCCAAGCAGCTCTCGAGCTACTTAGTCAAAGCTCAACTCGAGCTTAGTCAACTTCAAGCTGAAGCCAAACTCGAACCAGCTCATTTCATAATCAAGCCAAGATCAAGCTCAAAAGTTTTAGGCTCATGACTCATCAAACCGCTCGCAAGTCATATACATAATTATAGTCAAGCGGCTCACAAGCCATTCAGTCAAAGTTCAACTCGAGCTCGTTCAACTTCAAACTCGAGCCGGGTCATTTCATAACTAAGCCGAATTCGAGCTTCAATTTTCTAGCTCGATCAAGCTCAAACTCGAGCCTACCTATTGTTTATCAAGCTCGAACTCAACTCGTTTCGTACACCCCAACTCTACAAGATGTTAGATGTAATAGCCAATGTAACAAGGACGCAATCACTTGCTGGCGAGCGCAAGTTTAGATCTTGACAAAAGCTCAATACATTAAAACTAGGACACAATTTCCAAAGAAATTCAAAAACTCGAAATTTGCTGTGAGGTGAATTCCATGATACAACAACTCTGCAGCTGAAAACGCATAAAAACATCTCTACATACCTTCTTTTGTGTTATCCTTTCTAATACTCATACTAATTTTTCTCAAAAAGAAATGTCTATGGCAACATAATAGATGATGGTGGCAAGATGAGAGAATATTGTAAAGAGGGGGGTCGGTAAATGGCCATCTCGAGATTGCTAGTTGCTGCCACTTGGTATCGGGAACCAAAATTGTGAAACCACAAACTATTCATCAGTCCTTCCACATATCTGAAAATTCATCAAGTTCCATCGGATTTGACAGCTGATGCATCTTTCTCCTAGTCTTTGCCTTCACCTTCTTTGCATACTTACCAGCCTTCTGTTTTTTCTCCAATGATCGTACCTGGAACCAGCGTGAAAGAAAAATATGACTACTGAACAAATAGGTTAAGTAAAAACTGCAGGAGAGGTTACAAAGCTAGAGACTCAATGCAGTATGCTCAAACAAACCAACCAATGCATTATCAAGGTTCCATGGTAATATTACATATTCTTTCAAGATTCACTAAAGAGTTAACGCAAAGTGTCATCCCATACTATTTTGGCCCAGTTAGATGACACAATCATTATACCATGGACCATGGTCCACCTTACAAGATGGATTATTATTGACGTAAGGTTCATTTTTAGTACACTGAATGTTCATTTTTTGAGGGTTCATTTTCAAGTATACCTCCAAAAAATGTACTTTCAGTACATTAATATTGAACATTCAGTATACTAAAAATGAACATTTATTTGTGGTCTACATTGCAATGTGGACCATGGTCCATAATATTATTTGACGATGAGCTCATTTCCACTTGATACTTACATAAACACTATGAATGTTTGAATAGGCTTACAGGCTAATTAAAATATCATATGGCCACTTATAAAGCTAGTTTGTGCTCATCTATATAATTTGTTTCAACATACATGTCAGAAGAGCTCACTAAAGCTTTTCAGAACTCAGAAGCCAGTTGAACTAACTAACCCCATACAACCATACAAGCAGTTTTTAACTTGCCGAAAAGAACTTATCCTGAAAGGATTAATTTAAGCAATTTATCCTAGTTATAACTATTGCTTATATAACCAAACAAGGTTCATGTGACCTGATTGGTGAGTCAAAGACTCTCCAAGCAGCCTTACATCATCTAGAAGTAATGCACTTAGGTTCTGCATGCAGAGATTGGAGAACAACAATGGCACTTACTTGGTTCGGAGAAACATAGAATGGATTCTCATAAAGTGTCGGGCCCCCAAAGCTACCACCAAATATTTTTATCGGATTCAAGCAGAACCTTGGACCAACCTACGCACAGAAATGGGAAAGGGAATAATTAAGATTTAATCATGATGTTTGTTGCTATATAAAAATCAAGAATTATGATTACAAACCTCAACAAGGGTCATTTTTTCTAGGTCTCCACGGTCTAATTTTTGTGCTCCACTGTGGGGACAAGATATCTGTTCAAAAATTAAGGCAAGTACACAATGTGTTAATGTTAAAAATAACAGAGCTTACTTTTGAGTGGCATATAAAGAACAAAACTTCCATTTGGAAAAAGGTCCAAGGCTTCATTAGCATATATCCATAGTTTATATTTATTTTCTCCCACAAAAATCATTCAAAGAGAATAAAGAAATAAAATCTCCCAATTTCCATAAAAGAAATTATTCAGTAGCTAACCCCTAAACACCATGTACATCAGATGTATACTCATAACAGTATTTATTTAACAAATAAGAAACATCCTTTATAGTCTGTAAGGTGTCATGCATCAGAATGAGGTAATGCAGAATAATGGTTGCAGTAACTAAAAATGGCATCCTTTACTTAAAAGGTGAATTTTCTTAGAAGATGGGAGATATTTGTAAGATGGAAATCTTACTCTGGAATTCACCTAGAACTCTAGTAGCATACTTCCATGTAGAACCTTTAAATGCTATGAATGAGAATATATATCCATACCAAAGTTCAAAAGCCATATTTAACATGTATAATCAAACTTTAGGGGGTATTACAAGATCAAGAGAAATGATGAATCATACACCAGGATAATGGAGAAATAAAGATCTAAAAACCTGATAATTCCGGAACCAAATATGGTCATCAACGATAGAGAAAGCAAATACATGATCATGATAAGGCTTGGATTTCCTCTGATCCTTAGGAGTTCCAAATATCTGACAATAAAAAGAAACAGTGACACATAAGAAGACTGTAGTAATGCTCAACACTTGCAAAATACCACCCTTTTCTTACACGGAAACCACATAAGATAGTCCAATGTTTTTATAGAATGAAATATTGGTTGATTTTAATTTAATAAAATCATATTTCATTAATTCAGCAACAATCTTAAACGTTCCTATAGTAGTACTAATTAACATGAAATATGGTTGGGACATTGTAGCAATGAAGATGTGTGGTTTAACCAAAACCTCAACATTTTATGATACCACGACTACTTCACAATATGCACACTTTTTTTTATTTTGATGTTTAATAATATTTTAATGCAAACAAAAATGAAAACTAGAAATATGACTCAACAAAATGGAGCAAAAAAGCAACATCCTTTATAGACAATAAGGTGTCATGCATCAAAATGAGGAACTGCCGAATAATGATTGTAGAATATACTTAAAAATGGCATCCTTTAATTAGGGGTGAATTTAATTAGGAAGTGAAGAACCATCAGGTGGAAGATATCTGTAAGCTGGAAATCTTATTCTGGAAATCACCTAGTGGTATCCTTGCATATAGAGCCTATAAATGCTATGAATGAAAAATATGTATCCATACTGAAGTTCATAAGTCACATTTAACATGTCAAGAACTTTAATTCAAGCAGATATCTGTAAGCTGGAAATCTTATTCTGGAAATCACCTAGTGATATCCTTGCATATAGAGCCTATAAATGCTATGAATGAAAAATATGTATCCATACTGAAGTTCATAAGTCACATTTAACATGTCAAGAACTTTAATTCAAGCAGAGGCAAGTGATAAACACCTGCAATATCATCTCTTTCAAAAGCTTCCAATGTGGATCTTTATCAAAATTGCTTGAGAAAGTTAGAATAGGGCGCGAGCCTTTCAAGTGATTTCCAGTAAGCTTCAACTCTTCCATTGTGTGCACTGCATAAAAAAATAAGAGACTTCTAAGAGAAACATCGCCAAGGGCACTTCATTAACTAAGTTCATACACTAGAGGTTCATATTTACAGAAATTAGAACAAACACAGGAACATAAATCTTCATCCAATACTGATTTACTTGATTACCTGCATTGACTAAAAACCTCACAGATGGACCATTGGGGCACTTGGACATCCATAAATATAGGTCTTTTCCTTTCCGGCACTGTAAAGGGAAAAAGGCAAACATTAATATTTTTGGGGAAGATACCATGACTATATACATATTCAGCAAGGCATAAAGCAAATTTATTCAGTAAGACTTGAGGCAAAATGTAAATGCAACTTTGAAAACATGGAAGCCTCCAATGACAGGATAAAAATCACCCACAGACACTACTAACATAAATATTTAGGCAAGCATCTGATTATAAAATCATGAGATGTCTCAAAAACAAACAAGACAAACAATTCCTTAGCTTAACCAAATCATACTTACAACACACAAATTTAACCTTTAGACAAGAATCTGATGATAAAGTCACAAATACCTCAAAAAACAAACAAGATGAGCAGCTCTTTAGCTCAACCAGCTCGTTCAAGGTTGCACCTTTACTGCTCTTTGACTCCACTTTGTTGTCTTTCTTACAATGAGGCAATAGTGATACCAAATTCAGCATCAGGTGCCGATATCTGACATCCCCAAAATTGAAAGAATCAATCTACATATCATAAAACTTGTAATAATAGAACAAACCCAATAATAAACACCCAAAAATAATAACCTGTAGCTAATGCGGCGACTAGAGGTGACTAAAACCTTCTCTTTATTTCTGAAAATACCCACAGAATCGCTTTCTTTTTCAGGTTCACCTTCATCTTTCCATCCCAAAAGGGTTCTTTTGGGCCTCTCTGGTACACTTTCATCTTTATTAGCATCGGCAGCTATCTGCTCGCTGTGTTTTCGCTTCTTTCCCATGGTTGTGCTCTAAAAATCCATTTTTCACAACAAGTTAGCATTGGATTCAATAAACCTTAAACAACTTAAACCCTAGAGGTATAAGTTATGGCTAAAACACGAACTAACCAAAAAACATTTACAAAAGGAAAGTGCAGAAAATTTCAAAATAAAAATTTGAACTATATGGTAGAAAGCATTTTATAGTCATGAGGCAGTTAGTATTGTAATATGACAACGATGAAAAAGATATAATGGCCAAAACAATCGACCACCATTAATAGCAGGGTTTCAAGACTGAATATTCACAGCCAACATTGTTGAAGATAAAAACATGCAAATAAAGGACACTACAAATCAATGAGAAAAACTAAGAAAAAGTACTGGAAAAAAATACCAAGAGACGGAAAAAAAAGAATTAACTTTACAGATTGCCACAAATCCCACAATGGACAGTCGAAATCACCGGGCAACGTACATTACACACTGAAGAGTGAGAATTAAAACAATTTACCTTGATATCGAAGGGCTTCGAATTCTTTTTCTCTGCTTTTCAGCTAAGACGTTGAGGGGACGACGGCGTCGGTCGACCGTCGAGCTGAGCAAAGATTGAAGAGTACGTGAGAGTGAGAGGGTGATGCAGCGTCCAAGTTAGGGTTTCTAATTCTTTTTTTTTCTTTTTGAACCAGGTTAGGATTTCTAATTCTAAAAATCTAAAATGCCTGATGGGCTTAAGGGGTAAAGCCCATGAAAAAAGAGGGCAAATTCTTAAGCAACCGTTATGTTATGGACCCGTGTCCAGCATACATTATGAACACGGAACGGTGTCGAAAATGACATCGTTATCTTCTATCATTTTTTTTTTTAATTTCAGACTGCTTCGTTATAAGAGCATATGTTCATAATTGTATCACTATATGTTATAATTGTAAGTTCATAATATTAGAGCTCTATGTTCATAATTCCATAATTGTACATTCATAATTCTGTAACTGTACATTTATAATTCAATAACTGTACATTCATAATTTTCAAAACTCTATGTTCACAATTTTAGAGCTCTATGTTCATAATTTTATCACTATATATTCATAATTGTAAGTTCATAATGTCAGAGTCCTGTGTTCATAATTCCATAACTGTACATTCATAATTCCATAACTGTACATTCATAATTGCATAACTATACATTCATAATTTCACAAACGGATAACGTCGTTAACACCTTAACGACGAGACAAAATCAATTTTTTTTAAATTGAAATGCAGTCGCTTTCTCTGAAAACGATGTCGTTTTGAACTCGTGTCTACAATGCATAGTGGACACGAGTCCACGGCATAATTTGTCATTCTCAAGTGGCAATTAGCTAACATGGATTACTTTTAATTTTTATTTTTTTTTTTGAAAACGTTGATAGCATTAGTTAATTATATAATTTTAAAGTTATAAATTTAAAATAATATTTATATCTTTTTTAAAAATATTTTTTTAAAAAAACAAAACTTTCATAAACTGTTTATATGATTAAAGTCCGTAAGACAATCATACATTTTTAAAAACACTTTCATATTTTAAAAAAAGTCTATAAAAGTCATTAAAACTCTAAATTAATTACACCCTTACAAATATTTCATAACTTCAATTAATACATTATTTATAGTTTTCTTACAAAATTTTTTATAATATAATAATATATAATATATTTTAATAAATCATAACTAAATTAATGCATTGCAAAATAAATAGATAAATAAATATTCATTGTCACAAAAATAGAATGTATTATACATTAAAAAAATCAATTAATTTCCACTAAATGATATGCCAATAAAATTATTTCTTGAACGAATGAACCAGCTAATATTGAGTAATATAATTATAAAAATGTATGGAATGAAAAAACATTAATTAAAATATTCTTTTTAGTATATTTATTTTTTATTGCATTGATTTCACCTTGTTGGGTGTCTCTCCGCATATCCGGAGCTATTTTACTATTTTAGTTCTCCATTCATTTGCACGTTCTTGTTATTGCTCTTGAGTTTCAAACACTTGTTCAAAATTATTTACATCGTTAGTTGGTAAAGGTTAATGGAGATATATCATTATCTAGCTCAATTGAAACTCATCTCTACGACACTCATTGCGAAGACAATTATGAATTCCTGCACAAGCTAATACAAGTTTTACTTGAGTCTTATAAGAGAATGAAGGTGATGACTTGAAGATCGTAAATCTCGAATTGAATATATCTAATATCATCTCAATTACATTCCTTAAAAGAAGCATATTGTATATTGAATAACTTAACTCACTTTCAAGGTTAGGACCTTGTTCGACAAAATATTGGAGATGATAACGTACACCTCGATATAGAGCTAAAAATTATTGTCGATTTGAAAATCCACAATCCACTAAAAAGTATTTACTTACGCACACTTAACATATTAAGTATCCAATATGTAAAGTTATTTAATTAGTATTATTACAAACAATAATAAAACTAAACTGACTTTGTGGCACTTGATCATTTCTTCTTGATAGACTGTCACTTAACAAATTTGAATCATGTCCTGAATACTCCTCCCCCCCCCCCCCCCCCTTCCACCCCACCACGAACATACGTAGTATATGAATTCTAAATCAAAGTTACAAGTAGCCAATACATGCATTTTGTGAAATTATTCATGATGATTACGGTAACGGCTAACATCACGTCCATTTACCATTGATGGAAATCTAGAATATGTGTGACATCAATAGTTCTATGCAATCCTAAAGTAAGTTCAACACATAAATATAATATCATATTCACATTTTTAAAAGCACAATATTCTTGTTACTCATAAATGAATAAACAATAATTAATCAAATATAGTTTATTTATTGCTTATCAAGTAAGGGTAAAACCTTATATTTTCTCTTATTCGTGTACGCACTGTGAAACCAAGTTTGACCATCATTTCAGGTGTTATTGTGTTAATAAATCATTAAAATTTTGTTAAAATTATTACTTGTAGGCTTGTAGCAAAGTATGATCGATAAAATGTTTCACGAGCATGACAATATCTAGAGTTCTAGTTAACTGTTAATAAAAATGTTACAACCATCTCTTCAATATTAATGTATCTTATATCTTTTAAATGTAATTTCTATTTAACAATATGGCATAATTTTAAAAATACATTTGGATACATTCTGTATACATGTCAAAAGTTATCAGAATATTCAGTTAATATATTTTAATTTGTATGTAATTGTATTAACATGAAGTACTTTCAAAAAAAAGTATTAACATGAAGTAATTGGTCGCCGTGTTAGTGGATGTTCTTCTTCAAATTATTCATCTATTTGTTCCTCCTCCCTATCAACCTTCTCACGTTCATTATTGCTAGATGACTTGTTAACTTGAGAAATTGGTATTTGGTATAATTGAATGATTTGAACTTATTTAATGAATAAATTGACTTAATTACATGTGACTTTGTAGGTATATTGGACCATTTTTACCTTGGTAAAATTTATTATGAGACCGTTTTACATATTCTCATTCGAGAAACGGATTAGGTTTCTCATAAGTATTATATTTTTTTTAATGAATATAACACATTTCCTCATAAGTAACTTTTAATCTATAATACTACAGTTATATTTAAAAGTATTATATTTTTTATCAAACGTATCACATTTTTATTCATGAATATTATAATTTATTATCATAAGTAACAATCAATCAATTTATCTCTAATTAGTATTACATTTGTTTTCATAAGTAACTCTTCAGTCCCTAAATGATAGGGATGAGTGGATGACCACGGTTTGGTTCGAATCAAATTGTATACTGTAAAAACCGAACCAGAACATGACAGATTGACAGTTTCAGTTCAATAATATCAAGAACCGAAATCGCCGATTCCAATCCGAACCGAAAAAAATATATTAACAATTTAAAGTTTAACTATTAGTTGATTAAAGTTTAAACTTTAACTAACAGTTTAAACTTTAATTATAACAAGTATTTTTATTTTTTTTAGTTTAACTTTAAAGTCTTTTTTTTTTTTTTTTGAAGGACACCGTTTAAATATTTGATATAACCATTTTTTTTTTGAAAAAGAAATTAAGAATGAAAAAAGTTATTATTGAATTTGGATTATTTAAAAAAACAGAAAAATTTAAGTACGAACTAGCGATTCAAACCGAAATCGTCGAAAAGTTTCAGCTCTAGTTTGTAGTTTTTTTTTTTTTATAACAAAAAACATATGATTTAGAATCGGAACCGAACTGCGGTCACCCCTATGACCCTACATTTTGATTTTAAAATATTATATTTTTTTTTATCAAAAATATTACATTTTCTCTTAAGAGTAATAATCAATTTATCTCGGCTAGTATTACATTTTTAAATAGACACGACTTGCTTTACGAACAAATATTCGTTAAACAATCTCGCAGTAGGGTCACCATTTTACATTTTTAAAATTTCAAACACATCTTGGTCAAACTTCCTATAGTCTAATCCTATTGAAACAACAAAAATCAACTATGCCTCCACTAAGGTTTGATCACATGACCTCTTACATAAGAGAGGTCATTACATGTCATATAAGCACAAAATGCTTAACGTTTATATAAGCACAAAATGCTTAACGTTTACTTATATATATAATTTAAAGGCTATTATATAAAAGTAGAGTTCCCTATAACCCATCAACCCATAGACACTCTCGCATAGTGATGGTTAGTTTATAGTTTCCTCGTCAGCTAAAATTATATATTCAGAAGTCGTTTGATACTTTCCATAAATTAAATTTCTTGAAAAATGCTTATAAGGCTGTCCACATCCCAGCCAAACTCCCCTTTGTAAAGTGATGTGGCAAAGCCACATATACATTTTTTTTTTTTAATGAAATGGGTTTGCAAATTTGCACTGCAAGCAAATTTGCAAACCCTGACAAAGCTGACGCGGCAGCTTTTGTAATTTTTTTTTTAAAATTTTATTTGATTTTTTTGTACTTTTTAATATTTTAATATAATTAATAATGTTATTTTAATACATTGGGCCTACTTTTGAAAGTTGATTAGATTTGTAAGGATGTAGTATGAATAGTAGATGATTTGCAAATGGGATGATGTGAGAGTGAGATCCATTTTTGAGGGTGGAAGAGATTTACAGGAATAATGTTAGCCTAAGGAATATACTTGATGGAAATAACTTGAAAGAATTATTTAACATATTTGGTGTTATCCGGAAAATATAACAATTAAATTACTTGAAAAATTAATTAACATGTTTTATTTATTTAAACTTTCTTAATTTTTTTTTATATAATCTCTAATAGGTATATATATATATATATATATATATATATAGGGAAAATGACACTTTTTCCCCCTGTGTTATATACTTATAGCACTTTTTTTCCCCTATATTATTTAAGTGGCAATTTTCCCCCCTGATATATTAAATGGACATATTTACCCTTAAAATAAATATTTCCTTTATTTTACTTCTCCAACAAATTATAACCACAATTTGAAAAAATAAAATACATTAATTGTTGAATTTAGAATACTTTAAAAATAAAAAAAAATAAAATTTTAAAATAATGTTTGAACCAACAGTTCAAATTGGATCCGAAATTGTGAAACAACGATTCAAAATAAAAACCAAATCGCGATTATATATACTTATATGTGAGAGTCAATATAAATGCGAAAAAAAATACACTATTTGCAAATATTATAATTCTAATTTTAAGCTATTGCTAGTAGTTGTTCCGATTTGAACCTCTGGTTCACGGTTCAGAATCTATTTTTTTCCACTTCACAATTTTAATAAACGGAAACCCAAATATTGGGTTATGTTATGAATCATAACTGAATTTTTTTTTATTTGATTGCTATAGTTTTCGGTTCAGTTCGAACCGAACCGTGGCCATCCCTACGTATAAACAATAATTTGTTGAACAAGAGAAATAAATAAAATATGTATTTAAGGGTAAAAATGTCTATTTAATATTATCAGGGGGAAAAACCGCCACTTTTATAATAATTGAGGGGGCAAATGTGGATGCATGAATAACTCAGGGGGAAAAAGTGCTATAAGCATATAACATAGGGGGAAAAAGTGCCATTTTCCATATATATATATATATATTGAGTACTACCGACTATGTTATAATATAGTATTTGTTCATAACTATTTTCTTAACCTAGACTCAATAAATCAAGATAATTAATTAATATATATACAAACATAAAAAAATACATAACAAATAATGAAGAGTTTAATAATAAATTCCCACAGTAGCTTTATAATTCTTTCTGTAGGAAATATTCCACACTGCCTCGAAGGGCGAATCTCTGTGCGGTAATTCCATCTTCTCCGAGAACTAACTACAAAATCTAAAACAAAAAAGCAAACAATTTCGTCCCAGAGGGGATAGTTGATTCAGGAAATGGCAGACCGTTTCTTTCCGAACGAAATGCCTAATTTCATCCCAGAAACCGCAGAGGCAGAAGAGCTAGCGGAAAAAGCGCAAGACTCACTCACTAAGCTTCTACATCTTCCTTACAAGAACGTCGCGAAGAAAATACAAAAATCTGCTTTGGTGCTTAAAGAAAAGGTACCCACTGTTCCACTTCTTCATAGTACTAGTATATGGATTCCATGTAATTTCATCCGAATTTCAAGATTGTTTACTTGGTGCTTGTAATTTTGTCTGACTGGGTTGCTTTGGTTCGTTTCAGATTGTGGAGGAGACGTGGGTAGCTAAGGGGAAACGCGTGAGTGACTATTCACTGTACACTGGGGCTCTGGGCACTGCTTTCTTGTTGTTTAAAGCTTACCAAGTTAGCAAAGACAGGAATGATCTTGCTTTGTGCTTGGAGATAACCAGTGCTTGTGATCTTGCTTCTCGCGGTTCTGGGTATGACGTATGAACTATATATATATATATCTCTGGTCCCTCTTTCTTAACATAAATGCATATTTTGGTTGTTCAATAAGTGAAGTCTTTTCCTGGCTTCAACCTGATAGATTGGAACAGTTTTGCAAATAAAGTTGGTGGCTTTGCATGTTGTGGTTCGTTGTAGCATCCTCTCTTTCAGTCTTTCTCAAATCACAATATTTGTGGCTGTGCTGCTAATTTATGATTTGAAATATTGATTTTATAATGTCATTACAAACATTTTGAAGTCATAGCCTAGTGACAGAGCAAATAGTAATTGTTGGTAGATGAAAACGGATAGAACGAGTCTGGTCAGTGTAAGACTGTAAGTGATTTGTTTCAATGTTTTTCAGTTGAGGATATCAGTCATTTTGTTGGAGTTCTTCAATGATCATATCATTGCTTATTTGCTATGAAGTGCTAAGGAATGCTGCATGCAAAATAGATGCACTCTGATGGGGTTTGCCTGTCATGGAATTGCAGGCGGGTCACATTCATATGTGGGCAGGCGGGTGTATGTGCCCTTGGTTCAGTTGTGGCAATGCACATTGGCAATGAACGGTTATGTAGCCATTACTTGGCGCAATTTAAGGAGGTCAGTTTATTACCTTGCAGCTTTTTACTTCACCTTCACCACCAAAATGGTAAGAAGTTGTTTTCTAGTTTTGACTTCTTAGGCCTCCTCATTTTGTTCTTCATTAATTATATTATATTATATTATATACCTCTCTGCAGCGAGCAGTAGTGGATGATGTTATAAGATCTGGCCATAAAATGGCGACAGGGAGATGCCCTTTGATGTATGAGTGGCATGGGAAAAAATACTGGGGGGCTGCCCATGGTCTGGCTGGTATTATGCATGTATTGATGGACATGGAACTGAAACCGGATGAGCTGGAGGATATCAAGTGCACCCTGCGTTTTATGATCAGGAACCGCTTTCCTAGTGGGAATTACCCTTCAAGTGAAGGAAATGAATCAGATCGTCTTGTGCATTGGTGCCATGGTGCTCCTGGCCTTGCTCTTACTCTTACAAAGGCAGCAAAGGTTAAGTGCATCCCTATTGCCAAAATTTATTTTATTCTTTGAATACTTCTGGTTTTATGTCATTGCAGTGTATCATTAAATATAGGGAAAAGGGTCAAATAAGTCCCTAAACTTTACCCAAGAAGTCAATTAGGTCCTTAAACTTTCAAAAGTTGCAATTAAATCCACAAACATGTTATTTTGGAGCAATGAAACCCACAAACCTGAAACCTGTTGGTGACCTGTAATTGCAGGTCAACTAGGGTTCTGGCCAACTCAGGTGAACCTCCGACGAACGTCCGACCAAATTCTAGCAAGCCATATCAAATACCGGCGACGGTCGTCTTCTGCCTGAGAAGGCGAATAATGCGACCATGTTGGTCGCCTTCTCCGACGATTGGACAAGGCGACCAACTTGGTCGCTTTATCCATTGGTCGCCTTCTCCGGCAGAACGCGACTGGTGACCGTTTGATGGTCGCCGGTCACTGGTATTTCACAGGCTTGCCGGAATTTGGTCGGACGTTCACCAGAGTTGGCCGGAACCCTAGTTGACCTGCAATTACAGGTCACCAACAGGTTTGTGGGTTTCATTGCTCCAAAATAACATGTTTGTGGGTTTAATTGCAACATTTGAAAGTTTATGGGTATAATTGACTTCTTAGATAAAGTTTAGGGGCTTATTTGACCCTTTTCCTTTAAATATATTAACTACGGAGTACTTTTTATGTCTTTCTCCCTGAGAAGACCTTGTATATATCCGAAAAGTCTCGCTTAGTGTGATGTCTTATGCCATTTTTAGGTTTTTAACAGTGAGGAGTTTCTTCAAGCAGCTGTAGATGCAGCTGAGGTGGTCTGGAATCGGGGACTACTAAAACGAGTTGGTATTTGTCACGGTATCAGTGGGAACTCGTATGTATTTCTTGCACTTTACCGATTAACAGGTGACATGAAATATTTGTACCGGGCAAAGGCATTTGCTTGCTTTCTGCACAATAGAGCTCAAACTCTTATATCAGAGGGAATTATGCATGGCGGTGATCGTCCATACTCACTATTTGAAGGCATTGGGGGTATGGCTTATCTCTTTCTGGACATGACAGAACCGCTTGACACAAGGTTCCCTGCTTATGAACTTTAGTTCTATGCAAAATATAATGAAGTGTTTATACTTGATATGACTGTCTTGTTATCTGTTTAGTGTTCCGAAATGCTGCGATGTTTAGTTTGTGTTTGTAAATGAAACAGTTGAAGTTTTAGTGCACTTTTCAAAACTGATATTTATTTGTCTTTCTAAAACAATGAGTTTGCATGCCGAAACTCATGCTTTTAGAACTTTATAAAGATCCACCCCTAATAAGTGAGTTAGGGTGAATATAAAGGTGCCATTTTCTCAAGTCTTTGACACATGAAGACCACGCTGCCAAATTTCTCTGGCAATTCTGCCTGGATTAACCTTTTTGCCTTGTCAAAAAATGGAAACAACCATGGAAATTTCCAAAGCTTTTATTATAGTGTTAAAATGTTTTTACAAATCAAGCTACTAGTAGCAACCCAACAAGCCCAAAACACAACAAATTCTAGTAATTTGTATAGGCTCATGAAGACCCACAAACATTTAGTTGGAGAGTGACTTTCTGTTGCTTAAGTCCATATCCATTTATTTGATGGATTTACCGGGCACACGGAAGCACCACAGTGTGGACAGAAAGTGGACTGAACAAGCTCTGATACCATATTATAATCTAAGATTACTCATATGACTGTAATGCACTCATACTAAAAGACTGAAGTTACTGAAGTTTCTTTCTGGGACTCTTAATAGAGTTATTCTTGTGCATGGGTGCACAATCTACTACAGACAATCTCTGTGCCATTTATCAATTTTGGGGTTATAACCCTGACATATTCAGCTTTAAAAAACAAAATACTAATCCTGTAGTAATGCAGGGCAGGTTACAATCACAGCAGAGAAGCTATTGAATGCTATGAGTTTAGCAATTGATTTAGATTAGGAACTTTATTTTAATATAACCTTCTAATTAAGACCTTGATTCCATGGTATGGATGGATACCATCTACTAATTATAACTGTCTTTAAAGTGCTCAGTTCAAATAAGGCTCTTGTTGTAGAATCCCAGCTTCAGTGGTGCTCAGATGAGGAAGATTGTCATCTGGGAAGCTTGAAATGGCAAAATCAGATTGCTGTAGAAAGGTATCAGTAGTAGTAGAGATGTTATGATCCCAGAAAGTATTATTATTGCTTCCTGGGAGCCAATCTGATTCAAGTTCATCCCCAGCCCACTCTGGTTCCACATCTCGATCATGATTAACATAATCATCATCTATTGTCTTAGGTTCATGAGCGGAGATCCCGGAACACTTTGTATTGTTAGATTCGATAATATTACCTGATGTTATCTGCTTTGGTTTTGCTTCTTTTTGTGTTGCAGTCTCGAGGTCTTCATGGAGGGCGCCATCGAGGAAGAGGTGGGGGAAATTCAGCCTTGCTTTGGCTCCCCTTAACCTATAGGCCTCGCGATCGTAGGCCAAGGCAGCATCTTCTGCACTGTCAAAGGTGCCTAGCCAAAGGCGGGCTCGGTTGTGAGGGAGGCGAATCTCCGCCACCCATCTCCCCAAGTGGCGCTGCCTCACTCCCCGGTATAGTTTGGGCAAGGGAGAGGCTGCCTCATTGAGACCATCGTGACCCAAACCAATCGGCCCAGCGCTTTGCCAGGAAATTTGATCGTTCCCACAGCCAGAAGAGCTTTGTAACTGCTGTTGTGGAGCAAAAGAAATCATAGTTTGATGGTGAAACAGTGGGTGGGGTATAGTATCATGGAGGGCGAAAGGAAAACGAAAACTTGGAGGTTGGGGAGGAGAAATGAGGGGTTTGTGTGTGGGGTGAGATGTGGAAGAAGAGAGTAATTGTGGGATATTCTTCATCTTCTTGAGAGGTCTATCCGACAAATCATGGTCTTGTTCCTCAACCGATATGCGCACGCCCTCTGTTGTCGGATTCATGACCTTGGCTTGCCTACTTTTTCACGTTTTAGTCCTCTTCCATTCCACAATGCCTTGCATTGATATCTCAACTCTATGAGAGCATGATGGCCCCTATATATACAACCGTTATACCCTACACCACGGCGGGCGTAGCACTGTGCGCCGCGCGCCTCTCAAAACGACGCCGTTTTGGGGTCGTTTTGGGAGGCGCGGTAGGAAGTTGCTGTGATTATGTGTATGTGTTCACACAATTATGTGTATTTGTTCATACAGTTATGTACATTTTTTATACAATTATGTACATTCTTTTTATACAATTATGTACATTCGAATCAGAAAATTTGTGTGTATTATGTTAAGAATTGATGTGTATTATGTTAAAAGTTTATGTTTATTATGTATTATCTTAGATTATGTGTATTATCTTTTAAAAAGAGTATGTATATTTTGTTATATAATTATGTATATTCATGTATACAATTATTTGTATTCTAATATAACATTATGTACATTTTTGAACAACGGGTTTTTTTTAAAGAAAAAATTACTGTCATTCACTGGGGCGGGAAATTTCAAAAAAAAAAAAAAAAAAATTTAAAACGACGTCGTTTTGCATCTGGGCGCACAGTGCAACGCGCGCCGTGGTGTAGGATATAAATTGCCATATATATATATATATATATATATATATATATATATATATATATATATATATATATATATATATATATATATATATATATATATATATATATATATATATAGGTTTCGAATCCGGTGCACCCCCTTTGATAAATGAGGTCATGAGATTTCATGCTATCCATTGATTAATTTTCCATCAATGGTTCAGATAATTAGAGATTATTAAAAGAAGAAATGATATATATTAACCAAAAGGATTCAACTGTAATTGTACTTATTGAACTATTTATGGCATTAATAGTAATGGAATCTTAAGCATTAAATCTGGGATATAATGTATGGTAATTGAGGAGATGGATCATTAAATCTTCAGCATACACGTAGTAAATTTTAAACGCGTGAAAGATACTGAAAACGCAGCACCATCATCAACCAAGAAACGCACTTCAGTAATGGCTGTACAAAGCACAGGTAGGTGCATTCCTTCATATTGGTGTGTGCGTAATACTTGTATTTGCGTTTTTTACTGTTTTTGTTGTGGTGACGAACGACCTACGAAATAGCGATATTTGTGAACCTCTGGAAACAGCATTTACATGTAAGCGTGGCTGCATACCAGCTTCTGCAACTCTTCCGGCTTTATTACGTCGTGTATATATAATGGGAGCTTAGGGGCCGGGTGCGTGGAGTAACAATAGTCAGTGCATTATAGATGATTAGGCAATATGTCGGTGCATAGTCGTGTGTTCGCATGTGCGTAATACCAACATTTCCGTTCCTTTTTTTTTTTTTTTTCGTTTATGCGGTAACGTAATTGCATATAAGCTTGTGCAACCCTGCCGGGTTTATTAGGGCGTGTATGTATAGGGGGAGCTTAGGGGTCGGGTGCGTGGAGTAACAAAATTCCGCTCATTATGGCTGAGTATGCACCAAACGGTGCGTAGTCATGTATTGGTCTGTGCATAATACCAATAGGGCCGTTACTAATTTGTTAGTTGATGGGAAGAGCGGACTATCAATTAGGGCTATCTATGAACCTCAGGAAACAGCTGGTATGTGGTAGCGTGGATGCACATAAGCATATGCAACCCGTCCGGGTTTATGACATCATGTATATATGATGGGAGCTTAGGGGCCGGGTGCGTGTAGTAGCAATTGTCTGTGCATTATACTGATGTTATATGGTGGAACAGTGGTTGTGTTTATTTTTTGGTTCTGTTAGTTTACGGGGGTGACACACGTGGATTTAAAACACCCCATGCAAGGGCGTTAGTTGAGGAGGATGGTTAGTAGCCAACAACTGGTAAGTGGTAGCGTATCACTGGTGAGCTAATAAGGTTGGTGCACAGACGGACATTAGTATGTGCGTACACGTGTGCGTCGACTAACAACAGACTGTGCATTGTGGATGCGTATGAGTAAGGAATCGTTTTCCGTATAAAATTTGTTGTTTTTTTTTTTTTTTTTTTTTTTTTTTTTGTTTAGACGAGCTAAATGTAGGGGTAAGTAAGTGCATGCGGGACTGATATCTGAAAAATGTGGAAGGACATGAATTATGATTCCAACTTCTAATGTTTTTAGACTATTAGCAGGATGCGTAAACCAACATCAGTATGTGCATAGTAGTGTATATACGGTGTGTTATTGTTTTTTTTTTCTTTTTTTGGTTATTGTTTTCTGTGTTAGCTTTCTACGACAACATAAGTAAATGAGATGTAGGGGAGAATGAAACGAATGTTTGACACAGAGAAACACACGTGAATTTCGAACACGCCCACGATATTGATTTCCTGTATTGAACTTTTTGAATATTTGGGTATTTGTTATTGATCGTAAGGATATTTATTTTGGAATCGAGCAACGACCAGAATTTTGTGACCAAATTAAAATGTTATGAAACTGTTATTGTATGACAGGTGCCCCACAAATAGAAGAAGTTGTTGATGACCAGAACACGCACCAACACAATAACAGTGGTGCACCAACCTAAAAGAAAAAAAAAAAAAACAAAAACAAAAACAGCAGTAGCAATTTCCAACAACACTTTACACCTAACTTGCACACGGTAACAAACACAAACGCACATGGGATGGTTAGTCAGCCGAGCCCGTAAGCACACACCCTGATCGTTGATTTCTTTTGATCAAGGGCTCAGATGATGTTGGTTTATTCCCCATGTGAGTTGATTGTTTACGTAAGAAGGGGTATTATTGTAATTTTGCTTATGCTTTTATTATCCCTACGCTCTTTTCCCGGCATTAATTAGAGCACATGCCTTCTACATCTCCCTCGCCTCTCATCTTCCTCGCTTCTAATCTCCCTCGCTTCTCATCTCCCTCGCCTCTCATCTTCCTCGCCGATTGTTCTCCCTCGCCGAGTGTCTCCATGAATGGGTCTAGCAGGAGGCAGTCTATGAGGCTTAGGGGTATCTCGTCTTCGTCAATTTCTGGTAATATCTATCGTCGTTTTTTTTTTTTTAAATTTTGTTGTTGTTTTGTGGTGTTTTTTCCCGAATTTTGGTGGGTTTGTTACGGTAGCGAAGGGTAGTGGATTGGGGTTTAGGATTTTCGATTTCTTGTGTGTTTTTTCTGGGGTGTTATCATCGGGGGGTTTTGTTTTTGTGACGTCGATGTACTTAGGGTTTGGTGGTGGGTGCTAGTGTGTCCGTGGGTGGTTTCTATTTTTCGGGTTAGGGTTTAGGGGGGTTGCAATATGTTTTTTTTTTTTCTCGGATTGGTCGGGAGGTTGGTGTTCGTGGCTGGGCATTGGTGGTGTTTTGGTGTTCGTGGCTGGGCATAATTATATGTTTTTTTTTTTTTCTTTTTGTTTTGTGGTTCCTGTGATTTATCTTTGGCATTCGCAGCGGATGATAATTATATGTTTCATGTGCTTTTTCGTGGTCTACTGTGTGCTTTTTATGTTCTTGGTTGGTGCGTTACAGTGTGGCTGTTTTCACAGGCAGATAGTAATAATCTTATGATATGCTTTCACAATTTTGGATGGTTTGGTTTTTAGATAATTTCATTTTGCTGTTTTTTTAAGGAACACAAAGTTGCTGAAATAATTACTCTATGAAGAACAAAAGAAAAGATGTAGGAACTAGATGCCATTTTTAATGAATTCAGACTCTTTTTTCTTCTCATGAATGCTTAATTAGGTCATTGAAGGAACACTCTTTAATTGTTTAATATTAGATTGCTATTAATACAGTAATATCATTTTACCCTAAAAATGTTGCCAAACATGATCTTGTGATTGTGTTGTTTGAATAGCAAGAAGCCAAGAACTAGAGTCTCTTTTCTATATTATTTGAATTTCAAGTTTTAATCATTCTATTTAATGGAAGGTTGAATTGTAGTGGTCAAATGCTAAACATTGTCTTTCTTGACTTCTTTGAGGAATTCAGGTGGAAGTTGGTGAAGATTCGCCTTCAGGAAAGCACAATAGAGGATGCAATTGCAAGAAATCTGGATGTCTCAAGAAGTACTGTGAGTGTTTCCAGGCTAATATTCTTTGCTCTGGAAACTGTAAATGTGCAGATTGTAAGAATTTTGATGGAAGTAACGGGAAAAGCTCTCTTTTCCATTGGGCTCATACAAATCTAGCTGCATTCATCCAATCCCATGCAACTGTCAATGGGGCTATTAGTAATTCTTGGTTTGTTCCTACACCACCTACAAAGAAAAGAAAGAATGGGGAAATGCCTTTAGGAGACAATTCTACTGATAAATCCAATAAGTTTTCAAAGAGCACGTGCTTGCCACCTGCATCATCGACGACCTCGGCATATCCCGCGACTCCGACGACGCCCACCGCCTCCTCAACTGGCGCAAGGCTGGCCCTAGAGCTGGCCTCAATGCTAGAAATTTCTCTCACATTTTGAATTGTTTTAAGTTGGATAGGTATAATGGTTGTTTTAATTTGGATAGGTACAATGGTTTGTGATTGGTACATAGGAAATTTTTGTCTTACTGTATCTGTTTTTTTTTTTTTTTTTTTTGAATGTAAGTCATTCCACAGTAGGTGAATGGTGTCTGGGCTTTGATTTTTTGGCTTGGGTAAATGCATATGGGTCCAATAGTTTGTGTGTTAGTGTCTGGAGTTGTAATATGCATTCTGGTTTTGTTTTTCCTGTTTTTTTTCGTAATAGGGTGGTGGGCTACTGGTTTTGGGTGGGGTGGTTTTTGCGTTCTAGCTGTTACCCTGTGCAAGTTAGGGTAAAGTGTTGTTGGTATTTGCTACTGCTGGTTTTGTGTTGGTTTTACAGTTATGTTGGTGCACCACTGGTGTTGAGTGTGTGCGTGTTTATTGTTTTTTTTTGGGTGTGGAGGTTTGTGCGTAGTAGTATGTACCTTTGTGCAGGTTAGGGTGTATTGTAGACGCTAATTGGCACTAGTTTTTTTTTTTTTTTTTTTTTTTTGGGGGTTTTTACATTTCGGTTGGTGCGCAACTAGTATTGGGTCGGTGCGTGCTTATTAATTTATTTATTATTTTTTAGGAGTTTGGGGTGGACCGCGGCTACGGGTGGTGGTTTGTGCGTTTGTGTTTGTTACCGTGTGCAAGTTAGGTGTAAAGTGTTGTTGGAAATTGCTACTGCTGTTTTTGTTTTTTTTTTTTGTTTTTTTTTTTGTTTTTTTTTTTCTTTTAGGTTGGTGCGCCACTGTTATTGTGTTGGTGCGTGTTCTGGTCATCAACAACTTCTTCTATTTGTGGGGCACCTGTCATACAATAACAGTTTCATAACATTTTAATTTGGTCACAAAATTCTGGTCGTTGCTCGATTCCAAAATAAATATCCTTACGATCAATAACAAATACCCAAATATTCAAAAAGTTCAATACAGGAAATCAATATCGTGGGCGTGTTCGAAATTCACGTGTGTTTCTCTATGTCAAACATTCGTTTCATTCTCCCCTACATCTCATTTACTTATGTTGTCATCGAAAGCTAACACAGAAAACAATAACCAAAAAAAGAAAAAAAAAACAATAACACACCATATATACACTACTATGCACATACTGATGTTGGTTTACGCATCCTGCTAATAGTCTAAAAACATTAGAAGTTGGAATCATAATTCATGTCCTTCCACATTTTTCAGATATCAGTCCCGCATGCACTTACTTACCCCTACATTTAGCTCGTCTAAACAAAAAAAAAAAAAACAACAAAGTTTATACGGAAAACGATTCCTTACTCATACGCATCCACAATGCACAGTCTGTTGTTAGTCGACGCACACGTGTACGCACATACTAATATCCGTCTGTGCACCAACCTCATTAGCTCACCAGTGATACGCTACCACTTACCAGTTGTTGGCTACTAACCATCCTCCTCAACTAACGCCCTCGCATGGGGTGTTTTAAATCCACGTGTGTCACCCCCGTAAACTAACAGAACCAAAAAATAAACACAACCACTGTTCCACCATATAACATCAGTATAATGCACAGACAATTGCTACTACACGCACCCGGCCCCTAAGCTCCCATCATATATACATGATGTCATAAACCCGGACGGGTTGCATATGCTTATGTGCATCCACGCTACCACATACCAGCTGTTTCCTGAGGTTCATAGATAGCCCTAATTGATAGTCCGCTCTTCCCATCAACTAACAAATTAGTAACGGCCCTATTGGTATTATGCATAGACCAATACATGACTACGCACCGTTTGGTGCATACTCAACCATAATGAGCGGAATTTTGTTACTCCACGCACCCGACCCCTAAGCTCCCCTTATACATACACGCCCTAATAAACCCGGCAGGGTTGCACAAGCTTATATGCAATTACGTTACCGCATAAACGAAAAAAAAAAAAAAAAAGGAACGGAAATGTTGGTATTACGCACATGCGAACACACGACTATGCACCGACATATTGCCTAATCATCTATAATGCACTGACTATTGTTACTCCACGCACCCGGCCCCTAAGCTCCCATTATATATACACGACGTAATAAAGCCGGAAGGGTTGCAGAAGTTGTTATGCAGCCACGCATACATGTAAATGCTGCTTCCAGAGGTTCACAAATATCACTATTTCGTAGGTCGTTCGTCACCACAACAAAAACAGTAAAAAACGCAAATACAAGTATTACGCACACACCAATATGAAGGAATGCACCTACCTGTGCTTTGTACAGCCATTACTGAAGTGCGTTTCTTGGTTGATGATGGTGCTACGTTTTCAGTATCTTTCACGCGTTTAAAATTTACTACGTGTATGCTGAAGATTTAATGATCCATCTCCTCAATTACCATACATTATATCCCTAATTTAATGCTTAAGATTCCATTACTGTTAATGCCATAAATAGTTCAATAAGTACAATTACAGTTGAATCCTTTTGGTTAATATATATCATTTCTTCTTTTAATAATCTCTAATTATCTGAACCATTGATGGAAAATTAATCAATGGATAACATGAAATCTCATGACCTCATTTATCAAAGGGGGTGCACCGGATTCGAAGCCTATATATATATATATATATATATATATATGGGTGAACAAGAATTCGTCAAATTTGCTCTCATTCAATACTTAAACTTAACCATTTTAAGTAGATGTGATATAAATTCACTTAAGAAGTTGCCAGTTGATCGAATGCAGATGCGACTTCTTAAAATTTGCAATATTTAATTCGGTTCGCTAATTTTCTACCAAAATCATGTTTAGCGACTGCCTTTTTGCCAAGTGCAACTTAAATGTAATTGTAGTTTTTTATTTTTTTTTTTGGAATAATGGTCAAATAGGTTATTGAATTGCACACGATAATGCAATTAGGCTATTGAACTCAAAAAAGTTAAAATTGAGTTCCTAAATTAATCCATTTCAAGCAATTTGTCTAATTTGCAGGTTTTCTCTCTTTCTAGCAGGTCACCTAATTTAAAATATTTTTTAAAAATAATTTTTTTTATACATTAATTAAAATAAACTAAAATTAAAAAAAAAAAAAAACATCTGTCGAAGACGAAGACCGTATCTTTGTCTCTGGCCGGAGACGAAGATGGGTATTTTAGTCTCCATGGCCGGAGACGAAGATGGGTATCTTAGTCTCCATGGCCGGAGACGAAGAGTCTCTTCATTTTCGGTACCTTCTCCGTCTCCGCCGGGCGGAGACAATGTTTTTTTTTTTAGTTTTAGTTTTAGTTTATTATTATTATTTTTTTAAAAAGTTCAAAACATATTTTAAATTGGGTGACCTGTTAGAAAGGGGGAAAATCTGCAAATTGAACAAGTTGTTTGAAATGGATTAGTTTAGGGACTCAATTGTAATTTTTTTTTTTGAATTCTGTGGCCTAATTGCATTATTGTGTGCGGTTCGATGACCTATTTGACCCTTATTCTTAACTAGTTTTTGCCCCGTGCGATGCACGGCATAAAATCTAAGTAACTTTATTGTTGATAATATTTTAAAAACAATAAAATAAAATATTAATCATGAAATTAAAATTTATTTTGAAATGTATTTTTCTTTAACAATACTAAATTGGTTGTTATATCGAACATCACATACTGTTAGCATATATTATAAAGAATTGTGTTATCACATACCACATGAGATTTAAAAATTTTACGTTAAAATAATTATATATATATATATATATATATATATATATATATATATATATATATATATATATATATATATATATATATATATATATATATATATATATAGACACACACATTTTTATAAAAAAAAATTTAAAAAAATAGGAAATCAAACAATATACAATAAAAAATTATGAAATTAAATTTTCTTATATATAAAACATTTATTAATATGATTTGCAATTAAAGCCAATAGTACATATACTTGACAATATATAAATAAAAAATATAGTATCATCATCGTACATTGAAACTAACTACGAAAATCTTTTCTTAAACATTGCCTAATTATAATAATTATATACGTACAACATATATAAATCTAAACTAAATATGAAATATTTCATGACATGAAAGAAAAAATAAAACCTGTAATGCTAAGCCCAATAAACATTTAACTATCTATCCATATAATTGATATTTAATTGGTATTTAATACCCAATTACGTTGCATTTTTACATTGATATTTAATTGGTATTTAATACCTTAATTAAAATGATGCAATTTCATTTAGGCGGGAAACTGATGTGGCAAAAAACATTTTGCTATTATATAGAGTAAGATTTTTTTTACGCAAATCTAAGGATTTGAAGTCTCTCTCCTTTTTTCTTTTTTCTTTTTTTTTTTTTCAATTGTCATTTGTGACTTTTCTCATTTTCTTTACGACATTGCAATCACACGCTAAAAATTATGTTGAAGATGAATGAATAATTGAAAATGAATGAAGATTTGTAATTTAAATTTGTTTTAAGTTTTGTAATTAATTATTTATATTTTTTAAATTGGATTTTTTGGAATAGAGTGCTTGAAAAGTTGTGATTTGATTTTTGAATACTTGAAATTTTTTATTATTAATTTATTTCATTTTTTGGATTTAAAATTCGTCATATGAAATCATCGATCCAAATATGCTACCGCCATTAACGGATCGAATCCAAAACCCTAGCGATTGCATATGCAAATGAGATTTACCAAATCTACCTTTAGCATACTCAAATGTGCTACAATCCGCTTCACGCTCACCCTTAATATAATATGGAAGAAAATCAATGGGGAAAATGGATGTGAATATCAAAACATACGATCTACCAAGATGGATCAGATCAGTCGTCACTTTTTATATGGGGACTTGTTCACATTTTAACCCTGGAAGAGTTCACATGAGAACATAATCCTAGGTAAAAAGTGAAGACAACTCTTATCAATCTATTTGGGTAGATCAATGATTGATGATTGCTAAAAATATAAGGGGAGAAAATTAAACAGTATTGTAAACTTGAAAGTTTTTTATAATTATAAAATTAACATATTTCTTTTTACTAAAACTCTCAACCATTGGTGAACCTAATGGACAACTAAGATCAACCTTCACTTTTTATAAAGAGGGGGATGGGGGCATTGTTTTCTATACTCGGTCCTATCATTTTATAGGTCCAACACAAAGCCAAAAAAAGGTCTTATATGAGGTTAACATATATTTTCATACCTAAAATTTAAATTGCATAAAGAAAAAAACAATAATGTCAAATAACTTGAAATAATATTCACAAATTTTTAACAATTTTACATACACAATAATAAAATGAAAAAAAAAAGTATAGGTGCTTTCTAAATGCAAAATAATCCATAACTGCATCAGTGCCTCCATAAATATAATTATAGTTTATAAAAATGAATAAATAATTTAAAATCAAATAAGCTTACAGAAAACAACATTGTTATAATAATAAGCTCCGTAATAGCCAAGTATCTTGTGCTTAGATAACACATATGTGGCCCCCCTTGAGGGAAAGTCACAGGATTGAACCCGGGTGGTGGGATATTGACTTTTTGGACTGCAGTAGTTTGAGAAAGTATAGAACATATAATACCTTGTAATAAAGTCAATATTACTAAAAAAAACTCCGTAATAAATTAATTATTAATTACAATTTATAAAACAAAACTTACAAATAGGAACAAAGTTAAAACTCTTTTTGACCGGGGGCGAGAAGTCATAACAATTCAGAATACGATAAAAAATATTCATAACAAAATATGAAACATAATTAATTAGATAAAATGATATGGTTTGAATAGTGATGTGACAAATACGTACATATATTGTATTTGGTCATAATGTATGAACTCAAGTAATTGGTTCAGAGATTAGACGTTCTCGAGTTTAGGTCTAGTGTCTTGCAAAGTCCAAAAGTCCCTCCCCACGCATTTAATGCGCCTTATATAGAAGTCTGGAGAGACACATGCCGAGCGTTCGACATGTAAACTACATGTCCTACATGCACCAATCACGATGGGAGTGGTCATAATAATTTCACATGCTACGAGATTCCTGACATTTGCATTATTATGATGTGATCGGGAATTGGGAAATGCGATCGGGCTATACTAATAATGATGGTTCGGTGCTTGGGATAGTCTTCCCGTTCATATGAGCTCGGAAATCCTATCCCAGGTGCGAAGCGCAACTACCACTAATCCAAAGGGACTATCTTTTGACTAGGCTCCGGTCAGGTGAAACACAAGGCAGATATGATATAAGCATACGTGTAAAAGATATTTCTTATCGAATAGAAAACACATTATAAATTACACATCTTTTATATTGATATGATATTTATACATACTTTTCTTTTAACTTAATTAATTTTAAATTTTTCAGGAATAAATTGAATACGATGACACATAATATAAATTTCTATATGACATTGATTGATGATTCATAAAAACTAAACTATCTTTTAAATTTTTTTTCCTAATTGGAATAGGTGTTCGTTAGTCAAAAAGGATTTACGAGCCATCTTTGCCTTATGAGTTCTCCCCTCATTGATCCAAACATTTATTTTGATACCTACTCCGTAGTATTTTTCAGTATAGCTTGGAACAATATCATGTCTTTGATATATAAAATACTTGTAAGTCTCAACTTTTAAAATTTTTGATACTTTACCTTTGAGTCTAGTTTTAGTCAATAATGAAGAATCAACCAAATATTTTGAGATTGTGTACACATAGTTTATGTTATGTGAGATGCCAATCATGTATAATATTGTGGGAGTTGACTTGGAGAAAACACTTTTCAATATATACAATTATTTTCATTAAAAAAAAAAAAAAAAAAAAAAAAAAAAAAACTAAAAGAAACGCATGCAAATGGTTTGTCATTATTTTACAATAATTTTCGTTATATTGCTTGTTGAACTAATAGAAGGGGCATGCAAATACATTCTTTGTCGAGTTGACAAAAAAATATAAAATTTAAGTTGATTTTTAATGAAAATAATTTATAGAATATATTTTATTCTGTTTATTCAATTAACTATATTGTATTATAGTTTTATGGTATAAAAAAACACAATAATTGTGTACTGTTTCAACGGGAGCGGCATGACTCTTTCCCTTGAGAAAGAGCCACTTTCAATTGGCCAAGTAATAGACATGAAGCGTGGCATTTCAGATAATTGACCTTTTAATTAGAGAGTACAGTGCAACTTTAGAGCAATTAGTAAGGTTTTGACCTTTTAATTAGAGAGTACAGTGCAACTTTAGAGCAATTAGTAAGGTTTTTTTCCAATTGTTATGCAAGGTGAACACGGTTTTATGTTCATAATTACTGAACACTATGTTTATAAATATAAAACTCTATGTTCAAAATTTTTGAATTTCATATGCACAATTATTGAACTCTATATTCACAATTACAGAACTCTATGTTCATAATTTCTGAACTTCATATTCACAATTATTGAATTCTATATTCACAATTACATAACTCTATGTTCATAATTTTTGAATTCTATATTCACAATTATGATAGTTTGGAAACCGTGTCCACCTTGTAAGGTGGACACGGTTCCACGGTATAATTTGCCATTTTTTTCTCAAGTTTTTTGTGGGCTCAAACATCCATCTCATCATCACTATCTCATTCAATCTCAAAAATTCTTATTTCCATTAGATTTAAGTTTTTTTTTTTTCCCAATTTTTTGTGGACCTACAATTTACTCTATTATATTTTAATTATTTTTAATCTATTATCATTATAAAATTATAATTACAATTATCATTTTTATTATATTCAAATTAAAAATGTTAAAATTTAATTTATTTGAAAATTATGTTATAAAAACAATTAAAAAAAAAAAGAAACAGTTGGGCGCTGACCGTTGCATGCAACGACCAGCTTAAAAAAATAATAAGAAGCTATTTTAATTCAGAGTAGTGGCGGTCACTCTGAAGCGTCTAAACGGACGCGCAATGAGCTCCAAACGCACATTTTTTTTTCTCATACAAAAAAACAAGTCTTTGCAAGAGAAAAAAAAAAAAAAAAAACCAAGACTTCCATTTGTAAACACCCCCCCCCCCCCCATCATTTTTTTCTCTATAAAAACCAACCTGAAAACCCCTAATGGGGTTGCTCTTAGTCGTTGTTTGTACCTGACAATTTTCATTACGATTTGTTAACATGACAAGAAATTGGACACAAAAAATAATGAGTTAGCATTAATTCTATTTTAATTAAAAATCTAATTTAACAGTTAGATTGTACACTTATATTTATATATTATATAATCAATGTGTTTTCTCACGTGTGTGGCTTAATTACTTTTTGATAAGCTCAAGCAACATGTAGAATATAGTATTTTGGAAGAAGCATCAAATAGGACATCGGACTATTAGTGTTTGTGCTATTGGGCCATTGATCAAAAAGTGTGCAATCAAACCATTTAACTCTATAAAGGGGTAATGGCACTTTTGGTCCCTCAATTAGTGCTCATTCTGCAATGTCATCCTTAGTTTCCAATTTGAACACATTTGGTCCCTCAATTATTCAACCATTAAGCAGATTTGGTCCTTCTATCTATATGGCCGTTTAACACCGTTTAAAGCATGGGTAAAAGTGGAATTTCACATAGCATTGTTTATAATAAGTAGGGTAAATCGCACTTTTGGTCCCTCAATTAGTCCCCAATCTGCAATGTCATCCTTAGTTCCTAATTTGAACACAATTGGTCATTCAATTATTTGACCATTAAGCAGATTTGGTCCTTCTGTGAGATCATCAGTTTAACTCCGTTTAAATCAGGGGTATAATTGAAATTTCACATAGCCTTGAATATAATAAGCTAATTTTTCCCCTTTCTCTGCCCGGTTGTTATTTCCGCCGTCGCAGATGCTCTGCCACCGTCGAGAAATGTCTCGGCATCCACCATTTGCAAGTCCACTCCCTACCCATCTTACTGCCAAACTGTTCTCCCCAACAACAACTCTTCTTCCAATGTCTACGCCTATGGCCGATTCTCCGTCTGCAAATCCTTATCCGCTGCACGCAAGTTTCTGACATTGATCCATAAGTACCTTCGCCGCAATTCCAAGTCGTTAACCACCACCGGCCGTTCGAGCTCTCAAGGATTGCGAGTTCCTCGCCGGTTTAAACATGGATTATCTCTCCAGTTCTTTCAAGACTGTCAACGGGACTTCCCGGTATCTCCTAGTGTTGGAAGCCGATGACGTGCAAACATTGCTCAGCGCCATTCTCACCAACACGCAAACGTGTATATACAGCCTGCAAGCGATGTCGTCGGTTTGGAGCGTTAGGAATGGGATCGTGGTGCCGCTGGCGAACGACACGCGACTGTTTAGTGTTTCTCTGGCTCTGTTCACTAAAGGGTGGGTGCCGAGGAAAAAGAAGGCCGCCGGCGCCGGAGCTTGGCGTCCGACCAAGAAATAGCTTGGGTTCTGAAACGGGCGTTTGCCTCTGAAGATGTCGGAATGGACGAATGCGATTTTCGAGACTGACCAGGTGACCTGAAATAGCTTGGGTCGGAGAAAACTCCTGCAAACTCAGGAAGATGACCAGGTTCTGGTGACTGACATTGTGGTTGTGAGTCAAGATGGGAGTGAAAATTTTACCACCATTAATGACGACATTGCCGCTGCTCCCAACAACACTTTGTCCGATGGCGGCTACTTCCTCATATATGTGACTGCCGACGTGTACGAAGAATACGTCTCCATTGCCAAGAACAAGAAATACTTGATGATGATCGGCGACGGCATTAACCAGACCATCATCACCGAAAATCACAGCTATGTTGATGGCTAGACTACTTTCAGTTCTTAATCATGTGAAATTTCAATTATATCCCTGATTTAAACGGAGTTAAACTGATGGTCTCACAGAAGGACTAAATCTGCTTAATGGTCAAATAATTGAGGGACCAATTGTGTTCAAATTGGGAACTAAGGATGACATTGCAGATTGGGCACTAATTGAGGGACCAAAAGTGCGATTTCCCCTACTTATTATAAACAATGCTATGTGAAATTTCACTTTTACCCATGCTTTAAACGGTGTTAAATGGCCATACAGACAGAAGGACCAAATCTGCATAATGGTCGAATAATTGAGGGGCCAAATGTGTTCAAATTGGGAACTAAGGATGACATTGCAGAATGGGCACTAATTGAGGGACCAAAAGTGCGATTATCCCCTCTATAAATTTGAGCAGATAGCACTTTTAGCATGTTGCTTCCATGTTAAACTAGTAAGATGAATGACATGGCATCTTAAGTGACAATTTTTAATATTTAAATTAATTTACTATGAGTTTAATATTCAACTCTTAGGGGGCGTTTGGTTCAGGTTATATAACATAACCAATGGAATGTGACATTCCAAAGCTCACATTCCGGTGTTTGGTTCATATTATCTTAGGGAATCTAACATTCCCAAGGAATGTCACATACCCTCCACATATGATTTTGAAGGGAATGTGATTCCCTTCAAAATCTTAGGTAATGTAAGATAACCTTGGTTATGTTAGTTTATTATATATATATATATATATTTATATATATATATATATATATATATATATATATATATATATATATATATAATTATTTTTGTAATTATATATATATTTTTATTTTTATTATGTTATGTTAGCATATAAAATAATTTTGTTTCTCAAGTTTAAGATTTTAGTTAATATTTTAAAATCATGTAATTATATATGATACCGTTATCTTATTTATTTATTTTAATTTTTAAATTTATTAAAATATATGAAAATATGTTAAGGATATTATAGTGTGTATAAAAGATAACCATAAATCAAACATGATTATATTACATACCCCAATTTTAACCAAACACGGGAATCTAACATTCCCAGCAATCTAACATTCCCTAAGGTAATCTGACATTCCGTGAATCAAACGACCCCTTAGGGCTCTTAACGAACCAGCATGAACGAACTATGGTTGTTCACGTTCGTTTGTCAAGATTTTTAGAGTGTTCGTGTTCGTTTATTAAGGTTTTTGAAAATCATGTTTGTGTTTGTTTCTTAAGCGTTCATTAGTGTTTGTAAACGTTCGCAAATACATTCACGAACATGTTCGTGAACACGTTCATGAACCCTTAATAACCAAACACATGCACATGTTCATGATCGCAATTCGTTCGTGTACAAGAAATAATCTATGTTCACAAACAATAATCAAACAAACAACACAACAACTATATATATATATTTATATTTATTTATTTATTTATTTATTATTTATTTATATATTTATACTTAACTGCTTGTTTGTAAACATTATTAAATGAATACTAAACGAGCTTGTTCATGACCATTATTAAACGACCACAAACGAGTTTGTTCAGTAGCTCTTAGCAAACGAGACTAAAACTGTTCAGACTCTATTTGTTTATAAACTTAGCTCTAAAATTTGTTTATTTATGTTCATTTACCGTAATAAATGAACACTTACTGAACACGAACACGAGTAGTTTACTCAAATCTCTGTTCGCTAACACCCATGGCCTATTTCTCTACCCAAAACACATCTCCAATCTTCTTCATCATCAACCTTTATACAGTACAGTCGAGGCAACTTGCAACTGTGCACTCACATGGACGGATGTGCCCCACTCCACTCTCTCTCACTTCGTTGCATTCGGTAAATTAGCCATTAGCTGATTGTATAAAGGTGATTGGTAAATTAGCTGTTAGCTGATAGCTGTTTTGTATAATTTCTTTTTGAATTTTAGCATTTCGGAATTACAAAAAAATTGATTAATCAAACACTTGTATTAATTTTTAACCAAATCAAACAGTTAATAGTGGTAAAATAAGTTAAAATTCACTAATAGACTAACTATTTTATCAAACAGGACCAAAGAGTTCAAAATTTGTTGGTGGGTGACAGTGATGATGACGTTGACCACGTAATCAAATTTCCTTAAATACTGAAGTAAATTGTATATGTACTGCTTATATACACTGTATACATGCATCTTATTGTAATCAATACTATATATATTACTTATATATTATCGTAATCAACCTAAATTAACCTATGATTATGAAACATGTGACTTTTGATCGAGCACATTCAACTAATAATTTACATATTTTATCTAAGAAATTTCATCAAAGCAAATTAAACTCGATAAGTTTATGGAAGATGTTTGACATAATTGGTGGATAAACGCTGCGCTAAAACTAAAACATTAGTAGAATATACTAACTCTCACATTTGATTTATTTAATTAATTAGTTACTTGCAATTTATTATATATGCAGGCGTGACAAATCATGCATGCAGTGAGATGATTCGTATGGAGGTCACTCAACTCCCAAATAAGCCATTGGCCAAATATCACTTATTTTCTTGTTTTGACTATATAAATAAATTTATATATACACACACAAAAGATTCCAATCAAATAAGAATAGGCCCAGTGAGAACTAGGAACCAATTAGAGCAAATTATATCTAGAAAGATCTAATAGATCATAAGCAGTTTAAAAAAATGCAATGACATTTTTGTAAATAACTCAAAATTTGAAGTGCGAGTAAAATATGTTTAAAGTGCAAGTAATAACACTATGGAGTGCACTTAACAATTCAACATCATAAATTAAAGTGTACCAATAAGTCAAACACTTTGTGCTCAGTTGGCACCTCTGATCTGTGGCTCTCCTTGTCTCCTTGAGGGGAGGTCATAGGATCAAACCTGATAGTCGAGTATGATTCTTTGGACTACAATAGATAGAGAAAGTACACCAATATAAAGCACATCCAAGCAATAATTACTTGCACATGTTACTTTTGTTGTAGTTAACTTATCATGTGTCTATAATTAATAAATTATGTACCCAAAGTTAAAATTTTATGTGCCTTTAATTTATTGATAAATACATAATCACTTAAGTGCATACACGTAACTTAAATGTCATTTTAGACCAGGGTCCACCAATCGTTATGCCATGGAACCGTGTTCACCATTCATGGTGAACACGGTTCCAACGGTGTTAGTACACCATTATCTTTTTTTTTTTTCTTAATTAATTGCGTGCCTTTTCTTCTCCATTTTCACATTTCGCGGTTTCACTTTAATTTGAGGTGAGCAATGATTTCGGACATTCATAAATTATGAATTCATGCCTGCACATTCACTTTGGAACCATGCCTACACATTCCCGTCCGAAATCACGGACATTCATAAATTATGAATCCATGCATGCACATTCACTTTGGAACCATGCCTACACATTCACTTTGGAACCATGCGATTATGAATTTTCAGTTATGAGATTATGAATTTCCAGTTATGAGATTATGAATTTTCTGTTATGAGATTATGAATTTTCATTACATTCATAATCTCATAACAGAAAATTCATAATTTGATCAAACGCGCGCCGTTAACTCCACATCCGCAATTTTTTTTTAACGTAAAAACGACGTCGTTTGGACTTGTGTTCACCATTCACGGTGAACACGTTTCCAGGGCATAATTTGCGAGGGTCCAAAATGCAATGTAGGGCAATTTATATTGTGGACCCGGGTCCACATAATATTATGGACCTTGGATCGAAACGACAAAATATAGAATTCATACTCGTAAGGTACATAATTTCATAACACAAGATACATACACATGTTATATATTTACTTATTTTTAAAATCGAGTAAATACCACATATGGTCCCTCGAGTTTAGTGGCATCACCATCAATGGTCCCTAACTTCCGTAATTACCATCCGTCATCCTCCGAGTTGTGAAAAGTTACCTTCTAGCGTCCTTCCGTTACTTCCTCCCGTCTTAACCGTCAAAATGGAGGGTAATATTGTCATTTGACTTATACGAAAAGAGTTAATACCAGCTAAGGTCCCTCGAGTTTGGTGGTTTGGTCATCTTTAGTCCCAAACTTGGCCAAACAATATTAAAGAAAGTTGGTGGTTTCTCAGCTTCCAACTCGAACTCCCTCTTCTCCTATACAATATTAAAGAAATTAAAATTTACAAATGTATAGGGGTCGTTTACTTCATTTATCTGTTTTTTTCATTTCCAGTTTTCCATTTCTCCAGTTTTCTTTCTCCATTTTTCCAGTTTTCCTTCTCCATTTTTTCAGTTTTCCATTTTTCCATTCCTCCAGATTTTTATTTCTCTAATTTTCTGATTTTATTAAATACACTCACCCTATATAGCATTTGCACATTTCTACAACAACAACAACAACAATAATAATAATTTAATAATTTAATAATAATAATAAAAATAACAACAACAATAATAATAATAATAATAATAATAATAATAATAATAATAATAATAATAATAATAATAGCATTTGTACATTTCTACAACAACAAAAACAACAACAACAACATAACAACAACAACAACAACAACAATAATAATAATAATAATTTAAAAAAATAATAATAACAATAAATAATAATAATAATAATTTAATAATAACAATAACAATAACAATAATAATATGAATATAATAATAATAATAATAATAACAATAATAATAATAATAATTTAATGCTAATAATATAATAATAACAATAACAATAATAATAATAATTTAATAATAATAATAATTTAATAATAACAATAATAACTTTAAATAATAGTAATAATAATAAGAATTTAATAATAACTATAAATAATAGTAATAATAATACATTTGAAGAAGAGAATATGAAAGAAGGGAAATAATGGAATATGATGCAGCGAAACTTGGGACTAAAGATGGCCAGACCACCAAACTCGAGGGACCTTGGCTGGTATTAACTCTTTTCGTATAAGTCAAATGACAATATTACCCTCCATTTTGACGGCTGAGATGGGAGGAAGTAATGGAAGGACGCTAGAAGGTAACTTTTGACAACTCGGAGGATGACGGATGGTAATTACGGAAGTTAGGGACCATTGATGGCGATGCCACCAAACTCGAGGGATCATAGGTGGTATTTACTCTTTTTAAAATCTGATTTAAGTACATAATTTGTGTTCATAAACACATAATTTCACAACACAAGACACAAAATTCATTACATAAGACAGAATTACTAATTTGTTTCAGCTGCATAATTCATACTCTTAAATACAGAATTTCATAACACAAGACATAAAAGCTCACAACATCAAACACATACACATGCATGCTCCAGGGTTCATAGTGTATTATGAATATAATCTTGATCCATGGTATAAAGATTGACAATGTACACCCTGGTATATGGTATAATTTGCCCGAGAATACTTGGGCATATAGTGTTCCAAAGAAGCATAAATAACTAACAGACTTATAGTACAGAATATAAATATACAATGAGCATAACATACAAGGCAAGATTAAGTTTTGGCACAAAAGAATCAAAAACTTAAACAGCATCATTATCACAACAACAAATTCTCAATCTCCAACTAAAACTAGACTCTATAAGGGTCCAAGAGATTTTCAATTCACTGCAATAATGCCACTGTATTGTCCTGGAGTAGCCTAGTGGCCTTGGAATAGGAAACATAATAGAACTCAGAGATTATGGCTGTGAATAGAATGAAAGCTGCTCCACCTGCAAACACTCCTTTCCTCAATGTTTCACAGGAAAGTGGTATGTCATCTGCTAAGAAAGCTACTCTGTAGGTTGTGTGATGAGAGTTCCTCACAGAACCAACCAGCAAGCATACCGAGGCTATCAAAAATGTGACCCTGAAGCAAATTCAAGTTTTTTTTTGGGGGGGTTAATGATGCAATAATGTAAGAGCTACCAGAAAATTAGGAAAAGGAAATTAAAGGTGCAATCATAAACCAGCTGACATGAGTGGCCGTGCACTCTCATCCCTTAAAAGAGAGGTCGGGTGTTCGAATTCCTCTCGTATGAAAAAAACCAATCTGGCCAGCACTTTGCCGCTTAATTGGGTCGGCCCGGTGCAAATAGGGATTAGTCTGAATATGGTACGGAATTAAAGTTATCTCCTACAGTTAAGACCTGCTTAGGACACCTCATGGTCTGATTAAAAAAAATAAAAATATGTGCATTCATATATACCAGCAGATTATAAATAGGATAAGTGCAGAAGCCCGAGAGGGTCCAGGGATCAAAGCCCTTCCACAGCAGAAGCAGTGGGTTGCCACCATTACAAGAAATTGAGTAGCCATGAGGAATAAGAAGGCACCTACACCAAAACCAGTTGCAATATCTGAGTCATAAACACAGTAGCTGTAAGTGTCTTCAGTATCCATATGAATCTTGGCCTGTAAAGGAACAAAATTCCTGTTAATTAAAGCTGAAACAAACTCATCAATTGAATATTCTAAGGGGAAATCAACATTTTGGTCCCTCAATTGTTTTCCAACTGTCAATGTAGTTTTTAGTTTTCAATTTCAACCAATTTAATCCATAAATTGTTTAAAATTTTGTCAATTAAACCATTCCAGAGACCAAATTGACCAACTTTTAAAAATGTGAAAATACAATTTTCGTCCGCCCAGACACTCTTGCCTAGACTGCAAATCTACAATCGAACAAGCCTCACATGTTGCCCTCGCCTAAGTTTATATGCTTGCATATGTATATGAGCATGCATTTGATAAAATTGGAACTCAATTTTTGCTGTATATCTGTGAAATTTAATTAATTATTTGTGCTAGAACACCAAGAAATGTTGGGAAACGCCCACCCCTAATCTAGGCGAACTAGAACAAGTTTAGAACACAACTAGCCATTTTCAGGCTCATTTTGGATTTAATTTGCACACCACAAGGGAGAGCCTTTATGCTATACAATTCAACTTTCCTCTAAAATGGTGTTGTATATATAGTGGTGCTAATCCCCTTCTTTTTCAAATGTGAGACAAAAGCTACTTATATGCCTTCCCACCTTCATTCCCAACTCAAATGGAGAATCAATTTCACTCATTATCCGTTTGAATGTACAGTATATTGATCTCTTCGTCTCACTACGAAAAACTCGAATATACTTTGATCCGACCCAAATTGGAATTGGATCCACATATATTTGTACCACAAAATAGCTACATACAATGTCATTTTATGCTTTTTTCCAACATTATAGATATCCTCTCAGGTTGTATTAGCTGTTTTGTCCCATACTTAACTCATAAAACGAGCAATATGAGTATCATAACTATAATGTATATCTTGTATCCCATCACTATATTCATAATAAGTCTAGTCAACTTGCACCATATAATTAGTAACGTTAGACTACATTTATATCTAACACAAGATTCACATTACACTACTTCATCCCAATTGAAGTTCAACGTTTTACCCAGAAACAAGATTATAGACACACAACTCAAAAAGAAAAACGAACACCCACAAAAGAAATGAGTGTTTGTAACAAACAAATAAATAGAGAATTTTAATGTAATGAATTTGTTTGAGGGAGGGGGATATGATGCTCACTGTGTTTCGCTTCAGCTCAGCAGCTACTGCCAACCCAAAAGCTATAAGATCAACCACAAACACACTTATCATTAACAGCTTCGAACCCATTTTTGGAACCTTGAGCTTCTTCCTTCAGTTGAAGAATTGATCAATCTCTTCCTTTTGAATTGGTTTCCCGTTTTGCAGTTGCCATAATTTCTTCCATTATTGTAAAGATTCTCCCAGCAGCCTATCAAAAATTTACATATATGCTTTATTAATTTAGAGTTGAATTGAAGATTCTCTGATCTGGTAATGTAATATATAGTTTTAGTTGTTGGCCTGGCTTGATGAACTATGGACCATATATAGTTGGTTGACAACTTGGCAAATTCAACACTAAGCTATTCACTTTTGCACAAAAGAAACCTAATCCAAACCCATAGGTGTTCCCATTGTTCATGACCCCAAACTTCCATTGTTGGTTGCAGGAATTAAACTCTCATTCTACCATTCAAAGCAAGTCTTAAGTAAGACATTTTTATTTCTTTCTCAATTTTTTTTTCAACTTATATTTATTTTTCTCTATTTTTATAAATAAAATTAATATATAAAAAATATATAGTTAAAATTTTCTAATTGAGACATTTTAAATGACACTCATATATAATTCTTATATTCTTTTTAAAATAAACCTATAAGTATATAAAGCCATTATTTTAGTTTAATGTTTGTATACATTAATAGCAGCTTTGTTTTTATGAACATATAAAAGGGATATTATGAAGCCATTACGGGATAAATGAAAATAAATACGATGTACCACAACTTAGTATTTATGTACATAAGATTTAGATTTATGACCATATAAAACAAATATTATGAATAAAGTACATGATGAATGTTATTATACATGATGTGCATGTAGTCAGGAGCGAATTTACAGTGGGGGCAACTAACCTAGTTAATTATATGTATGTGTGTGTGTGTGTAGTACACACGTTTATGTATAAGTATAACATACGGATAAAAGTAAGGGATAGATGAGTTAGTTAAGTTGGTAAGGTGTGTGTGCAGCTTATGAAAGGTTTTTGGGTCCGTCCTTCATGTAGTATAATGTTTATGTACATTAACTTTGCTTTTATAAACATATAGAAGAAACATTATGAACTTACTATAGAGTAAATATAAATCTTATAATGTACTTACAATCTAGTGTTTTTTTTTTTTTTTTTTTTTTTGAAAAGAGCCTGCGCGACATTTATTGGAAATATGCTGAAATAGCGTCTGGCGGACCATTGTTCGAGTACATCGGTGCTGAATAATTAAAGGCCGAAGTGGCTAAAATATGTGCTAAACGATTATCTGATCTAGGAACATAATTAACTGAAACATAATCAAAGGAAATCATCCGGTTTCTGCAGGTGTCAATGGCATAGCCGAGGTACGAACGTGGTGTATCCTTTGCTTGTGATAAATACTGTTGAAGTGACAGACAATCCGTTAGTATGTCCATTGATCTCTCTCCACGATCCCATAACCAGGATAATACTTCTTTACACGCAATTGCTTCTGCCATAATCGGGGAGAAGCAGTCTATCAAAGGCGCCTGTAGAGCTGTGATATACGATCCCTGTTCGTCTAGTAGTATTGCCCCAACAGCGGCTTTACTTGTGGCATGGATAAAGGCTGCATGAATGTAGCATTTCTTCCGTGAGGGGGCAGCCGTGTGGTTTGTGGGCGGAATGTCAGTATGCGGCAGTACCGCTTCCTGGCCCTGCTCGGCGGTTGCCGTGATGAATCCACGCTGAGCATGCTGGTGTTGCGGGCGGTCCGGGTGTGCAATTCACCATGCCCGGATCGCTGCGGCTACGGTTGCAATTATCTTTTGTGGTCTGGGCAAGTATGCATCCCACACAGCTCCATTCCTTGCTCGCCATATATAGTATAGCAGGCCTACTGCATAAATAATTCCATCATCATCTAGAATATTTAATACCTCATTAAACCAAACATGGAAAATATCTGTGATAGTATTGGGGATTGGAAGGTGAGATTGTGCCCAAATGTTCCTTGTATAATCACATTCAACCAAAGAGTGCATAACATTCTCATGCATAATCCCACACATAGCACATGTTGGGCTAATCTCCACTCTCTTTATAATGAGGTTCGTTTGTGGTGGGCAATATATTATTCAAGGCTCTCCATAAAAAAGTTTTCCACCTCGGGGGTACTTTAAGTTTCCATAATTTGGGCCATTTATCAAACATCCCTGTCGTCTGTACATAATTTCCCACTATTTGCCTGTAGCCGCTCTTAACCGAGTATTCTCCAGTTACATCACCATGCCAATACCACATATCCTCATAATCTGGTGACATAGGTATTTTCAATATTTGCGTCACATCCTCGGAATGAAAATATCATTTAAAATTTCATGGTCCCAGGTCGCCGCTTCCTGATCTATTAATCCCATTACAGTTGCCTGCGCCAAATATGGTGGTTTGTCAGTGATTATTTTCGCATTATTATCATCCTGGAGCCATGGATGATCCCATATAAGAGTTCCTTTTCCATTCCCAATCCTGCGTCTGACACCCCCACAAACTAATTCCTGTGCCGCCATAATACTACGCCAGCAGTAACTTGGATTATTCCCTATAGAAGCATCAAAGAAAGTCCCTTTAGGGTAGTACCTGGCTTTATATATTTGGAAACCAGTGTTTCAGGTTTGGTGAGTAAACGCCAGGCCTGCTTTCCCAGCATAGCTAAATTAAAGGCATGCAACTCCTTAAAGCCCAATCCTCCATATTTCTTAGGGATGCATAATTTATCCCATGCCTTCCAATGGATGCCCTGATCATCCTTAGCTCTCCACCAGTAACGATTCATAGCTCTCTCAATGGCTGTGCAAGTATTCATAGGTAGTAAAAAGACACTCATAGAAAAGGTGGGCATAGACTGTGCCACACTTTTCAATAAGACCTCCTTACCTGCCTGTGAAAGCAGTTTCCTATTCCAGGACCCAATCCGCTGTCTAATCTTGTCATCAATGTATGAGAATACTGCTCTCCTATTCCTGCCCACAAACGATGGAAGTCCTAAATACTTCCCAAAATTCGGAGCCTGAACCACTCCCAATATATCGGCAACCTCCTCTTTGTGTTCATCTCGCGTATTCTTACTATAGCAAATACTTGACTTATAGTAATTCACTGCTTGCCCAGACATTTCCTCATAAACCGATAAACACTGTTTCACCACACTGGCTTCCTGCGCTGTTGCTCTAAAAAAGAGTAAGCTGTCATCTGCAAAGAATAAGTGGGATATAGGGGGGCTCCCCTAGCTACTCTGCACCCATGTAGATCTCCTCTCAATTGTGCCTACTGTAGTAGCAATGAAAGTCCCTCAGCACAAATAATAAAGAGATAAGGTGACAGTGGGTCACCCTGTCTCAATCCACGAGTTGGCATGATCTGGTCACTACGAGTACCACCAACCTAAATAGTATATGAAACTGAGGTCACACACAGCATTATCAAATCCACCCACCTTTCATCAAAACCCAATGCCAACATCATACTACGCAGGAAGGGCCACTCCATTCGATCATAGGCCTTTGCCATATCCAGTTTCAAAGCCCCCCATCCTGTGATTCCACATTGTTTTCTGTTCAAAAAATGTCCAACCTCCGCAGCAATCAAAATATTATCTGTTATCAGCCTGTCAGAAATAAAAGCACTTTGGGTGTCAGATATAATATCTCCCATAAGCGGTTTCATCCTGGCAGTTATAACCTTAGCCATAATCCTGTACACCACATTACTCAGTGCTATAGGTCTATAATCCGAGACCATCTCAGGAGTTTTCTTCTTAGGGATCAATATTATATTCGTATCATTCAAGCGAGCTGGAAACGAGCGAGTATTAAGACAATTCACAATATAGGCCGATACATCACCACCCACTACATCCCAGAAATGCTGGTAGAAACCCGGATTCATTCCATCCGGTCCTGGTGCTTTGTTAGGAAACATTGAAAATAGAGCACTCTTTACCTCACTAGCATCAAATGGCCGCAAGAGCAACTCATTCTGTACTTGTGTTACCCGAGAGGCTATATTTCCAAAGAAATCCCCACTATCACTTGGAGAGTCGGAGGTAAAGATAGTCTTATAATAGCTGTAGATAACATTCCTCATGGCATCACCCTCCACCCAATCCCCAGTATCATTCATAATTTTTAAAATAGTATTCTTTTTCTTGCGATGAGATGCATACATGTGGTAGTATTTCGTGTTAGCATCCGCGTTCTTAAGCCAATGCTGTTTGGCTCTCTGCCTCCAGTATGTATCCTCCTGGGCCTCAATACGACATAGGCACTCCTCCAAACGTTGGAACTCAGCTAATGAGCTCGGATCATTACACCCCCTCAGGCGCAATTGTTCCTTCCGCAGGTTCCTGATCCGTTCCCCAAACTTATGAAAACGCTCTCCTCCCCAACGCGACAAACGATTTCCACAAATAGAGATACATTCCTGCAATCCCCTTCCTGCGCCTTCATTCCATGCCTTCTCCACCACATCCCTACATCCTTCATCATGCAGCCATGCCATCTCAAAACGAAACCCTCTTCTCAGACCACCCGTCCTTTCCCGAAGATTTAGAATCCCAAGGAAAAGAGCAGAATGATCGGACTTTCGGGTTAATATATTTTGCACACTAGCATCCGGCACAATCTCACGCAAACTCTGGCTAGTCAAAACCTTGTCTAATCTTTCTTCAATCCAATTCGGTGTGCCTTTTCCTTTTTCCCAGGTAAATGGATATCCCATCATTGGCATCTGTGCTAATCCACACTCCTCTATAGTCTCACCGAATCCATGCAGTAAACTCAGAGGATGAGGGTTTCCACCTCGTTTCTCAGATTGATAAAGTAAATCATTAAAGTCACCAATCATCACCCACGGTAGATTCGATCTACCAGCTAAGGTATGAATAAGATCCCACGAATCTCTCCTTTGACCCCTCTGTGAAAAGCCATAAAAGCCAGTCATTCTCCACTTCTCAAACCCCGGCATAGTCACCTCAACATCCACATAGTTTGTGGAATAACTAATCAATCTCGCTGTATTATTTGCTCTCCACAACAGAGCCAATCCACCACTCAAACCAGAACTGTCAATACAAAAAAGTCCATCAAAACCAAGCTTAACCCGAAGACGCTCCGCATGATCACGGTCAACCTTGGTTTCTATGAGAAATACAAAGTCGGGTTTCTTCGAGGACAGCATGCCCTCAATCTCGCGAACTGTCTGTGGATTACCCAAGCCACGACAGTTCCAACTTATGGTACTCATTGGGACCAGCGGACCTGATCCACAGGTCCTGCCAACAAAGAATCAGAATCAACAACCATGTCCCCATTCAAAGCACTCACCTCCCCAATGTCCGTCTTCCTTCTTTTCGGATCTACCCGAATTCCCACCCCCTCACCGCCAACGCCCTCACCGCCCATCCCCTCCACACCTCCAGTACCCGAAACCACCCCACCCGTAGGCCTACTCATCTCCACCCGAGACAGTCCATCCCTCCCAACCCCAACAGCCACCGCCATTCTCCCTCCCTCACTCCCATAGCCAATCTCACGCCTCCTCTCTTGGCCTAGTTGAAACCATTTTTCCCCCAACGCCTTCGCCGGACTCGTACCCCCCGCCCTCATCGACACACCAAACGGATATTGTTCCGGCTTTAACAATGAACGGCGAGCTTGCAAGCAAAATTTATCCGTATGGCCCATCTTTCCACAAAAAAAGCAAAACATGTGGAAGCGTTCATATTTAAAATTTATCCATGTCCAGGAACCATCTCTCAGAATCATCTTCATCCGCCGCTTTAGGGAATTTGAGACATCATGGGTGACTCTAACCCTATAGAAGGAAGCCCATTGCCTCTCAAAGTTCCGTTCATCATAGCGCAAGAAAACCCCAACATAATCCCCAATTCTCTCCAACACTTTAGCCGTACAATCTAGTGTTTAATTATCTACAATTCTACATTAAGATTTATGTTTATGAACAAATAAAACAAATAATGAAGGTTATTAAGCATGATATAGTGATTGATGTCATTAAGGATTTAATTTAAAATAAAGTATTTTAAAATCAAAGTCCACCCTGCAATGTGGACCATGGTCTATAATATAATTTGCAATGGTAGGTTATTCAAATGGTTAGGTGTAATTTCCAAAATAATTGCATGTAATTAATAGCAAACTCAACAGCATCAAATATTTTATGTTTAATATTATTAGGTATAACTATCACAAGACATAAAATTAATTTTAGTTAAAAAAAACAAAAATTGATTGGACCGATAAATAATAATTTCATTATATATAAAATCATAAACAGAGTATAATATATGATATATTATATATAATAATAAAGTCAAAAGTCATATATTGCCAACATACCTCTTGCATGCATGATTACATGTGATTGGTGTGTATATGAAGTTATGAACAGCATATACCTGTAGAGCACGCCATTCCATTCCACTTGTATTTCATTTCATTTCTTTTCTTTATATTAGTAAATTATTGTAATTTGTAATTACAACTTGTGATAAGCTTGACAAGAGTTTTAGTTTTTAATTTCTTATTTATTATTTTTAGATTTGTTGTAATTTCTTAAATATTACGTGTTTTTTTCATTTATAAATCTTTTTGTCAATTTTTAGATTTAATAACAACTTCTTAACATTTTGGGTCTAACAACCTAAACCTAAACATCACTTGGCCGAACAATCCTAACCCAAAGCAAGTATGCCATCTTTGGGTTCAGTTTCAAGCGCAATAACTCTCAATCGAAAATTCTCTAATAATCAATAAGCATTCGGGATTAAATCCGAACTTGAGTCGCACTCAAAAAAAAAAAAATCCGAACTTGACTCGTACAAAAATTTATTTTCGAGTAATGACTGTAAACTTTTGCATAAATCAAAGTATATCAGTAGAGCACACAACTCCGATCCATTTCACTTGTATTTCATTTCATTCTTCCCTTTTTTTTTTTTTTTTTTTTGTTATTTAATGTATATTCCTGGTTAGTATTGTTGGAAAAATAGCATTAAAATGGCATTTTAAGTGGCTATTTTGTGGTACAATTATCAGTGGGGTCCACTTCCGATTTGGATCGGGTCAAAGTGGATTCGGGTTCTTCGTAGTGAGACGAAGAGATTGATATATTGTACGCTCAAAACGGATAATGGGTGAATGAGATATTGATTCTCAAAGTAGACCCATTGAGTTGGAAAAATGAAGGGAAAAAGTGAGCTTTTGTCCCACATTGGTTTGAAAAGAGGATTTGACCCCCCTTTTATACAAGACCTTTTCTAGAGCTTATAGAATTGTATAGCATAGAGACTCTCTCGCGGGGGGGGGTGCAAATCAAATTCCAACTAGGGATGACTTCGGAAAGGCTTGATTCAAGCCCGATCAATGATAAGCCCAAACAGAACCTATAAATAATATAGTGATGATAGCTTATTGCTGTTGATGCCTTTGGGATGGTTTCCAATTTTGCATTTGTCATAATTTTTTATGTAAAGATGCAGCCTATAAAAAATTACATGCTTTATTAATTTAGAGGTGAAGATTCTCTGGGAATGTTATGTAACGTAATATATGGTTGACAACTTGGCATGTTACTATGTTAGATTTTGATATAGTAACAATTAATTGATAAATAATTACCGAGCTTGTGCTCTTGAGGTTGATTAACAACAAAGATCAAGAAGTATATCATAATGCTATAGTTTGTTTGACATAGTTTGGTCTAGATACTAAGATACAGTCGATGTAAAATGTTGCTCCCTCCGTTCCATTTTATGTGTTTAATACAGTTAACCTGGACTGAAATTATTTTTAATTCAATTTTTCATAATATTAAGTTTAGAATTAATATACAAAATTTATATATTTAGAAACTACGCTAAAAGTACTTAAACACAAAAAATCAAATTAAAAAATAAGTTAAAAAAATATTACAAAAAATAAACAAAGAAGAAAGAGTTGGTTTGACCAATGAGTAAGCAAAACTGATAAAATGAGAGAGAGAGTATAATATTAGTCCCAAGTTGTATCATATAATACTTGGCATATATTGTCCCAAAGAAGCATAAATAACAGACTTGTATTACATAATATAAATATAAATATAAATATACAATGAGCATAACATACTAGGAAAGTTCAAGTTTTGGCACAAAAGAATCAAAGACTGAAACAGCATCATGACAACAGCAAATTCTCAATCTCCAACTAAAACTAGACTCCTATACTTGGAATTCAGATGCAACTAAGGGTCTCGAAAGTGAAAATTCAGGCATTCACAGCAATCTCGTCGAGGAAATTATAAGCTGACCTCATTTATATGCTGACATGCCGATGTCAGCAGCTCCAGTGTATTGCCCCGGGGTACCCCTGGCCTTGGAATAGGAAGCATAATAGAACTCGGAGATTATGCCTGTGAACAAAATGAAAGCTGCTCCAGCTGCAAAGACTCCCTTCCTCAATGTTTCACAGGAAAGTGGCTTGTCATTCATTAAGAACGATGATCTGTACTTTGTGTGATAAGCATTCCTCACAGAACCAGCCAGCAAGCATACCTCGGCTATGAAAAATGTGACCCTGAAGCGAAGTTTAGAGGTCAAAATTGTTTCTTTTTTATTGGTTAATGATGCAATAGAATAGCTACTTATCAGAAAAGGAAAGGTGCAGACCAGCAGATTATAAACAGGAGAACTGCACAAGCTCGAGAGCCTCCAGGGCTCAAAGCCCTTCCACAGCAGAAGCAGCGGCTCGCCACCATTATAAGAATTTGGCTAGCCATGAGGAATAAGAAGGCACCGACACCAAAACCAGTTGCAATGTCTGAGTCATAAACACAGTAGTTGTAAGTGTCTTCAGTATCCTTTTGAATCTTGGCCTGTAAAGGAACAAAATTCCTGTTAATTAAAGCTGAAACAAAGTCATCACTTGAATATTCTACATTTCAAGTCGTAGGCATCTCCGCAATGTGTCCTGTGCGTGTCCATGATGTGCCTTGGGCATTTCCAGGGAAAATTTCGTAAAAACAAGTATCCAATATGTGTGTTCAACACGAAATCTTGGCTTTCTAAAAGTGTCCGTGCTTCCTAGATTTCATCCTAAAATCATGTAGGTACAAACTACAAACACAGGCTGATTACTTAACACGATTAATGGCTTGCTAAGAAACATTACTGGCAGACAATGTTAATACAAACAGTACTTCTCACATTAGATAGAAAACTTCTACATTAGCTCAAAGAATAGACAAGAAAACAAAATCAATATGCCAGTAAACTGAGTGGCCAAGCTAAACAGGAAATCAAGAACATTTTTGTTATAAAGCTATTCAATTCCAAACCCAAATTATTTCAAGAACATAAAAAAGCAAACCCTAATACCAATATCCTTTCAGCTGAGAGTGGGAAATGCTCATATTCCCTTACACCCCTTCATCACTACAGAAACTCCAGATCTTCCCAAATAAACAAACAGATCATATCACAACAATAAGCAACCCCCTCAATCCTCAAACATTCCTTACAATCAAAGTTCAATATTCACATTACACTAGCTCCTCTCAATTGAAGTTCAACATTTTACCCAGAAACAACACACGATTCACATTAAAAGAAAAACAAAACACCAATAAAACAAATGAATGTAACAAACAAGTAAATTGGGATTTTTAATCTAATGAGTTTGTTTGGGGGAGGGGTGGGTGCTCACTGTGCTTCGCCTCTGCTCAGCAGCTATAGCCAAACCAAAAGCTATGAGATCAAACACAAAGACAATGATCATTAACAGCTTGGAAGCCATTTTTGGAGCGTAGTGAAGCTTCTGCCTTCAGTTGAAGTTCAGAGTTGCACAGATCTAGATCTCTTCCTTCACTGAAACTCTGAAACTCTTAACTCTCTCTCCCCTGCCTTCTCTCTCTAGATATTCAAAGCCTTTAAGTAACCAAGATGCGCGGTTAGTATTTAATTAATGTACGCCAAAAATAGCCGACAGATTTTATAAGATAAGTAGTACAGCCTTAGACTAGTGTTAAATTTTTCAAATTTGCTTTACCTAAAATTCATCCATGCTACAAATCTATTACTATGTTTCAATATAGTAACTCGTATTTCAAACATATTAGAAATATCAATCGTAACTCATAGAAATGTATTAGAAATATAGGTTACGATATTAAAATACAATGATATCATTAAATTGACATATAATAAAAGGGACAAATCTTTACACATATTGTATCTCAAACACCATTTGATATTTACAATATTTTTTTAATGTGTTTGAAATATGAGTTACGAAATTGTAATTATTGTTTCCTTTATTATTTCAATTCTAATGATAAATTAATAAAATTTTAATGGAAGACTAATGGTGGTAATCAAATAAAAGTCATGGATTTAATATGGCAAAATTAAAAGGGTAGGACTAAATATGACAATGTCAGAATAGCTGAGGACTGAAAGTGAAAGTTACTAAAGTCATGAATGTAATATGGCAAAATTAAAAGAATATGATTAAATGTATTAATGTCATAATAGTTAAGGACTAAAAGTGGAAATTGTTTAAAGTCAAGATGTAATATGACAAAATTAAAAGAATAGGATTAAATGTAGTAATGCTATAATAGTTGGGGACTAAAAGTGAAATTTGCGCCCTTATTAAGATGAGATGTAGAGTTAAAAAAAATAGTTGTCTCAGATTGTACTAATAAACTTTAAGGGGGTGTTTGGTTCAAGTTATATAAAATAACTAATGTTATATTTGCTTGGAAATATAAGATCCCTATACTTGGTTCAGATTATGTAATTTTTTCAGGAAATGTCAGATAACCTTCACATTAAGTTTTTAGCTACTGGAAGGGAATGTGAGATACCCACTAATTTCTTAGATAATATTACATTCTCTTATCCTATTATTAATGTTAAACTTTTAACATTTTAATCAATTTATCTTATTATCCTTATCTTATTTACATATCTTAAATTTAAACTAAACATATAAATATAACTTTTCTAAGTTAATATAATATTCAGTGAACGAAACGCCCCTAATTAGTTGCTAAAATAGAGCAAATACGGAGTATAAGATTGGTAATACACGTCAGTGGATTAGGATGAACTCTAGAGTTATAGACTCTTAGCTTGCCTACCAATCTTTGACTCAATGTTCACAAAATTTGACTATCCGATCCGAAAGGCAAAATACCATTTGTACTGAACTTATTATGTACCAAATTATTTCATATTCTGATTCAAATTAATTGATCAACTTTGTTACAAAGAGTTAGTTATGCGAAGACTTAATAAGAAAATATTTTTTTCTACGTAACATTTTTCCCATTGAAAAACTAATATTTCAAATCAAATGTATGAAATAATATTTTATAGTATATTATGAAATTAAACATCCTCTTAAAATTAAATAATTACTCTGTGATATTGGCTCCCTGACATGTTAATCGATGGATTAAATTAACTCATTATTGAATTGTTTATTGCTTTAATATAATTGATATTTTATTTTTAAAAAATTGTAACTCAAATAGTCCGAATTAACAAAACTCGATAATTAAAGGAATAATTGAAATAAAGAGATTCTTTTATGCAACCAAATATCTTAAAAGACTAGCCATTCTTTTTCCCAACAAAAAAAAAAAAAGACTAGCCATTCTTTTATTAAATATTGTACATTAGGGAATAAAAATTAAGAAGTGATATCAACAAAACAAAAATTATAAATTTTATTTTTGAATTGGTTGACTAGTTGAACTGTGTATGAGGACTTTCAATAGATTTGACCACGGTTTTGATTCCCGTTTTAAGAATAGCCGAACCAAAATCGGTAGTTCCGATGTGAACCGCCGACTCTAACTAATAATAATTTTTTTTTTTAGATAAAATCATATGCTCTATTTTAAAATGATCCAAATTCAACAATTAATTTTTTATCTAGAATTTTTTTTTTAAATGGTCATATCAAATACTTAAACCATATATATAGGAAACAACACGTATAGCTGAATCTGAACACGCAATGTATGTGTGATGTGAAATTCATTATATTCAATACTATTTTGCATGTATATCATTTTTGTAGATCTGTAGCAGTGTTCACTGTGCTATTTCATTTTGATTTGTCATCTCCTGTATTATGATCTATGGCCTATGCTTTGAGTTTTTATTCTGTTTTTAATTTTATCATAAGGAGGGACTAAGAGTCACCCAACCCAAAAATCAGAACATATTTGCTTTGAAAATTTAGAACATATTTTCTGTTTAATTTTTTATTTTATTTTTTTGTATTTATCAAATATTCCATATTTGCTGCAGTCTGATCTTATGAGATCTGTAGCAGTATTTAATATTAAACATATATATTTAAAAAAAAAAAAGTTTACTTCCTAATTGAAACCAGCGGTTTCGGTTCGGTTTGAATCAAACCATGGTCATATCTAGCTTTGGATTCATTTCACTGATCAATTATATATTAGATCATATTATACTATATTAGTAAAAGAGTGATTCTCCTATGAGACCGTCTCACGATCCTTATCCGTGAGACTGGTTGATTCGAGATGGAAATATAATACTTATACTGAAAAAAATATAATACTAGTTAGGAATAAAGTATTTGTTACTAAATAGTAAGGAAAAATGTAATATTTTTGAGGGAAAATGTAAAATTTTTAAATCAAAATATAAAAGTATTATATTTTTTCTCAAAATATTTCACTTTTTCTTATAAGTAATTAACAAACACTTTCTTTCAAAAAATAAAAAATAAAAAATCAACACTTTATTTCTGATTAGTATTACATTTTTTTTTGTATAAATATTACATTTTTATCTTGATCCGACATATTTCACGGGCAAAGATATGTGACTCACGTAAGTTTTTTGCCATAGTTAAAAGCTAGGAAATGAATGGCATGGAGGAAATTAGTGAAGAAAAGTTAATATATAATATTTTTTAGCTTTTTACAAAAAAATCTCTATGAATATTTTAGTATTATTTGTGCATGTGACGTGTTTAATAATATGTATATGAGCTGTCAAAAACGTAAAGAAAGTAATGACTTGATTAGGGTTTAAGGTTCTGACTTTAGCTAGTCAAGATTAATTTTGTGTGTTAATTATTTTAATTTATTTATGAAGATTTAAAATTACTTGTGATTTTCAAAGACCTTGTAGTATAGTGACACAAAATTATTTTTCTATATAAGAAGTTGTGGGTTCGAGTTTCAGTGGAAGCTGAAGGTGGTATTGACTTTTTGTACCTTGAGTCAGTAATATTAAAAAAAAGCGGTTTCTTCACCAAAAAAAAAAAAGAAAAAGAAAAAGAAAAAGAAAACTACTTGCGGTTTAAGTTAGGTATATTATGTTAATACAATGAAGAACTAAACTCATTGTATAATATTTATATTTTGATATGAAATTGTCTAAAAGCTTGAAATTAAAAGGAAAGCTCTTTATTTTTATTGGTAAATCTAAATGCAATAATAATGATACTGAGTATATATTAGGTAATGATTTGCATAGGGTTGTATATTACCTTCAGAAGAGACATTATATTATTCTTCCAAAGAGACATTATATTATTATTAGGGAAAATGACGGTTTTAATCCATTAATTATATCTATATTGTATATTTGGTCCATGAATTATTATCATATACGGAGTACAAATTTTCTCATTTAATTATGTGTAAAGTTGTAATTTTAGTCCACCACTAACAAATTATGTTAATATTAATAATTAATAATGCATTTTAAAATTTTAAATTATTGAGGGACACCTTAGTCATTTTTATTTATATCATTTTGTATTAAATAAATAATTATTATTATTAGCCAAAGACCTAACTTGTAGTCAGGTGGCATAACTGTGGCTATATTAAATGAGAGGTTAGAGATTTGAACCCTAGAAAGTATATATGGACATGGACATATAGATACTCTCTAGCTACTAGAATTGAGTTTTTTTGAACGGTAGAATTGAGTTAAATACACACAATTTATATGTTTGGTTTCATATTACAATGGCCAATTGACCTATAGGTCAATTTTGGCTTATTTGACCACTATTAATTGTTTTTTTTTTTTTTTTTTGAAAGGAGCCTGTTCGGCATTTATTGAAAATATGCAGAAATAGAGTGCGGCGGATCAGAGTCCACTATTAATTGTTTGATTTAGTTAAAATATCAATATAAATGTTTGGTTAATTAGCTTTTTGCAACTCTAAAAGGCTAAAATTCAAAAGGCTACTCCAAGCAACTTTTTCAATTAGCTTTTTGAGAAAAGAAATTACACCAAACAGCTATCAGCTAACAGCTAATTTACTAAACACTTTTCTACAATCAGCTAATGTTATCAACTATTTATACACTCTAATTAACAGAATCAGCTAACAACTAACAGCTATCAGCTAACAGTCATTTTACCAAACAGGGCCAATATCTTTTTTCTTTCAAGATAATGCTGAGTCATATATTATTTAATCATTAATCTTATATATAATTAAATAAATATATTCTTTCAAATATTAAAATTGTTTATAATTCATCTTTAATTTTATTATCTAAATATATAATAAAAGAATTTTATCTGTGCATCCGTAATTTACTAGTTCATAAATAAAATAAAATAATATTATAGATTTCGTTATCCTCAAGTATTCTATGACTAATTACTAGGAAGAAATGAAGAATTTTCAAACATGGAATGCCGCTAATTAAGATTCAAAAACCAATCATTTCCATAGAGTTTCCTGTCAACTTTTTCTTCACATGGAAAGTTCAAACCGAGTATTATGTACGTACTGGAAAGATTATTGCATTTCATTATCGATATACTCCTTCCTGTGTTTATATATGTATATATACAGATAACTTGCATATAAACCTCATCACCTTATTAGCTTATTCTGCCAAACTTTTCACCATATCCAAATCTCCATCATACTGTTTCATAATAAAACTTCAAAAAAGAATTGAATTTCATTTTTCTTCTTCAAACCGGTCCAAATCTCGATCATACTGCCAAACTTTTCACCATTTTTCTTCTTCAAACCGGAAGAAAGTGATGAAGGGAGAAAGCACGCAGAAGAAAATGGGTTACAGATGGTTTGATATACTTCTTGCAATGGCCTGGGCCTCCAGATGGAGAAAAGCTTACAAGTGGTATATATGATTTTTTTTTTTTTTAATAGTAATACTGACTCTGTTACAATATAGTATCTGTTCATCTAGGCTACAAGGTTATTGACTTTTTCTAGCATTTTCATGATTATTTCTCCATGATATATATATAAAACCCTAAAATCTAAACTCCAACTTTCAAAATATTAACTTTTATCTCTAATTGTATATTTTAAAAATAATATTTTTATATTTGGAGTTGTTTTACATATTTGTACCACGTACTAAGTTTGTATATAATATTTATTTTTTAGACAAATGTAAAATGGAAACTCTTTACTTTGATGTATAATTTTTTGAATTCTTTGCCACTTAAAGTTTTGTGAGCAAATTTTTAATTTTGTTTTGTTTGTCCCTCCTCCTTTTAGGACATAATGAGTGTTCCCTTTTAATTCTTCATCAAAAGAATTTTATAGGATATTATTCTATTAACATTTTTTTGATTAATAATTTATTTTGATAATGATAGCTATGATAAGATAAGCAATCATTAAAGTGAATAATTAGTACAGTGTAAAAGATTAAAAGTGATTGGACTTTATTGAGATATATTTTCTGAGTTTATGTTTAAAAAAATCAATATTATAAAGTAGTATTAGAAAACAAATCTATATTTTATTTATTTATATTGAACAATATTTCTGGAGTTTTATTATGTCTTCTACTACATATATGAAATATTAAATTTTACCCCTAGGGGTGTTAATTGGTTGGGCTTTTTTTTTTTTTTTTTTAAAAAAAAAAAAACTGGTTATATTGAGTAATAGAAATTGATTTACCTCTTTATAGTTATGGGTTTATTCGGCCTATACTTTCCTGTAATAGCTGTGAGTTTCAATTATATATTATATTTATGATGATATATTTAATTCGATCATTTGAAATAAATTAAAATGAAGTATAAAATGAATGTTGTCATGGTGATTGGTGAATATGAAGTGCATGCTATACAATAGAGTGAATATATATATATATATATGTGTGTGTGTGTTTCTTGATCTTTAAAGTTATTATTATAATTTTGCAGCAAGAGGGTGATCAGGCGGCTTAAACAACGCATAGAACTCCAGAAAAACCGAATGGATGCCATTATCAGGCAAGCCCGAAGTGATGTTGCTCAGCTTCTGCAGAATGGGCAGTTACACCTTGCTTTATCAAAGGTAATATAATCACCACAGAATTTCATTCCATTCCATTTTATTGTTAATTTACACCCATTTCTGGACTCCCATTCGCCTTACAAGTTAGCTTCAATGGTTGCAGGTGGAGCAGCTTCATAGTGACCAGTGCAGGCTGGCTGCATATAATCAGCTTCTTCACTTCTGTGACTGCATCTTCACAAACCTCTCTGACTTCAGCATGCACAGGTATATATATATATCAAGGTTGCAGTAGGCGCTAGGCGCTAGTCGGGCGGCCGGGCAGCGCCTAGCGCCTAGGCGGTCTAGGCGGATTCTAGGCGGCGCTAGGCGGGCACCAAAAAAATTAAAAAAAATAGTGATAGACTTGTAGTTCGACAATTTTAATGAGGTTGTTTTCAACGTTCACTCAAATAATACATCTAAATAAATGAAATAATGATAATTTATAAGTCATAATGTCATAATAATATTAAAATCAATAATTAATGAAAGACGACATCGGTCAAAATCAGACAAAATCGATCAAAATCGGTCAAAACGGTCAAAAATCGGACGAAATCGGTCGACTTGGCCGAGTTGGCCGAGTTGACCGACTCGGCCGAGTTTGACCGCCCAGGCCGCCTAGGCGGCCGACCGAGTTTTGGCCGCCTATAGGCCAAAACTCCAAGGCAAGTGGCCGCCTAGCGGCTAGGCGGCCGAGTTTTACAACACTGATATATATACGTAGAGATTCGAACCCATGATTTTTGGTCTGACTCATACCAAATTGAAGCATGTGCTCCATCTCAAAAGCTTAAGCTGATAGTTGAATTGCACATTAATGGTTAGACGCTCAACACTTATAATTGAGTGATCATGTATGTGTGATATGTTTTGTGGACACAGTAAATTTTCTGATGAAGGCAGGGAAGCTGCATCGAGTATCATATATGCTTCAGCTAGATGCAGTGAGTTACCTGAGCTACATTCACTCAGAGATTTGTTCAAACAGCATTTTGGGAAAGCGTTCGAGAGAATCAACGTTCAGCTGCTACCCGGGAACACAGTAAACTCTCAAACTAAGCAGAACCTAACCAGGAAGCCGGTAATGGAAGATATCAAGCTCCAACTAACAGATGAAATAGCTAATGAGTATGCAATTTCTTTGGGACCTCAACTTAAGGTACCTTCTACCCGTTTTCTATGAGATTTTTGTTTTGGTTTATCTTATTGTGTTATTTGTTATCTTGTTGCAGTTACTTGCACGCGAAAATTACATTGAATCTTGTGAGGTGAAGAAAAAGGATGAACCCGAGGGGGGCTCGAGCAAGAATGAGAGTAAACACAAAAGTTCAAGGACTTTGAAGCTGCAGGGTATTCTGCAAAAGATTAGATCAAATACTACTTTGACAAATTCTACAGAGATAAAGATGAGGGGGAACAACAATATAGATCCATCATTCGAGATTGTACCTGATGAAAGGGCAGAAGTGCAGCATTCGAGCTCTAAGTGTTGTTACCCTGACAAAGTAATAGATCAAAGACACAGTCATATGTTCAATAAGGATGCCAGTTATGCTCGCAAAGAGAGAAATGTAGAGGTTCAAGATTCTTATATAATCGATAAAGATAAGAAGAATCGTCCTCTCACTCATGTTCATCCTAAGCTTCCAGACTACGAGTGTTTAGCTGCCAAATTCGAGGATCTAAAAAGGCAGAATGCAAATGATCAACCACTTACTAAGTGGATGAGGTGATATGATAGAATACAACTCTCAACTAAAGCAGCCTTTAGTTTTTACTTTGTTCGGTTTCTTGTTCCTCTCAACACAGACAAGAAAGAAATTTTTTTATTACTCAATAATAAAACTTGTAACTTTGACCTCATTAGAGGTGGAATGCTCAGCTTTTCCTACCAAACAATAGCAACTTTCTAATACTGTTGGTTACTTGAGGAGAGTCGCCACCAGTGATCCATTTCTTCCTTGAGTGATGTGTTTCTACCTTCACTTCATCACTTACTGCACTGTTCGCATCGCTCACTTTCAAGTCCTGTGGTTGGACAGATTGATCTTCGTTAGGCGGCATTGAGAATCTTCCATTTGACATCTGATCACGTTCTTCGTTAACGAAAGTATCAGTAGATGAAATCATATGATTTTCAATCTTCTCAACTGAAGATATAGTCTGAAGCTCCTTGATGTCTCTGAAATCATCAACTTCATTAGCCCGAGGCCTTCCTTCAGTGCTGCTCTCCTTTACTAGAGCATCAGGAGAAGTCGTATTAGACTTATTCATACAACTTTTATCTGAAGGCTTGACCTTTTGATGAATTGTTTTCCTACTTGATCTGTTCTGTGACTCTTTAGATGGCGTGTGAGTTATTCGTGCAGTTGCAAGGCGATCTATGGTAGAGCTCCTACAAATTGGTTTATGTAATTTCTCTGCCTCTCCAGTTGAGGCTTGATACTTCAGTTTCTCAACTTTCACAGTGGTGGCCATAGATCTTTTGCTATCTTTCATGGTTTTATTTGAGGTTGGTCTATTAGAAACAGTTCCAGCACTTCTCTCTGCAATCCTCCTTTGACGCTGCAATGCTAGTTCCTCCATTTTCTTTCTGCTTTCTTCTTCCTGTCAATGGGCAAAAATGCATGAAAGAAGTACAATAAGGAAAAGAAATGCCATGAGAGAGGGGGTAAAAGTGGATGAATAACTATTCAAAGATGCATAGATATTGAAACCATGCACCTGCAATGAAAGCCTAAAAGAAATATTTAACTTCTAAATTGTTAAGATCATATGCCAAAAGCTACCTCGAACCCGTGTCCTGGCTTTAATACTGTTTGTTAAGATTAAGCGCGGGCTCTGATACTTTTTGTTAAGATTAAGCGCTGGCTCTGATACTGTTTGTTAAGATTAAGCGCTTATCGCTACGCCAAAAACTATAACTAGTAGTGAATGCGCAACTTTATTTCTTGTACCGTCACATTTTCGAGAGGCAGGGTGCTGGACTTGGCCCTTCAAGCCTCCGCCCAACAATCCCCCTAGCCACCTGGTGCTGGACTTGGCCCTTCACCGGCCCCGGTCTCTGCCCACATAGATATATCGAAATATTTGTGATAGGAGTTTCTCAAAACATGTCAGACCAGCTAAACTATAGTAGGATTCTTTCCACTAGAATAGGACTAAAACTGGCAAATTCTTTAGGTGGACAATCAACAAGGGAGTAAATGCATTTTCAAGTACACCTTCTAATTCTTTTATTCAATTACCTTAACAGATTTGATCTTTGGCGTTGAAGGTGATTTTTTGATCCTTGAAGTGATCTCAGATTTGGTCCTTGCAAGAGTCCCCACTGGAGTTCTAGAACTTGTTTCTTTTCTAACTCCTTTTTCTCCTGGATTAGTCCTGTCTCTTGTATTGGGAACTTTATCGTTTTGGGGCAGCTTAAAATTCACTTTATCATTTCCATAATCCATTTCTGGACTCCACGGGGCATCCACTTGATCAATAGCTGCATTATCTCGCTCAAGCACCATGCAAAGATCATCTGGTTCGTTTACAACTGTGGCTTCAACCTCTAATATGTTATGCTTAGGTTGATTAGCTCCAATGATGTCCGAAACCATGAAGATGTCAGCGGTTGGTTGATAGTCAGACGATGTTTTACCAACTGAATTTGTTTGTACTATAAAAGAATCATCAGCGAGCACATCTTTTTTGTTTTCCTCACCAACAAAGATACTGTTGTCTACCTTAAATCCCCCATTTGATGATAGCAAGTCTGGTTGGTTGCACTTAAACCAATCTTCCTCGTTTTGGCTTCTAATGATCATTGTATCAGTGGCACCAATTGACAACGTTGCACGGGGGTAGCTAACCGTTTCTCGGGTTCTATTTGCAAATACCAATTCCTCATCACCCGTATCGCCTCCTCTACTAACTAGGTAAGTTGTTGTTTCTCTTGCTCCAAAATTTTGCAAATGAACTTGGTCTTCAACATGTATGTCTCTTTCAGTCACAATAAAAGAGTCATTTGAAGGAGCATGGTGTTTCGATAGTCCCTTGGTTTGAGCATTGAATGGAGATGACCGATCCTCATCCCCTAAGCTCTTGCTTGCAAAGAAGTCTTCTTGAGAGGTTCCCATATCTGCATTTTCAACACCACCCTCTCTATTCTTGCTGCTATGTCGTCTTTTCGTTCCATCTCGTTTCTTTTTGCTATGGGATGTTCTATTCTCTGGCCTCTCCAATGCCCCAACAGCTTGTTCTATTTGCCTTTTGATCGAATCAGAGGCTAAAGAGGAAGAATCACTAGAACTGCTGTCCTTCTCTTCATCATTTCTCCTTGAAGTAACATAATTTATATTGCGAATAACAATTGTTTTTGATGAACCTCTCCGGTGGTTATCTGAATCACCTCCTGAGCTCAAATCACTATTTTCATTTCCATGATCTTCTTTCGGATTCGTTCCATTTGAATATTTCTTCTTGCTTTTGGAACCCGACTTGCCCTTCCAACTGTCCTCTGATTCGTGGTGAACGTTTCCAGGAAAGTAAGACGGGGGAGCCTGCATTCCTGGAAGCAGATACCCGGGAAAAGGCCTCGTTTGAGGAATCCCGGGACCTGGAAAATGTTGCAGATACTGTGGGAAATGGTTTTGCCATATTGGAAGCTGCATTTGAGGTGTTGATGCCAAGCCATTATCTGAATATCATATCACATCCAGAGAATACCAAAAGATCAAACAAAACAAAGAGAATCTTATCAGAAACTCTAAGAATTATGGGCATTGCAGAATCTTATGAAAGCAAACATGACACAAAACAAATTACCATTCGATAACTCGTTCTGGTTCATCATGGTATCTTGATTATACAATTTCTCCTCTCCAGCAAACACGATTCCTGATTTCCCGAAATATGGAAGCTCAGAAGGTGAGCAGGCCTGCATTGCTGCTACCTCGTGCATCCACATTCCATCGTCGCTTTTTTTAGTACACAATTCCAAGAAATTTACACATGCTTCCCTGAATAAACATAGCCAAGCATCAGAAGTTGCCTGCTACCATATATACATCATAGATAATGTAACGATTTTTTTTCCCAGAGTTGTTTACCTTAACCGTAAAGCTCCAAAAGCATTGGCGAAAGATATAAGGTCCTCTAAACAGTCTGCCTTAAATCCTGACACTAGAGCACGAGCATACGCCATGGCTTGCTCTTTCCTAAGAACCACCTTTCGAGTTTCCAGAATGCGTTGCAGACGAGCCCTGTCCACAATGATGTATTAATTAACCCATACTAAAAGGCAGACAATATAATGTAAATGACTTAGCACAAGCTTTTTTACTTGGAATCTTCTCCTTGGGAAGTTTCACCAGTTCCATTGGATTCAACTACAAACATCATAGATAAGTTTTATCAAGAAGAAGATTAAACGAGATTGTCTAGGTACAGATCAGAAACATTAATTTCCTTGAAGTCCATATCCATTTGGTCCTGGGATTCATATCATTTATCAAAATAAAGTACAATGAGACATGTTTAACTATACCTTCTGCCTCAGATGCCACGCTTGGCTGTTCATTCGGTTGAACTGAACTCTCAATCTGCGCGATCTCTCTCTCAATGCTAACAAATCTCTCAAGAACTTCTGGACTACTTACAAACTTTACAAACCTACCAAGCGTCGTTTGAGATAATCAACAAGCCAAGTTCAAAATAAGCAAGCAATTAAACACTAATGGTGTCAGCATTGATGAAATATCACATCCTTAAACCAAAACCCATGGTGACAATTTCAATGATAGAAACCAAATTATACTTGTTAACTAATTAAGCACATTAATCTTGAAATTAATAGTTATGATAAGTTCTACAAGTTTCCTATCAGTATACTAGAGAAGCCAAGTTCCTCAACAAGCAACCAATCAAATGGATAATGTGTGCCCGCACAGACAGTTCGATCAGTTGGTTCTTAAGTGGTAGATTGTGGGCAAGGACCTGACAGCTGTAGTTCCTAGTGGACACCTGACAGTGGTCCAGTGTCCTCCCACCTAATGGGCCTCTGAATCACCGTTACCATCAAATTCCAACCAAAACTCAAGTTATTGTTTTGATAATGCTACCAAATCTTGCATATCATGCATCAAAATAACTAATCAAATAATGCCACCAAAACTACCTAAATTTGCAAAATACAAGCAAGCTATGTATATCAACACTGATGAAATATCACAAATTCCCTACATTATATTAGTCCACTAAAAGAACCTTGGACTACCAGAAGAGTTAATCAGACAGGAAATAAACATCAAGGGATTCATTATATTATATTCCAACCTTTCCAAAGTAGCTTTGGTGAACCAAGAAGAATTGGAAGTGTGTGGAGTAGAAGGGCGAAGAGTAATGGAGTAGCCTCCTCTGGAAATCTGATCTTGAGCGGATTTGAGATGAGAAATGAAGGGTTGAAGCAACCCAGACGCCAGTTTCTCATTTTTCTTGCCGGAAAAGATGACAAGATCGCATCTTTATCAAATCAAAACATTGTGAAAATCCAAGAAATCAACGAACGAACTACTAAACAGTAGAAAATGTAGTAATTACCTGGTCCTTGTTGGGGTGAGCTGAAACAAAACATAATCAAGAAGAGTAGCTGAATCCATTTTCTTCGTCGTTTAATTAGCATACAAAATGGAGACACACCCTGCAGAATCTGCAGAACAGGGCACGAATGTTTGTTTTGAGAGTTGTGATGAGCAGATAATTCTTTCACTCTCTACTTGTACACAACTTACTAATATTACGTACACATGAATAGAGAGAGAGAGAGAGAGAGTAATGGAATCATGATGGACCACGTGAAGGTTGGAGGGATGTGTTGGATTCAAATGTGGGGTTCTCATTTTCAGTGCCGACACTTCATCTATGGAATGTAATCCCCCCTGTCCTTCTCTACATTTATTTTTAGGAATCTTCTAAGGTTTGCATGTAATAGAATTGATATTATATATATATATATATATATATATATATATATATATATATATATATATATATATATATATATATTTTATAACCTAGATTGTCCGACTTTGCAAGATTATATCTTAGACTTCATGATTCCGCTCTAGGTTCATGAAAAAATAAATTGAGTCAATTTAGTTTCGAGACTCAACACTAAATTGTACACTCTAATATATTTTAGGAAAAAAATGGTCAAATAGACTCATGAACAATACTTCAGAAGTCAATTAGGCACTTAAACTTTCCAAGGTTGCAATTAAACTCTTATTAAACATACTTGTATTTTTATTTTTTTTTTTTATGTGCGATGCGCAAAAAATAGGTGCCCAATATTAGTACATTATATTAAAATTTTAAAATTTATTTAGATTTTAGATATTTAAATTACTCTAAATAATAATAATAATGTAAATCATTTTTATAAATTTGATACTTATATTTTATGTAATAATTAACATATAACTCAAATATACAATGTTTATATATTATTATTAATGAAGAAGATAAGAAAATATATGGTGGATGCATGTGCATGGTAACAATAGTGAAAAAATAACGGAAGTTATAACGGTAGGGGTTATTGTTTGTCCAAAATATTTTGATGTACAACCTTTATAGCATAATGTACAAAAAAACTTAACGGAAAAAATGGACATAAATCAGGGGTATAACTTTCATTCACACTTATTATGTTTTTATTTAGATTAGATTATTTTAGAGCATTGAGGCCCAAATACCAGTTGCGACCTATAATTACAGGTCACTAGAGTTCCGGCGAACCTCCAACAAGATTCTGACCATATTCCGACAAAAAAAACACCGACAAAATGGTTGCTGATGTTGTTTGGTTGCCTTCTCCGACGAAGGAGAAGGCGACCCAGGTACCTGTATTGTTTGTATTTTTAAGATGTCTCTATTTTAAAATCAAAGGATTAAACTCAAAATGCCGAGCACATTGTGCTCAGATGGCATGTAGTGACCTCTCTCATGTGGGAGATCATGAGATCGAGCTTCAATGGAGGCGTTGTTGACTCTTTGTGATTCATTAGGTTGAGAAAGTATGTTTGAATAGAGCCCGCACGGGTTTAGCTCAATGGTTTTAATGAACAGTATTTGAGAGAAGAAACCAAGATTCGAACTTTGAGGACGGCACGATTAAGTCACCGTGATGATTTACATCCAAAAAAAAAAACTCAAAAAAGCCACACGTACCTATATATTACATGATATCCACCACTTTTTCAAAGTTGCAGCCTTAATAGTAAGGTGAAGCCTATACATGATGGTGGCCGTTAGTTGGAGAGTCATCTCAATGTGTTCCTTTTCATTTTTGATATTTGCAAATTTTTGGGACAATTTGTGTATTGTCCACACACTTATCTATTTTATTAGTCTCTGTGTTTAATTAATACTATATGATTTTAGTATTGATATTATTGTGTTATAATTTAAAGGAATAAGGGTCAAATAGGCCATCGAACTGCACCTAATAATGTAATTAGGCCATCAAATTTTAAAAAGCTACAACCTGAACTAACTAATTCTATTCAATTAGTCTAATTTGTAAGTTTTGGAGGTTGTTAGCAGGTCACCCCTAATTTATAATATTTTAAAAAAATTATTATTTAAAATAATTATTTAAAATTAAAATTAAAAAAAAAAAAAAAAAAAAGATACCGTCTCCGGCCATGGAGACGGAGTTAATTTCTTCGTCTCTGGCTGGAGACGAAAAAGGTTCCTTCGTCTCCGGCCAGAGACGAAGAAGTTAACTCCGTCTCGATGGCCGGAGACGAAGAAACTCTTCGTCTCCGGCCATGGAGACGAAGATATTCTTTGTCTCCAGCCAGAGACGAAGATGTTCTTCATCTCCAGCCAGAGACGAAGAAGGTTTCTCCGTCTCCATGGCCGGAGACGAAGAAACCTTCTTCGTCTCCGGCGTGTCAATCTGTTTTTTTTTTTTTTTTTTTTTTTTTTTTTTAATTATTAATATTAAATAATTATTTTAAATAATAATTAAAAAATTTTTTGAAAAGGAGTAACCTGCTAACAACTTGGAAACCTACAAATTAGACTAATTGAATAGAATTCGTTAGTTCAGGGACCCAATTGTAGCTTTTTGAAGTTCGGTGGCCTAATTGCATTATTGAGTGCAGTTCGATGGCCTATTTGACCCTTATTCCTAATTTAAATATGGTCTTGCATTATGTCAATAATGTAGTTGGTTGAATGAGATAAATACCATTTATTTCACTTTAGATAATTTAGATTTGATTCTTGTTGGGAATAATTTATTTCAGTAGGTGATTTAATTTGTAAATATTATTGTGAATTAATAAGATATTTTAATCCTATAAAGGTAATATTAAGGGTGTGTATGCCAAACACTTTGTGTTTAGATGGTATGTAGTAACTTTTCTCATGTGGGAGGTCATGAAATCGAGTCTCAGTGAAGGTGTTGTTGACTCTAGCTAGAGTCAGTAGCATTCAAAAAAAAAAATGAAAGTCATCCACATTGTTTGGAGAGTTAATTTTAGAAATGGTCCATTGAATATTGACATTTATCAATTTTTATCATTTGACTTTTAATTGGACCATAAATGGTTTCTTGACTATTGATCTTTACCAATTTTCGTCATTGACTTTTAATATGACCATAAATGGTCAATTGACTATTAGTTTTGTTCCAAATTTGGCCATTCAGTTAAATATCCATTTAATAAATATTAAATTAAATTTAAGAAAAATAATAATGTAAAAATTAACTTGTTGTTGAGATGGACAAATTGAGTTCATAATTTAATACATTGACAGCACGTTTGGTTCACAGAATGAATTTTGAGGTAATAGGAATGTTATTCCATAAGGAATTGAATAGGCAAGGAATAGAAGATGAATTGTATTCTATTGTTTGGTTCGCGGAAGGAATAGACTTTAGGAATTATATTTCAATGTTTGGTTGATTTAAGGAATAGAATGAAATATGTTTCAAAAGACATATAAAAATATGTGGTGGTGTTGGTGTTGGTGTTGGTGGTGGTGGTGGTGGTGGCGGCGGCGGCGGCGGCAGCGGTGACGGTGGTCGTGGCGGTGGCGATAGTAGCAGTGGCGCCGGTGGTTGTGGTGGTGGTGGTGGTGGTGGCGATGGCAGTGGTGGTGTGGTGGTGGAGACGGCGACAGTGGTGGCGGTGGTAGGGTATTTTCGGTATTATAGTACTAAAGCTATTCCCAAATACTTGGGAATAGCTAATACCAGGGGGTCCCCTAGGAATGACTATTCCCCCTGCAAAGGGAATAGCTCTTTCCCGGGAACGCTATTCCCTTGAATAAAATGACAAAACAAACAATGGAATAGGTATATTTCCGGGAACGGTATTCCATTCCCGACCTATTCCATGAACCAAACACGCCATGAGTTCATCATTGTGAAGAACTAAAATTTTTACACTATTACCCTTAAATTTTATGTTTATTAAAATGATTTTTAACTAGAGGACCAATTTTTTTTTTTTTTTAAAAAAACAATAGTCAAGGACCACTTATGGTTAAATTGAAAGTCGAGGACGAAAATTGGTAAAGATAAATAGTCCAGGGACCATTTATGGTCCAATGGTAAAGATTAAGGGACCATTTTTTGAAAGCTACTAACTCTATTACACTGTAGTATCTGTTCATCTATACTTTCTCAACCTGTTGAAGCACAAAGAGTCAACACCGTCTTGATGAGAATATAATTGTGTTGTATTCAATAATAATATCTGAGAGTACAGGGAGCGAATATATAGAGATGCTAGATAGAATCCTAGTCTAACACGAATAATATAGTCCTAGTCTAATATGGATAATAGAGTCCTAATAGTCCTAATACTCCCCCTCAAGCACAAGGTTGGTCAGCCAAAACATTGAGCTTGCAACGGAGTAAATTAAAACGTATAGACGAAAGAGACTTAGTAAAAATATCCGCTTTCTGATCTTTGGTAGAAATAAAATTGACTTGTAATTCCTTCTTCGCGACTTTATCACGAACAAAGTGGTAGTCGATCTCAATGTGCTTGGTGCGAGCATGAAACACCGGATTAGCACACAGATAAGTAGCTCCCAGATTGTCACACCAGAGTTTGGGCACAGAAGGTGGCGCAAACCCGATTTCCTTCATCAGAGAAACGAGCCAAGTAACCTCTGCAGAGACATCAGCCAGTCCTTTGTATTCAGCCTCAGTTGATGAACGAGCCACAGTACGTTGTTTTCGACAAACCCATGAGACAAGATTGGTCCCCAAAAATACAGCAAAACCACTAGTAGATTTGCAATCATCAGGATTGCCAGCCCAATCCGAATCAGAATATGCATGAATATCTAGAGAAGGAGAAGACGTAATCTTATGACCAAGATGTAGTGTCCCATTTACATACTGTAACACCCTCTTGAGAGCTGCCCAATTTGCAGTAGAGGGAGAGTGCATGTGTTGACACAAACGATTGACTGCATAGGAAAGATCAGGCCGAGTTACCGTAAGATATTGCAGAGCACCTGCAAAGCTGCGATACTGAGTGGGATCAGCGTATGGTACCACGGCATCAGTCTCGGCCTTCGTGGTTGAAACCGGAGTAGCCACGGGCTTGCAATCAACCATACTTGCTCGTTTTAGAATATCCTTCATGTACCGTTATTGAGACAGAAACATGCCATCAGACAACGGAATGGTCTCAATACCCAGAAAGAACAAGGGCACACCCATATCACGAACTTTAAACTCAAGAGCCAACTTGTCAATAAGAGCAGTCACATGAGCCGGATCAGATCCCATAGGCCATAACCAAAATATCAGCCACATAAACCAGAAAATATAAACGAGTATTGCCATGTGAATATATAAATAGAGAGACATCCGTCTTGGAAGGTGAGAAACCAGCAGAAACCAGAAAATCATGCAAACGAGTGAACCAAGCACGGGGAGCTTGCTTAAGCCCATATAAAGAACGTTGAAGGAGACAAACATGCCCGGGCATCATTTTGTTTCCATAACCAGGGGGCTGACGCATATAAACCGTCTCAGCGAGATTGCCATTTAGAAAAGCATTGTGTATGTCCAACTGTCGAATAGTCCATCCACGAGAAATAGCTAAGGATAAAAGAAGACGTACCGTAGTCGGTTTAACAACGGGACTAAAGGTCTCAAAGAAATCCTCGCCGGCAATTTGATTGAATCCCTTGGCAACTAACCGAGCCTTGTAACGCTCAATTGAACCATCAGCCTTTCTCTTGGTTCTAAACACCCACTTACATCCAACTACATTCATACCGGATTTAAAGGGAACAAGCCTCCATGTATTGTTGTGCACCAAGGCATTAAATTCCAAATCCATTGCATCCCGCCATTCAGGAAATTTAACTGCTTGAGTAAAACATGTAGGTTCAGGAGTAACAGCAGCAGATAAAGCAACATGATCATGTGGTCCCGAACTTCTCGTATTCATTCCATGAGAGCGAACGGGTGAGGGCGCGTGACGAGACCGACCACGAGGCCGGCCTCTTGGCCGAGGAGCCGGCTGGTCCGTGACTGTTCGCTCGGACTCGGTCACGTGCTCGACAGTAGCAGGCTGCTGGCGGTGGTGGTCAGAAGCGGCTATGGGCGCGGCAGGAGGGTCACGAGCCGTGACAATAGTCGGATCACCACCAGAAACAATTGGTGCAACACCCCACGGCTCTAGGCGTGGTTTTGGAACCTGCGAATCCACAGAAGCAACAAAAGGAAGACAGCCTCATCGAATAGCACATGGCGACAGATAAAAACCTTGTTAGTGTTAGTGTCTAAACAACGATAGCCACGAAAAGATGGAGGATATCCTAGAAAGACACAAGGGGATGACCGAAACTGTAGTTTGTTGCGATTATAGGGACGCAGATTTGGAAAGCATAAACACCAAAAAACACGCAGATATGAATAAGATGGAGGAGACCGATGCAAAAGATAATGAGGAGATTTATCAGATAAGACAGGAGTGGGCATTTTATTGATTAGATAAATCGCAGTTTCAAAAGCATAATCCCAAAAACGAGACGGAACAGAGGATTGAGCCATTAATGCTAGTCCCGTTTCAACAACATGCCTATGCTTACGTTCTACCCTGCCATTTTGTTCATGAGTATACGCACATGATTGCCTGTGACGAATACCTAAGGACGCAAAAGTGGAACCAAGCTTTTTATATTCTCCCCCTAAATCAGATTGAAAAGAAATAATCTTATGAGAAAATGAACGTTCAACTAGTGACCGAAACTTATCAAATATAGCATACAAATCAGATTTAGCACGCATGGGATAATACCACATATAACGAGTGTAATCATCCACAAACAACACAAAATATTTAAAGCCAGACGCAGAAAGTAATGGCGCAGGGCCCCAAATATCTGAATAAATTAATTCCAAAGGATGCGTACTAGTAGTTTCGACACGAGACAAAGGAAAACGAGAAGATTTTCCTAATTGACAAGAGGAACAGACATTGGGAAGATCACTAGAATTAAATGTACCAACAGACGAAGACGCTAAAATTTTACGTAAGACTCGAGAATGAGGATGCCCCAACCGCATGTGCCAAACGTAAGAGGACCGCGCAGCAACAAATGCAGCAGGGGAAGCAGAAGACGTAGGCAATGTGTAGAGACCCCCAGACGCATGTCCCTTAAAAAGAACCTTCTTGGTCAAAATGTCTTTCACATAGAAACAAAGAGGGTGGAACTCAAAGAAAACATTATTGTCCTTTGCAAAACGCTGGACAGATAATAGAGAAGAAGAGAGACCAGGGACATGCAAAACATCATGTAACTTAAAAGACATAGAATCAGTGGCTAACGAAGCAGAACCAACATTAACAATAGGCAAACCTGTACCATTGCCGACTCGCAGAGTCTCCGGGCCATCATAACTTGTCGCAGAAGTCATCAAAGAAGAATCAGGCGTTGCATGATTTGTAGCACCAGTGTCAGGGAACCACTGATGAGGACCGTTGGAATCACCATTATCACCAGAGACGGCCATATTAGCCTGAAAACCCGGAGCCCCTGAATAACGCCGAAAACAGTTGGCTCCCGTGTGACCAAAACGGTCACAAATTTGACACGGATCATCATAGCGCCAAAAACAATTGGCTCCCGTGTGACAAAAACGGTCACAAATTTGACACGGATCATCATAACGGCTCCCGTGTTGCCAAAACCGTTACAAATTTGACACGGATCATCAACGTCACGTCGTTGACCGGACCGCTTCTGATACGATGTATCTTGGTTTGATGCCATCGGCTACTGCTACGAAGTGAGGAACATGGATGTTGGAAAAGAAAACCCTGGCTAACTGATACCAGATGAGAATATAATTGTGTTGTATTCAATAATAATGTCTGAGAGTACAGGGAGCGAATATATAGAGATGCTAGATAGAATCCTAGTCTAACACGAATAATATAGTCCTAGTCTAATATGGATAATAGAGTCCTAATAGTCTTTACTAAAACTCGATCTCATGACCTCCCATATGGGAGAGTCACTACATGCCATCTGAGCACAATGTGCTAAGATTTAACTACTTCTATAATTACAAAATCCACTACCTAATTTAAATCAAGTATCATTCCATTAATTCAGCCGTATCCCTCCTTATTTCATCGCTTCCTCACTCATCTCTCCCCACTTCATCGACTTCCTCACTGCATTGTCTACTGGCTTCATTGCCACTCTTAAAATCAATTGCATTGATTTTTTGTTTTTGTTTTTGATTTTTTTAAAAAACTTTTAAAACCTTTATTTTGATTATATGGTTATACATAACCAAACATCAATATTGATAATCATTCAAATTCCACCATATACTACCAAACATGCAAGATACATTCACCAAAGCTCATTCCAATTACCAAGTATTTGATTCTCATTCATATCCTGATTCTTATATTTGAACCAAACACACCCTAATTACTTTTCCAAAGAGTAATAATATCTCAATAAATGTTCTTTAATGATTAGATGAAAGCAAAAGAAAGGCTAAAGTGTCATCCCGCACCCTGAACTATAATGGATTCTTCATGCCGCACCATGAACTTTCATAAGTGATATTTAGATCCACAAACCACTAAATTTTTTTCGTCTAGCAATTTTTGCAGGTTTTCCAGTTATGAAGATGAGGTGGCACCGGTAATATACTTACGTGGACTTTTTTTTTTTTAAGTCAATCCAATAATAAATATAATAATTAAATACGAGCCAAAACACTCATCGTTTGAATTTGGCTCTCTCCCTCTTCTCTTCAATAGAAAACCTCTGAAAAACCGTTATGGTGAGAGAAAAGTTCAAGGGAGCTGCCATTTCTCCACTCCTGAGGAGATGGAGGCTGGTACCTCAGCGGCTGGTCCTCGCACATTGAGAAAGGAAGAAGCCGAAGTTGAGGAAGAGAGATATCTGAGAATGAGTTGGAGAGGAATCTAAAGGGTATGATAAAGAACAGAGGCAAAAGGGTTTACAGGGCATCATCGAGATTGAGAATCCTAACTTAGTCCAAGGGGGACAGCCATGCAACGCCGGAGGCGAAACTTCTCGCTGCTCACTTTGGGTATGCCTGGTTCTTCCACCGACCGCCACCACGCCCAACAGCCCCAGCCGACATCCTCTCTCTCTCTTTCTCGGTCTCATTCCACCGATGGTCACAGCCGCCACTAGCAACCGTAGCAGACACCGACGAGGTAGTGATTGGATCTTCCGGCGTGAGCTTTGGCGGTGGCGGTGGATGCCATTGTTGCTGCAAACACTGATCCTGAACCTGGGAGGTGTCGTAAAAAAAAAAATGGTGGTGCTCGAGAGCACATCAACAAAGGTCGCCATTGTTCAAGAAAGCATGTGGAAGGCCAGTCTAGCCATGTTGTTTCTGGTCTACCACTTCAAAGAAAAATCGGACTTCAATTCGTCAAGCAAAACCAGAGACAGAGAGTCGAATATCGATCTCCGGTGGCTGTGGTGCTTGCCCAGCGGTTGACGTGAATCTCGGCGACGATGGCGGGCAAGGAGTTGGATTGATGTGAATGGAGGTGTTGACTTTGGTCCTCGCAAAAGTAGGTGGTTCCTGTGACACGGTTTGTCAATCAAATGCTCAACTCAAAATCCAATTGGATTGCATGCAATACAAAAATAAAAGCTGGAGTGAAGAAAAGTTAAGCTCCTTTGCTATTGGTTGGCATGGGCGGTGGAGTCTGCTTAACATATAGACCCAATAAGAACAATGAGACTGAAACCATGCAAAAACTGCTACGTGAAGACGACCTGGTGGTGTGCTCGGAGATCGACAAGCTGGCCGCCGAGATTCAGCTCCCTGTTCGCCGAGCTGGTCGACGAGATCGTGCCGGTGGCGATTGACACACCGCCACCACCATGTTCTACGGGACTACCGGTAAATAATATGCATTGGGTTTGGCTAAGCATATATAATTAAAGAATTAATGAAGCTGACGTATCAAATGGAAGGCGAAAAAAGAAAAAGAAAATTCTATGTCAGCGTATTAATACCGGCAACCTGTAAGAAACTTGTAAAAATTGTTAGATGAAAAAAAATTAGTGGTTTGTGGATCTAAATATCACTTATGAAAATTCAGGGTGTGGCATGAAGAATTCATTATAGTTTATGGTGCGGAATGACACTTTAAGAAAGAAAGAAATGTAAGCTGTTCATTTCCTTCAACGGCCTATAGTCACACTATGGAATAAGGAATAAAATTGATATAGGTAATAGGTGTAATAAAAGTCAATAATTCTAAATTTAGAAAACTCCTCATGGTTATCTAAACTCAATTATTTATTTATTTATTTATTTATTTATATATATGCATACACATATGTATGTATTTATTTGTTAAGGTAATAATACTCTTTAAGTTGAGCCTTGTTTTCTAATGAAGTAACGAGTTCGAATGGTCAACACAATACTAGAAGGGAGTGCAATGAGCCATATGAGAATGTGAATCTAGAAGATAGGAGGGAAGGAAGGAAAGAAGTTTAGAAGATAAAAGAATCAAAGGAACCTTTTGGTAAACAACAACAAAGTACCCCTAATTAAAGGATCTTAATAAATTTTGGGAATAAGGTTGAAATTGACCATTGAACGTAACCTGAAAATGCAATTAGGCCACTGAACGAAAAAAAAGTGCAATTAGGCCACTGAACACTCCAAAAATGTGCAATTTCACCTGATAGCAGGTTACCCTCAATTTAGCAGGTTATCTGCTTACGTGGCAGCTGAGTTGGCATTTTTAATAAATTTTAATAATAAATTTTTATTTAAAAAAATAAAAACGACTTTATTTTATATTTTATTTATTTTTTTTTCAATTTTTTATAAAATTTATTATTAAAATTAATTATTAAAAATTATTTAAAAATATTAAAAATGCCAACTCAGCTGCCACGTAAGCAGGTAACCTGCTAAAATTGATGGTAACCTGCTATCCAGTGAAATTGCATACGTTTAGAGAGTTCAGTGGCCTAATTGCACGTTTTTGAAGTGTTCAGTGGCCTAATTGCACTTTTTGTTCGTTCAGTGACCTAATTGCATTTTCAGATTACGTTCAGTGACCAATTTGAACCTTATTCCTAAATTTTGTAAGAACAAAGGTAAAGTTAAGAAGCCATTAATAGAGCCTTGGAAAGAAGTTTTATTAATCTACCATTAGTTTGTAATGTATAAAGCAAGTAAATACGGATCTATAAGCTAATGACCTTGGAAATGTAGCCTAGTGCCATAAAGTGGCTCTCCCAAATAGAAGTTCATGGGTTTGAGCCCCAGTGAGGGCAGTATTAACTCTTTGTGCTTCACTAAATTGAGAAAATAACTATGAACGGATATTATATTGTAATAAAGTGCAAATATGAGACTAAAACTCAGCTACACCTAAGCCACAAGAATTCAAAAAAAGAAATTAAACAACCCATTTATATGGGAAAGAAAAAATAGCAGTGATAGCCACTAGTAGAGAATGGACCAAAAAATGTAACAAAAAGGAAAATTTCAAATCCATATTTGATAGATCCGACGTGGATTCTCTTCAAAATTAGTCACATCCGCTCCTTATTCATCACCCATAATCTATATTACCAAAATGTATGCCCACCACTTTCAATCTATTGTCTTAATGCCCATTTTAATGGGTGGTTCCAATCAAAATAGGGATCATGTTCAATATCCTAATTTAAACCCTCTCAGAATTACCTTAATCTTCTTTTATGAACATTAGTATCTAGTAATTTTTCATTAGCAATCGTTGTTTATCCACTTGAGTTTCTTTTGTAATGAATTTTTTAAGAGTTCCTTTTTTGGATTGAGTTATTTGCTCAATTATTTTTCGAGTTAATACCCAAAATCGTCCTCGACTATAGTGGTTTTTCTCAATTTCGTCCTAGACGACTTTGGTGACCTAATATCGTCCCAGACTTTTGTGTTTCGCGCAATTTTGTCCCAGACTTTTGTGCTTTTGCTCAATTTAGTCCATCATTTATTATTCTGTCCATTTGGTGTTAAATAAATAGACAATTAAGTAATTTTAATATTGGCATCTCTTTATTCATAAACATGTGAACTGCGAAATCCCTTTTTTTTTTACGAATTACTCCTAAAACTGCGAATATAAAATTTGATTTGCAAGTCTGGGAGTAATTCTGGGTGTAATTCGTACAAGAAAGAGGAATTTCGTACTTCACAAGTTGAAAGTAAAGAAAGATCAATATTGACATTACTGAATTGTCCCTTTATTTAACACCAATTTGACGGAATAACAAATGGAGGACGAAATTGAGCGAAACACAAAAGTCTGGGACGATATTATGTCACCAAAGTCGTTTAGGACGAAATTGAGAAAAATCACTATAGTCGAGGACGATTTTGGGTATTACATCATTATTTTTCTTTATTTCTTTTTACATTTCTTGGACTCAGATAGATAATTTTTTTTAAAAAAAAATTATTAATGCAATAAAAAAACATTTAAGATTATAGATATGATTATATGAAAACCATATTGATGTTGTTGAATAAATAGTACAAATTAATCAAATTATCAACTAAAATTTTACTGTAAATCACTATCGTCCGACAAATTAATTTTCCTCCTACTCCAGCTACTTCTTATGCTTAGCATCAATTACACCATCTTCGACTTACTATTGCATGATGAATTATTATTGTACAATAAAATTTTTCGATTTAACTGAAAATTGAATTTTATAAACACTCAATGTTTTCCTTTACACACACACACTTGGGCCTCAAAATTTGGCCTTGTGCACTGGCTCTAGCCCCTAGGAAGACGGCAAATTATGCTGTGCATCCGTATGCACCAAGCATGGTGCATACGGATGCAAAAACGACGTCGTTTTTATAAAACGCGCGTCTCCCCTTAAAAAAAAAAATTAGGTTCGAAACTATAATTCCATAATCGATGAACTATAATTCCATAATCGATGAACTATAATTCCATAATTGATGAACTATAATTCCATAATCTAATCTATGAACTAAAATTTTCAGAATGAATGAACTAAAATTCCAGAATCTATGAACTAAAATTTCAGAATCGATGAACTATAATTCCAGAATCGATGAACTATAGTTCCATAATCCATGAACTATAATTCCATAATCCATGAACTAAAATTCCATAATGAATGAACAAAATAATGTTGTTACTAGGAATCGAACCTGAATTTTTTTTTTTTTTAAAGGAGAGACGCGCGTTTTTAATAAAACGACGTCGTTTTTGCATCTGTATGCACCATGCATGGTGCATACAGATGCACAGCATAACTATTCAAAACATACTCAGGGTTGACCATGCGTCCAAGCCCATTTACCTAGTCCCAACACAGTTGACCAAACTATATATATATATATATATATATATATATATATATATATCTACTATTATATACTAATAAGAGCCCAAGAGAGTTAGGCCTATAATGGGTAGAAAAAATGGCGGTCACAGATTTTAATCAAATGTATGGCTCAGATTGATTAAAAGATTGATCAGATTTAAATTTTACACTAAAATTTCCTAAAATACCCACACACTGTTACTAATTCCGTTAAAATTTTAAGAATTGCTGTTAGTTCACCGTTAACTTACTCATTGATTTCAATAAAAAAAAGGTCTTAGGTTCGAACCTCATCCCAATCAAAGTTGGCATAATTAGTACTCTATTTTACTCTTATTAAATTATATATAAATAATAATTTAGTAGTTACAACGAAAAATAATACATATGCATTTCTTTAATTTAGAATTATGTGTCCACAATGTCTTTATTCAAAAAAAAAATATTCATTATCAATAAATTAAATAAGAGAAATAATTTTATTAGTTATATTGTCTTTATTTTTCTTCAATATAAAAATTCTTTATATTCAAATTTATTAATTGATTATATTCGCTACATTATCCTTACAATGTCTTTATTCAATGAAAAAAAATTATTAATTATCAATCAATTAATTAAAAGAAATATTTTCATTAGTTATATTGTCTTTATTTTTCTCAAATGTACAAATTTTTACATTCAAATTCATCAATTGATTATATTCACTACATTATCTATTATTTTTTTTGTGCACTATTTTTCTAATTAAATATCAAAGTTATAATACAAAATAATGCTATATATTTATTTACCAAGTATTTTATTAATACCATAAAAAATTTAAAAAAATATAATTAATAAAGCCAACCATATTAACTACTTGAGAGGTTTTGTGACAAAGAGAGTATTCAAATCACACAACAAATTGAAGTGAGAACTACCTCGCAATGTCCTTGTTTGACAATCAGTAGTTAGCGGTTAGCGTTAGCGGATTATACTAGCAGATTTGACCAACGGATTTATTTAATTATTAACATTAGGTAGAAAAAATGACCGCCAAATTATTAAATCAAATGAATGGTTCATATTGTTCAGGTTTTAATTTTTTTCTTTTAAGATTTTATAATTTATCCTTAATTATATGATTATCCATTTAACTTTTCCGTTAATTCACCGTTAGTCTAATTCTAATAGTAAAGTCTAATATAGAATTATAACTACACCATTAATCTAATTCTAATATTAAAGTCTTAATAGAATTTAACCACAAATCCTAATGTCGGAATCTCCTCAAACAATATTAGTATATATTTAATATTTTATACCCTAATTTTTATTTGTTTTCTCTTATGTCCCGTATTTGGTTTCAAACCATACCTATACAATTATTTTATTGACAATTATAATCAATCTTGACTATATTATCTTGCATTTGTAAACTTAGAATTACCTATTTAACCCGCACGGGCTTAGCTCAATGGTTTAGTGGGTAGTATTTGGGAGAAGAGACCAAGGTTTGAACCTCGGCAGCGGCAGTGCGGGAATTATGTCCAATGTGGGCAGATTCCTTGTGCGTATCAGCATTTGGCCTTGTCTGCTGAACCATTGAGCCACCGTGATTTACAACTTCCCACAATGCTCTGTCGGGTCGAAGTGTGGGGGGCTCTTGGGGTTGGGGACTCAACCTTTGGGAGAAGAATTACCTATTTAAATCCGCAAATTCAACCTTCAATTATCTATGCATGAACAATTTCAATATAATCCTGCCTTAATATACTTTAAAGTACTTATTTAAAAAAAAAAAAAAAACATTGGGCATTATCCCAATCGCGCAATGCGCGTAAAAAACTAGTATATATATAAGGGTCGTAAATTATGCCCTGGACCCGTGTCCACATTGAATTGTGGACACGGACCCAAAACGACGTCGTTTTTTTAAAAAAAACGCGTCATTTAGTTAAAAAAAAAAAAATTCGCGCGCGTTTTGCCGTTAACGGCGTTAACGGCGTTATCTTTTTTTTTTTGGATTATGAATGTACAGTTATGCCGTTATGAATGTACAGTTATTCCATTATGAATATACAGTTATGCAATTATGAAATTATGAACACAAAGCTCTAACATTATGAACTTACAATTATGAACATATATAGTGATAAAATTATGACCATGGAGCTTTAAAATTGTGAATATAGAGTTTCGAAGATTATGAATGTACAGTTATGGAGTTATGAATGTACAGTTATACAGTTATGAATCTACAGTTATGGAGTTATGAATCTACAGTTATGAGATTATGAATCTACAGTATGGAATTATGAATGCACAGTTATTGATCAAATTATAAACAAAGAGCTCTAACATTATGAACTTACAATTATGAACATATAGTGATAAAATTATGAACATAGAGCTCTAAAATTGTGAACATAGAGCTTCGAAAATTATGAATGTACAATTATGGAGTTATGAATGTACAGTTATGGAGTTATGAATGTACAGTTATGGAGTTATGAATGTACAGTTATAGAGTTATGAACGTAAAGTTATGGAGTTATGAATGTATAGTTATTAACATATAGTAATAAAATTATGAACATATACTCTTACAATGAAGCGGTCTGAAATTAAAAAAAAAAAAAAAAAAAAAAAAAAAAGGAGATAACAGTGCCTAACGGCACTGTTACCCGTGTCCAGCAAGCATGCTGGACACGGGTCCAACGCATAACGATTGACTTACATGAGAACCACCTCTCACGTAAAAATTATAGACAAATTGTAGCTATTGAAACTAACAAACTAATGGCTACGATTAAACATAAAGATATAAAGAAATCCACCTAATTAGCATGTCAAATCCCCCAAAATCACGCTTAAGGCCAAATCCGTCCAACCAAAAACTAGTCCAAATTTTCCTCCCATTCTACACCTACACATTCTCATTTAACATCAGTAGTCCAAAATGCACACCACCGACTATGTAAATGCATAGTTTAATGCCAAACATTGTTTTGTAAATATTGCAAATTTGAAAGTTTATAATAATTATAAAATTGATCATGTATTTTTTTTTACTAAAACCTCAACCATTGATGAACACTAATGGGTGGCTATGATTAGTCTTCACTTGTTACATGAAGACCTTGTTCCTCCTCTAAATCATCCAAAATGCACACAACCGACGGTGCAAATTCACACCTACACAAGGCCACAATGAACATAATAATTATAGTGTATAAAATTGACTTCGTGTGTTTTCTTTTACTAAAATCCTCAACCATTGATGAAATCATAATGGACGACTATGATCAGTCCTCATTTGTTACAAGAATACCTAGTTCCTCCTCAAAATCACCCAAAATACACATCACCGACCAGACAAATTCACACCTACAGAGACAACAATGCACACAATATTGCAAACTTGAAAGTTTACTATAATTATAAAATTGACCATGTATTTTTTTTTTTTACTAAAATTCTCAACCATTGATGAACCCTAATGGGTGGCTATGATCAGTCATCACTCTTTACTGGGGGACAATAATCCTCTAAATCACCCTAAATGCACACCACCGACAGTCCAAAATGCATGCCTACGGAGGCCACAGTGCATACCACCGACCATGAAAATGCACACTTGTTATATGAGGACCTTGTTCGTCCTCTAAATCACCCAAAAGTAATCAATCAACAATGAAAATGCACACCTATCGCTCCCACAATACACACTAGTACATTGCCCGCGAAAAATACTTATATATCAATCACTATTATACTCAAACGATAGATAATTAAATGTTGGGTAATAATGTGGAAAACCCCAAAAATAATAATCCTACGAAAAGATTATTATTATATGGAAAATATAGGCTAATATTTGGGAAGGAAAGGGTGGATAATTCAGTTAGTGGTCAGCACGAGTTGAACGAATCGTTCTTTTCCTTAAAACCTTATTTGCTACCTCCCACAAGTGGTAGGAGTGTTGTAACCTAGGTTTCCCAGGATAAAACGTGCTACGATTCAGTGTTTGAGCACCCAAACAAAGAACCCGCCGAACAAGAGCAAACTTTGAACACAATTAGGCTAAGAAAGGAGTAGAAGCTGAGATTTTGGAGCTGAAAATATAATTTTCTGTTGTGTGTAAAATTCTGCTGCTACTACTACTTCTTATATAGGAGAAGGTGGTGTAAATAGCATTTACTTTGACATTTAAATTCAGGTTAAAAACCTTCAAAAATTGACTGTTGAACATGGAGATTAATTCTGGAATTCAAAATTGAAATTAATCTGAAATTAATTCCGTAACAGCTCAATTAATCCTCGCAACCGTCATCTGAACTGATCAGAGACGAACCGTTCTGGTAGACGTGTACTGCAGCGGAACAGCAGACAGAATGTACCGCGCGCAATATATCTATCTCTTTGTTTCACTACGAAGAACCCGAATCCACTTTAACCCGACCCAAATCAGAAGTGAACCCCGCTGATAATTGTACCACAAAATAACTACTTAAAATGTCATTTTATGCTATTTTTTTCCAACATTAAAAACACGAAAACTAACTTGAATCCATAGCTGAAAAGAAGAAGAAGAAGAAGAAATGCAGAAGAATAAAAACTTTTAGAAAAATGGAGAAAGAACCTCACATGAAGGAGAGTACAACATCAAGCGATCCAAATTTACTATAAATTAAACCATTAAAATCAAGTCCAACATTCAAAACACACTCCAAACTTACCAAAGCACCCTTATGTAAATAAATCTTTAAAAATGAGAAAAAATCTCAACCACCAACAGATCCAAGATGGAAGGCTCAAATGTGTCTATAATTTTCCTGTGAGAGATGATTCTCAAATGAACCTATATGTTGGGGGGACATGTGCAATGGCCCTGGGAAGACAAGCTCAGGGTTGGACTACCTAGACTACCTAGCCCTAACATAGTTGGCCGCACTTGCACAACTACTGCCACCATCACAATGTAATTTTTAAAAATATGCAGAACTTTCGTTTTACTATTTAAGAAAAAACAATATTATTTTAGGAAAAAACATCTTTTTTGAAAAAAAAAAAAAAAACCAATAAAAACATCATATGGATAAAATTTGTGAGAATGATGCTTAATTTTTTGGTATGAAAAATCAAGATAAATCCATCATAGAATTAGTGATCGATTGTAATTTATATTTAAATGTAAAACATAATGACATGCATTTTTATAAATATGTAGAACTTTTATTACATAGTTTAAAAAACATCATTTTAGGAAGAAAAAAACGTTATTTAACGAAAATAATATCATCGTTTTTTTTAAAAATTGGTTAAGATAGCATAAGTTTAAATCATGGTTGTAGTAGGCGCTAGACGCTAGTCGAGCGCCCGGAAAGCGCTTAGGCGGGAGCAAAAAAAACAGTGGCAGATTTGCCGTTTGACAATTTTAATGAGGTTGTTTTCAACCTTCAATCAAATAACACATCAAAATAAATGAAATAATGATAATTGATAAGTCATAACATCAAAACAATATTAAAAATTAAAAATACTCAAATACTTCAATTATCCAAAGATTCAAAGTATCAAACTAGTTTACGGGTGTATATATGTCATACTCCGTATTATATATATATATATATATATATATATATATATATATATATATATATATATATATATATATATATACATATATATATATACATATATGTATGTATATGTATGTATGTACACACACACACACACACACACACACACACATATATATATATATATATATATATATATATATATATATATATATATATATATATTAGCAAGGCCGAGCTGATCTGAGTGGGTTAACTCGACCGAAATGGACAAGTTAACTCGGCTAAGTTAAACGCTAGGCGGCTAAGTCGACCGAGTTAGGCGTTAGGCGTTCGCCTAGGGGGAAAATTGCCACGGCCTAGGGGCGCCTAGACCGATTTTTGCAATAGTGGTTTAAATAAAATTAAAGAATTATTTTCGGACCTTAGAAAACAAAAATAAACAGTGATACACGTGTGGTGTGGATTTGCAAAGATTGCGATGCACAAAAAGATTGGATGTAAAAGCGACCCTTAGCTTCTTCCTTATTTGCATGTGGAAATATTTATATATGATATGAAGAATTAACTTAAACCATTCACTATCATCTGTACTTTTCCATATATCCTTCCCATTTTTATTCTATTTTATTTTGGTATTTGCGTGTAGTCCATTTTAGTAAGTCGTCACAAGTTTCCATGGCCACTACATGGAATTCATAGCAGTAAAATGGTTCAAATAAGTCAAGGTTCGCCGTGGGTGTTTGGTACGACAATTTCAAACTAGAATATACCTCATGAATATTCTCAACAAAATGTCATTTCAATTAATAATATAATTCAAATTTAGTTCATAAATTTTATTTTATTAGCAATCACACTATACAACGTTTAATAAAAAAGGTGCATTAATAAAATCACAAGACGGAATTTATTTACTAGTGCACACTTTTTGTATAGTAACTGTCAAATTTCTCGTCACTAAAAAAATGAGATATGAAGATTTGGTTTTAGTGTAGACACGAGTATACTGAAATTTTGGTTTTAGTGTAGGCATGAGTATACAAACATTTGAAAACATGTAGGATAGTTGAGGCACGTCAAATGATTTACTTCATGCACCTGACTTAGCTTTAAAGCAGGAGTGGTGAGAGACTGAGAGCCCTTTAAGTTTGAGATTTAAATTCATAAAGTATGTAATTAATCAAAATAGCATTATTAATTATATATACTGCATACATACGCGGAAGGGGGGGGGGGGGCGGGGGGGGGGGGGGGTGTGAATTAAAACCGAAAACCATCAGCAAATTAAAATACTAAGTCTTGTTTGAAGTTTGAACAAGGAACATGATCATATCGTACCTTCGTACGTACGGCGTTCCAAGTCGTGCTCAGTTTTTTTCTACAAATTTTCTTTTCAAATCAAATAATAGATGTTGATTAATTATGTGGCTAGGTTTGCTTTCTAACCAAGTTATTCATTTAAATTACATCCTCGTTTTGGCAAGATTATAGACTGCTTCGACATCAGCTTAAGAGATTGATACTTTGATCCATTTGAAAACTTAGAAAATGACTTCTAGAAAATGATTACAAAAAATGATTCATTTTTTTTTTTGAAAAATAATTTTGTTTTCTAATATTTGGCTGAAGAGTAGAAAACTATCTTTTTCTGTTTAATTGAAAGTTAAGAAATTGTATTTTTTCTGTTAGTTCATTTTCTTGAAAATGAACATATTATTTGTTATATAATAATAATAATAATAATAATAATAATAATAATAATAATGAGTGGTGGTATGGTGGCCGCGGCGGCGGTGGTGTTATTGGTGGTAGTGTGGTGGTTAGGGACAGAGCCAGAAATTTGGTTGAGGGGGAGCGAAACAGTACAGACGGATTCAGAAAATTTTTCTAGTAAAGCTATGCCAAGATTTAAACCTTTGACCTCACTACTATTGCCAAATATGTGCTCCACAACCTAATCTAACTCACTCTTGTTAACATTTTATAGTTTTTTTTTTTTAGAGTTAATACTATCCGAGGTCCTCAGAGTATAGTGGTTTTGCCACGTTTAGTCCTAAACTTTCAAATTGACCATCTGTGGTCCTTCGACTTTCAAATTTAACCATTCATGGTCCAAGTTAACCACTCATGGTCCTTCAACTATTAAATTTTAACCAATCATGAGAGGACCACGACTGGTTAAATTTTGAAACTTGAAGGACCATGGGTGGTTAACTTTGACCACGAATGGTTAAATTTGAAAGTCGAAGGACCACATATGGTCAATTTGAAAGTTTAGGACTAAACATGGCAAAACCACTATACTCGGAGGACCTTAGATGGTATTAACTCTTTTTTTTTATACTAATACTAAAACATGTACTATATATACATATATACATACAAAGACTATATATGGGGTGGGGTGGGTGAGGGGGGGCAGCTGCCCCCCTTTGGCTCCGTCCCTGGTGGTAGTGTGGTATTGGTGTTGGTGATGGTGGTGGTGTGTTGGTGTTGATGATGATAGTGGTGTGTTGTTGTTGGTGGTGATGCTGATGGTGGCGGTGTTGGCGGCAGCGGTGGTGGTAATAATAATGATAATCTGAAAACTAGCATACAAAAAAGATGATAGAAAAGATAAATACGAGAAAATAAAGAATTTGAAAAATGTCTTCCGACTAAAACTCTTGAAAGACATTTCCTACTAAATTGAACATTTTTTTGTTGACTAGAATGGATATATATTTTCCTTTGACTTTATTTTCATTGAATACTCAAAAAAAAATAATAATAATAATAACTTTTTGAAGTCATTTTTTTCGAGTTTTCAAACAAACCCTAAAAGTAATTTATGAATGGAAAATGCCCATTTTCCCTTATGATTTTTACCTCCAAACTTACCCCAGCCTCATGATGTGGTTTTCATTCATTGGGTGCCAATGAATGGCTAACTAAATTTAACTAGAGAAAAAATTTATAGGAAAAATACATGAAGAGTTTATAGGATTATGGTTTGCCTATTAAGTTCATGTTTTTGCCTATTGAGTCTAAAAATGACAATCTTCGTTATTCAATTATAAAGAAGTACGGAGTAATATTTTTCATCCTTTAATTATTCTGTCACCACCTTTTATTTGCACCTAAATTGTATGAGAAGCGACTTCTTTCATATCTTAATTGCTTGTGAAATGGCAAAGGCCTTGTGGTCGAGCGGCATAACTGTGACCCCTTAAATGAGAGGTTTCAGATTTGAACTCTAATGTGAGGACATTGACTCTTTGTGCTTTAGGTTGAGAAAGTATGTATAAATGAAAAAGTCATTTCGTAAACAATTAAGGACAAAAAGTGACAATAGATATAATTGAAGGGCAATAAATCTTATATCCCTATAATTCATTGAGGAAAACTGTCATTTTTCTAAAATTATGTGTATAATAATATTATCTGGATTAATAATTTTTAATTTACAAAAAAGCTTACAGTTCATACTCAGGTATGCTCTGGGTGGACATAATTTGAAGTACCAAATGAGATTCATTGTCTATTCCACAAAATTATAAATGACTCATGCACTATATCTAATTAAAAGCTTATGACTTCTCTAAATTAGTTAATTACTATCAATGCACTCAACTTGATGGTACTTTTATAAATCTAAAGTAGACTTATAGTTATCAACTGACGCACACACAAATTTTTTTTAAAGTGCACATCTAAAGTTTGTAATAATTATGAAAATGTCATTATATAGTTTCCTCTTTCCTCTACCTTTTTAGCCATTGAATCTAGCTTTCAGATTGATGACTAGCATTTATTTGTGCTTCTCGCTTGAGATCGACAATGTTTTCTGTTGAACCAACTCCATATTACACATATCAAGATTCAAGATAAGAAATTAAATCTCGAAAAGACATTCATCTCAAAACATAATACCTTCAATTTGCTAAATAAGGTACGTACAGAGGTCATCTGATTTGTTCATCATCAACAAAATGTAAACACAACGAGTTAAATGACCTAAATCTATCTTACCTGACTAAAAACTTTATAAAGAAGCAATTATCCTAACTAAATTATATTCTTAGCATGTTAGCATGTTTGGTTTGCATAATAAAATTCAATAGAATAGAAATTCTATTTCGTAATAAAATTTAGTTGATTTGAAAAATTCAAATGAAATAATTATTCAAAATTAAAGACAAAATACTCCAATTTTCAATATTACTTAAATTATTTTGTCCTTATATAAGAACCAATAGTGATAAAATTCACACACACATATAAAGAGAAAGAGAAAGTAATGGTTATGCCTTTAACATGGCAGTTGGCTCATATAATGAAAATAGAGGCAATATGAATAGGATTTCAGAAGTATGAAATATAGAATAAAAAGATGGGAAAATGGCCAAATAAATCCACAAATTTTATATGAAAAGTCAATTAGGTTCCTAAATTTTTTAAAATTATAATTAAACTTATCAACATTTTATTTTAGTGCAATAAAACCCAAAAATTAGTTAGTGACATGTGAAAGTAGGTTATTAGGTTTCGCCGTTTCGGCAACTCTCCAATAACACTCCAGTCTACTCCGACACCATTGATTGGTCGCCTTCTGCGCTGAAAAGGTGACCAGTGGGTCGCCTTCTTGGCTGACCATGGTGATCGGAGTGTTGCTGGAACGCTAGTGACATACTATCACAGGTCACTAACCAGTTTTTGGGCTTCATTGCACCAAAATAAAGTGTTGATGGGTTTGATTGCAACTTTAAAAATTTTAGGGGCTTAATTGACTTTTCAGGTAAAATTCGATGACTTTTTTAACCCTTTTCCCTAAATAGAATAAGAATAAGCAAATTTCACTTTTAGTCACCGATTGTTGCAACATTACTACATTTAGTCCTACTTTTTAAAATTTTATTTCATTATACCCATAACTTTAATTTCTTTACTGCAGTTAGTCATTCATTTAAAATTTTGTCATTCTAGCGTTTAGTAAAGATATGACTAATATGTAATACTGTGTATTATCTAAGGAGGCCTGTTCTCGTTCCATATCTAGAAAATATTAAAAAAATTATTAATATCTGTTGATTATAGTTCGACAATATATGTAGGCAACTTAATTTTAGTAAATTTTTTTTTTTTTTTTTTGAATGTTACTAGCTCTATTACATTGTAGTATCTGTTCATATACTTTCTCAACCTACTGAAACACAAAGAGCTAATAACGCCTCCACTGAAGCTCGAACTCACAACCTTCCAAATGGAAGTCCAACCCGGGTACCATTGGACCACATAGTCCTGGTAATTTTAGTAAATTTAAGTGTAAGTCTTTTTTTTTTTTTTTTTTTAGTTTAACATTAAAGTTTTAATATTTGATGTAACCATTTTTAAAAAAATTCTAGATGAAAAAATTAATTGTTGAATTTGGACCCTTTTAAAATAGAAACTAGAATTTTTTTTTTTTTTTAAAATCCAACTAGAACCGACGGTTCAACCAGAACTGCCAATTCAGAAACCAGAACCTTTATATAAGGTTCCAGTTCGACTATTTTTGGAATCAGAACCGAAACCATGGTCAATCCTAGAATTACGGGCCTACTTTCTTGAGCCCAATTTTTAGTATTAATTATTAGGCTAAAGTGTCATCCCGCACCATGAACCATTCTTGATTATTCATGCCGCACCATGAACCATTCTTGATTATTCATGCCGCACCATGATCTTTAATAAGTGATATTTAGAGCCATAAGCATAATATTTTTTTTTCGTCTAGAAATTTTTACAGATTACCAGTAATAATATTGCTGACATGAAATTTTTTATTAGTTTTTTTGAGTATTTTTCTTCTTTCGCCTTCGTATTATAATTTTTTTCGTATTTTTATTTTTTCCTAAACGTATAGGCCTGCTCTGCGTTTTTGACTTCTCGTTTCTCCGGTACTAAACTCCGCAGAGCAGGCCTATATAGAGCATGCCTGATTGGAGAAACGAGAAGCGAAAAACGCAGAGCAGGCCTATATGTTTAGGAAAAAAGAAAATATGAAAAAAAAATAATAATATGAAGGTGACAGAAGAAAAATACCAAAAAAAAACTAACAAAAAATTTCATGTCAGCAATATTATTACTGGTAACCTGTAGGAAACCTGTAAAAAGTTCTAGGCGAAAAAAAATTTATGATTTATGGCTCTGAATATCACTTATTAAAGATTATTGTGCGACATGAATAATCAGGAATGGTTCATGGTGCGGGACGACACTTTAGCCAAATTATTATGGACCTAAAGGGCATTCGCGTCCCACAGTCCCCATTATAATTACCCGCCCCCGTTATTAGTTTGAGTTAATTTTATTTTTATCTTAAATTTGTAGGTGGTAGTTCACTTTTAGCTTTTTTTTTTTTTTTTTTTTTTTTTTTTTTTTTTTTTTTTTTATAACATCCTCATTTAGTCTTAGTATTATTGTAGCATGACCATTTTTAGTCCTTTTTTCAACAAAATTATTGAACTATCGTTAAATACAAAGACATTTTAATTTTTTAAAATATTTTTTATGTTTAGTTTTTTGAAAAATTCATAATTGAAGATCGAAATGTCCTTGTATTTAACGATATTTAAATTGTTTTGTTGATAAAGGACCAAAAATGATTATGTCACAATAATACTAGAACCAAAAATTGATGTTCTAATAAAAATAGATTTAAAGTGGATTGACATCTATAAATCTAGAATAATAAATGGAATTAATTCTAAATAGTTTTATCTTAAAATTTTCAATTATATAAGTTTGGTTCAATAAAACCATTAAATATATAAGAATATTTTTACCATTATAAAAATTTAGCTACTCGTGATGAGACATAAATAAATAGCTAATGCCATGGCCCATGGGATTTTGGGAATAACTATTCACATTGCCACTGCACGTTACAGACAATGGCATACATTTATCTATACAAGAATATTATTTAATTTTGAGAGCTTATTTCGTGAACCTGTTGTTTGAACTTATAAATATCATTAGCTTTAATTTTATAAAAAGATAATCTTGAAATAATTTGATGTTAAATAGTATACACCTAACAAAACTAGTGAGTGTAGAAAGAACGCAAACAGTGAAAGAGGCGTACCAATCACACCCAAAATTAAAGTGCTTTAGTGGAGTCAATCCCTTAACCTAAGAAAGCGTAACGGTAAAACTCCTAGTCGGCTAGTGGTTTGTTGACAATTATATAAACCCAATTCCACTTTATGTATAAATCTTTAATTTAATTATTTAGTAAATTGAAATCGATCAAGTCTGGTATGCCAAAGGCTTTGTGGTCGAGTGGCATAGCTGTGATTTTTCAAATGAGAGGTCTCAAGTTCAAACTCCAGTACGTGTGGATTACGATACTACATTGTAACAGAGTCAGTAGTATTAAAAGTATTTAACGATATTTAAACTCTTTTGTTGATAAAGAACCAACTATGGTTAAGTCATAATAATTGTAGGACCAAAAGTAGATATCCTAATAAAAAGAACTTAAAAATGAACTGTCACCTATAAATTTAGGACCAAAAATTGAATTAACTCTAACAAAGTAATCAATTGATGCAAGTAAGTGTTAATGTTCGATCTATGTATGGATTTGACGGGCACTTAACTAGATAACTTCCCAATATTTTTTTTTAAAAAAAAATGTTATTATTTCTTTGTAGCCAAGAAACTAGAAATACTCAAATACGGAGTGTATAGGTAACAATTGACACACACGTTGAGCCAACGATAATTTTGCATGTGTTAACTGTTAGAGACAAAATTAGTCAAAATAACGTCTTTTAAACTTTGTAGAAAATTCTTTAATTAATTCCAACTACATGTCTACATCTAATGTTAGACCCAAACATGCACCAAGAAGAGGTCAAAACTTTGGAAAGATGTTATTTGTACAAATTAAATTTTTAATTAAATTAATTTTGTACTATTTGATTTAATTTTTCATAACTGTCATTTGTCATTACCTTTTCAAGCTATATATATATATATATATATATATATATATATATATATATATATATATATATATATATAAAATCTAAAAACATAATAAGTGTTGATGAAGGTTATACCCTTCATTTATGTCTGTTTTTTCCGTTAAGTTTTATGAAACATTATGCTATAAATGTTGTACTATACAATATTTTGGACAAACATACCCCTACCGTTATAACTTCTGTTATCCTTTCCACTATTGCTATAATGCACATGCATCCACTATACATTTTCTTCTTCTTATTATTATTATAATTATAATAATAATAATAATAATAATAATAATAATAATAATAATAATAATAATAATGTAAAACATTTCTATAAATTTAATATTTATATTTTAAAGAAATAACTAATTAACATATAATTTTAAAGAAATAACTAATTAACATATAACCCCAATATTAATATACTATTATTATTATTATTATTATTATTATTTGCAATAATTTAAAAATAAATTTAAAATTTTAATATAAAATATTAATATTGGGCACCTATTTTTTGCGCATCGCGTACATATATATATATATATATATATATATATATATATATATATATATATATATATATATATATATACTGATCCCGTGCAGCTAGTGCTGATTGTACAATTTGGTATGCATAAATGCACCATATAGTGTTCGAAAATGTATCAGAATGAAATGTACAAATGCACCACACACAAAAAAAACATGCAAAACACATAATGGTGCATTTTCGAACACTTTGTTGTGCATTTATGTATACCTAATGTTGCGTGACTACCTAGAAAGCACTGTCTGCACGGAAACCTGACCTTATATATATATGGGCAATTAAAAAACTATTCCTAATAATTCAAATAACTAATACCAAGTCCTATGAACTACTGAACTAGTATCCTTCTGGTAACTCAATAGGATAACTCAAGTGACAAATCTCTTTTTGAGGAAGAATTTTGAGATAATGCGAATTCGATTCGCACAAGTGACAATTCTCCCTGGGCCAGCTTCTGTGCCTCTCATCAGAGCGAGCGAGGATTAATCGGGTCGACCCGGACCATAAAAACGACAGAGAAAGACCCTGAACTATAAAAACGACAGAGAAAGACCCAGAACACCTCGGTGTTTACACAAAAAAATATCTTTCTTGTAAGGGACATAGCCCATATATTCTTGATAACTGCTACCTAATAATGAAATACATCTATTTAAAAAAAAAATACAATTGTATTTCATGCTTATTTCTAGAATAATCATACATGTTGTAAGTGTTATATTATCCTTACTTATCATATTCATAAACGAAGCTACACATATAGTACGACTTGCGATAAGGGTTATACTCCGTAATAATTTATTTTCATATATATATATATACATCACTTATCCGTAAATTGATTAATTTTATCACAAATTAATCAAGTTATATAGCATTTAAAGCCAACATTTATTTCATACAAAATAAAAACAAAAATATACTATTGAGTATTGACCATCCAACTTTTAAAGTACGCTTTTCTATTTTGTTTGTTTCTATGTTTCCTGTCAAAATCAGACAATTTCAACTTCAACATTCCATACGGAATTTTCCCTTTCAATTCCCTCTTTGAATTTTTTAACTTAGTAAATTGAACAAAACTTTCCAAATTCACACGGGATCAGTCCACAAAATCCTAATTCTTCTCCTCCTATAAATTATCTCACTTTAGAACTTAGAACCACCATGCATGCATAAACTCCTACACATCTATAATATTTCATTTCGATCTTCAATTCATCAAACAAAAAAGTACGTTCGAGAAAACGAAAATGCAGCGATCAATTATCACAAGCCTAGTGTCGAAGTGTGGAGCTCCGATGGTGAACAGAGCCATGCGGCGGCCGGCGGCGGCGCCGGCGACGTGCGTCGACGTTTTCATAAACCACAGAGGCATAGACACGAAGCGGACGGTGGCGTCGCTGCTGTACGACCGGCTGGCCCGGTTCAGAATCCGGTCGTTCTTGGACAACAAGAACATGAAACCGGGCGACAAGCTGTTCGAGAAGATTGACGGCGCCATCGCCAAATGCAAGGTGGGCGTCGCCGTCTTCTCCCCGCGCTACTGCGAGTCCTATTTCTGCCTTCATGAATTGGCGCTTTTCGTGGAGTCCAAGAAGAAGGTGATCCCCATCTTCTGCGACGTTAAGCCGTCGGAGCTGCGGGTAGTCGACAATGGGACCGTTCCGGTTCACGAAATCGACCGGTTCAACTCCGCCCTAGAGGAGGCCAAGTACACCGTTGGCCTTGCCTTCAACTCTCAAGAAGGGTAAGTTCATATAGGCAAAACGATCCATCTTATATTATGAATTCTGGTCTAAAATAATATTCGGATTTGATTTATATAATACGTTAACATGCACATAATATATTAATTGCAGGAACTGGTCAGATGTTGTCACAAATGCTGCAGATATTGTAATTGAGAGTTTGATAGAGATAGAGGGGGAGAAGCAAATGGCAAAGAGAATTACTGGGATGTAGGAGACTACCAATCTACCATTCATTTCATATATACATTTGGAGAGCCTATTGATTTGTTCTTTGATTATTTATTTTCATTAATGTTTTAGAAAAAAAAAAAGTTTCATTAATGTTTTTAGAGAAAATTAAAATTTTCTCATGCTAATTTTAGATTGAGGAGAGCAGAGACTAATGTATAGTAATGCTCGTGTGTCACATACATTTTTTTATTCTTTAATTTCCTCAACTTTGTATTAATTATGTAAAAATAATGGGTAAGGAAATAAAATGTTTAAAATGATGTGGTTTGAATTTATATCGGGTCGTTTTGAAAACAAGAAAATGATTTATGGAAAATGAGTCATTTACTATAACACATTTTTCTTTCCTGTGTTTGGTTGTACAACAGAAAACTGTCTTTGTGTGTTTGGTTCATTTGTCAGAACATGAGCATAATCAAGGTTATTTTCCACAACATAATCAAAACTTGAAATTAGCACAAAAAACTCTAGAGACAAGTCATTATCTTCTATATTAAACCATTTTTTAATACTACTGAGTACTGACTCTATCACAATGCAATATCTGTTCATAACTACTTTCTCAACCTATTGAAGCACAAAGAGTCAATATCGCCTCCACTTAGTCTCGATCTCACAACCTCCCTTATGAGGGATCAACTTCTATATTAAACCATTAGAATTCACAAACAAAATGGGAAAAAAATTCACCACTGGTATTTCTGTAAACAAAGGATCTGAAGAAACCAGTCGGCCAGGCTGCTTTCACTTTGGAAACCAGTCGAGAAGTTTCCGGCTAGGAAACCATTTTAGATGGTCATATTTGGGAAAAAAAAGTCATAAAAAATAATTTATGACTGAAAAAAAGGAAAAAGAAAAAAAGAAGAAGATGAAGAAACATACCTGGTGCTAAGAAGATGGCAAGAAAATAAAGAAGTAGTTGGTGAGGTGAGAGTAGAAGATGAGGTTAAGGTGTGAGGGCATAGGCGTGATCTGTAGGGAGGGATGTGACGTGGTTGGAAAATGACTTCTCCAAAAAAAGGCACTCGAAAAATCTATACTGTAGATTCATAATTTCTATACTGTAGATTCATAAAATCTATACTATAGATTCATAATTTTTAAATCGTAGGTATATAATTATTTAAATACAGTAGATTCATAATTTCTATACTGCAGATTCATAATTTTGTATTGTAGATTCATAATTTCTAAACTGTATAGTTATCAGATTATGAACATATAGTTATGTGATTTGTGAATACAGAGTTCAACAATTAGGAATATGAACATCGAAAATTATGAATATATAGCTCTATAATTATGAATATATATTTATAAAATTATTAATTTACAATATAGAATTTATGAATTTACACTATACAAATTATGAATCTAGATCCGTGTGCACCATGCATGATGCACACAGTTGCACAACATAATTTTAGGGTAAGCCTAAGTCATATAAGTTGTTATATTATAGACCGCGGTGCATAATCGATTATGCACCGCGGCCCATATACGGCGCCGTTTCTTTAAGTAAAGAAACGGCCCGCCGTTAGAGTTAACGGAGTCCATTTGTTTGGTGTATTAAACACTAACTGACACTACAGTATATCCAAACCGACACTGCAGTTATATCAAAATGATACTATAGTTATAGTGAAATGAAACTGCAGTGTATATAAACTGAAACTGAATAACATTTCACATATTTGAGTGTATATTGTACAATGAAGCTGTAATTATATCAAAATGATCATGTAGTTGTGTTTTAATAAAACTATAGTGTATATAAAATAAAATTAAATAACATTTTCACATATTTGAGTCTATAAAATATCGAATGAAACTATAGTTATATCGAAATGAAACTGTAGTTGTGTTCAACTGAAACTGCAGTGTATACAAAATGACACTGAATAACAGAGTTACTTTTTGTAAAAGGGTGCGAAACGGCAGAAATAAACACTGTTAATTTTCATTTAAAAAAAAAAGACGCGCGGTGCATAATCGATTGCACCGCAGTGCATAATATAATTTGCCAAGTCATATAAGTTAGGCCTTGTTTAATGTGACCCAATCTATTCCTAATAAAAGCCCGTTCCATTCTCAGAAACTATGACGGGCAACTTTAGAGCGATCGGGCTTTAGAAATGAACTGTATTGATCGTTCAAACAAAATTCCACAAAGATTTATATGTATATTATACACTTTGATCAGTTCTTATACCATGGACTAGGGTCCACCTTAACACCTTTTGACAATTTGTATAAATACAATACATGATCATTACAAATTGTGAGCTTCTAAAAAGTAAATTATGGACATTTAGTATATAAATTATATATTTTTGGATCGAGATCCACCTTACAAGATTGATTTGGGTCCACAGATAATTTGCCCACTTTGATTTTAAATTAAATAATAGGCTAAATCGAAACCAGAGTAAGAAACTCGGAAATGTTCAAACTATCCAATCAAAATTAAATGGGATAAAGTACAAATAAGCCACTGAACTATTTGAGAAAGAGCAATTAAGCCATCGAACTCAAATAATCCCCAAATAAGTCACTGAACCCGAGAAAAAAAAGCAATTGACATTTTTAACAGGTTACCTTCCCACTTTTGCTGACTGGGTTGCCACATATTTATTTTATTTTATTTTTCATTATTATATTATAATCTACATGGATTAATTTTAAGCAAATTTTCAAATTAAACATCCAATGCTAAATTATCTCTCCCTAATCGCGACTTCAATTCTAATTTTCCTCTCCTAATTAAAGGTGTGCATTTGTGACTGATATTGAAGAACTATGTATACACTTAAATTGAAGATTTTGAAAACTTTTGAGGCCGTAAGTAAAAAACTTAAAATGAAATTTATATTAAATTTCATAATCAAAGTGTACAAAAGAACTAATACATTACCAGTACTAGTTAATTGCACAAAGAACAAATACATCAATATGTATTGTTAATTGCAAAAAAAAAAAAACAAAAACAAAAAAAAAAAAAATTCTACATCAATATTAATTGTACTGCATTGATTGTGCTTTCAAAATAAAGTATTGTCATAACAGCTCAAGTTTCATTCTTCAATGTGCTTCCAAAAGAAACTTCCGCCATAGCAAACCATGTTGTCAATCTTGTTCTTCTACATGTGGTGGTTGGTTTGATGGAATGTTACCAGGCTACAAAAATTAAAAAAAAAAAAAAACACACATATATACATTAAAATGAGTTGCTAAGAATATTTAACAATAAATATTGTGTCCAAACTTACTGTTGAAGATACAGCTCCACCGGAAGGACACTTTAGTCTATTATGTCCTTCTTGTCTACAAATGCAACACCGCATAACTCAACCCTTCCTACTTAGTCGAGTCTTCTTGCTACTAGTTGGTGGACCTTCATTTTCTTCACGATTTCTTTTCTTCTTTGGCCTACCTGACATTTTCCTGGGGATCGGAGCCAATATTTCCTCATAAGTAGTTTTAGGCCAAAAGAGTTCTCCATTAATAGGCTGAAGGGCATGTGCATAAGTCCTTTGATATGCTTCCTTTGAGTAGCATGGGTCAAGGTAATCCTCAATGTTCCTCCCCTTGTCAAAGATGACACATATAGCATGAGCACAAGGTATACCACTCAAATCCCATGCTCTACAGGAACATGTCCTACTTTCAAGCTTGACTTTGAACTGATGTCGCCCTTTCTTAATCTCATATCCATCATCTCCATTAAAATCAACCTAGCAAGACAAATTATCATTCCAATTTAAGATAACATCATTTAATTTCATATTATTGAATAAACATTAGAAATAACTAACCTTCCATCCAATGCTTTCCTTTTTATTTGCAGTCACTTTCTTCATTATAAATGGTCCATATCTACCTTTCCAAGTGTCAATAGATTTCATCTTTCTTGCAATCCTTCTCATAGAACCTACTCGAATGTCTTCAAGCATAGGAATAATTGGCTTGCATCTTGCCTTCACCAATGTTCCATTGAATGCCTCACAAAGGTTGTTATCTATAATGTCACATTTCACTATGGTTCTTAAATACGCCTTGCACCAAAATTTAGGAGGATATCGTTCTAGATCAGTTTTAGCATCTTTGTCTCTCATTTCTAAAGCTTTAAGTTGTTCATGAAATTGTCCTTCTGTTGTTGACTTAGCGCACATCCAGAAGTGGTTCTTTAAAACCTTTCCTTTATGGCGCTTACTCCAATTTGCATGAATATGTCTTGCACAATTACGATGCTCTGAATCAGGAAATAACTCTTGGATAACAGTAGTTAAACCCTGAATAAAAAAACAATATAGTTTATAGTTCAAAATTAAGCAATAGAGTTGACAGACTCATATAGCAGTGAATACAATTAAACATAGTTGATTATTACTATTATATGCAATTAGTTAGTGGCTACATAGTGACAAAAATAAATGTTAAGCAGTGTACAGAAATACCTTCTGCTGGTCACTGATAATGGTCTAGGGGTATGTGTTGGTGATTCCCAAATCATTTTTAAGCAGCTTGAGAAACCATCTCCAAGAATCTGTGTTCTCAATCTCCACCACAGCCCATGCAATAGGGTACATCTGATTATTTGCATCTCTTCCCACTGCAGTTAAAAGCTCTCCCTTAAGCAACCCTTTAAGAAAACACCCATCTAGTCCAATTATCCTCCTACATCCATCCAAGAAACCCCTTCTCAAAGCCTCAAAACATACATAAATTCTTTGGAAAACACAAGGACTCTCAGGTATAACCCTACTGGTTTTGAGAAGAACTTTGCTGCCAGGGTTAGAGTTCATACACTCTTGTGCATAGTCCCTTATTCTTCTAAATTGATCCCCAAAACTTGCGTTAATTTTTTTTAGCACTGACCTAATTGCTCTTGTAACTTTGCTAATACTTACATTGATTTTCAATTCAGACTCAATGTGGTTTTTCAACTGTACATGCCCAATGCAAGGATCATCTCTAATTTTGTCCTCATATTTTTCTTCTATCCATTTTTGACTCACCAAACGCAAACTAAACTTTTGATTGCATTTATGTTCTGCCTCAAGAGTCTTTAACTGAAAACATTCATATCTCTCCTCCCATGAAGCAGTGCAATGAAATGGGCAGCCTTTACCATTAGTTGTCTCAACACCAGCACATTTATACATCACTCTCATAGGATCATTTTTATAATAGCATATATCCCTCTTAAAATGCACTGCGTAGTCAATCATTGCATTCTTAAACTGTCGTGCATCAAGATAAAGCATCCCTAACTCTAACTCATGACATTCTGTAGTAGGATTGTACGATGGATGCTTACAATTCCCCTTTCCTTTACTAGGTTGTTGCGGTTGTAGTTGAGCTTCCTCTTCCTCTATATCAAATTGGTAACTAGGTGGATTATCGGAGTCATAGTATACACTCTCTACCTCCACACCATCAAAGGTCACCATCCACATATATTTGTATACAAAAATCCATGGTTAGAACTACATACCTGAACACGGCTTTCGTACTATGCACTCCTCACCGCTCGCACAAGTTCAACGACTCAATGGTAGCGCTTCTCTGGAGAGAAAGGAGCCATACGTGAAGGAGAGGAAGATCAGAAGTCGCGAGATTAGGGAGAGATAATTTAGGGTTGGATGTTTAATTTAAAAATTTGTTTAAAATTAATCCAGGTGGATTATAATATAATAATGAAATATAAAATTAAATAAATATGTGGCAACTCAGTCAGCAAAAGTGGGAAGGTAACCTGTACTATGGACCCTGGTTCATATGTATGTATTTTGTGTTGTGACTTTTTTGTGTCTTGCGTTATAAAATATGTACTTTAAGAGTATGATCAAATTATGTACATGGAACATATTAGTAATTGTGTCTTATGTTATGAATTTCTATGTCTCGTGTTGTCAAATTCTGTGCCTATGAACACAAATTATATACCTAAATCATATTTGAAACATAAGTAAATATATAATATGTGTATGTGCCATACGTTATGATTTTTTGTGCCTTGTGTTATGAAATTCTATACCTTACGAGTATGAATTCTGTACCTCATCTTTTCAATCCACTTGGGTCCATAATGATATGCTATGTGTCCTCTGTTGAAATTTTTGTGTATTGTGTTATAAAATTTTGTATCTTACGAGTATGGATTCTGTATCTCATCGTTTTGATCAAGGATCTGTGGTCCATGATATAAATTGCCGGTTTGGCGGCCATTGGATTGGCTTGCCAATTTTATTTATTTTTTTTTTCAAGTTCAATTCAAAATTAAAATTCATATTTGATGTCATGATGTAATGGTTGATAAAATTTAAATTTTCAAAAATATTATATTAAGTGTACATGTAGAATTATTTAAACTTTGTATTCAATTATTAATGTTTGTTTAAAATATATAGACTTATTTGTTGTGTAATTACTAAATCAGTCAAAAGCAAACATTAATAATTGAATACACACAATCAAATAAACACAAAAATAAAAATAAATAAATAAATCATTTAAAGAAACGGAATACGATGAAACGATTAATTATTTACCATGTATTATAGTTCAATTATGTCAAAACAATTGAATTTATGGGCATTCTTTTTGAAGTGGCATGTTTGCCATATAACGGCGAAATGTTTCAACTTTTCACTACCGTAAAAAAAGGCTTCAATTCATCCCTCCCAATATATCACAATCAAGCACAGCATAAATGCAAAGGTGCAATGTATGAGACCATATATATATATATTTTTTAATTTTAATTTAACAATTGGACTTTTCTTTTTATCCTTCAAATATTAAATCATTGGATTAGCAATGAGGATGAATGGGTAGTTATTGCCATTTTTAGATAAGCAATAAGATGGATGATATATAATCAACGAAATGAAAGCAAGTCAAAAGCACTACATGCATGAATTTATGCACACAAAGAATATATGTTACAATGTCAATTACTAAAAAAAAGTAATTAAAAAGTATGTTTATTATATAAATTGATTAGAGACATGCACTACATTTTATTTTTAACAATTGATATTATTTTCTACAACAACGGGCAGAGAGCGAGTAATGTATAGTAATGCTCGCGTGTCGCATATATATTTTTTTATTCTTTAATATCCTCAACTTTGTATTAATTATGTAAAAATAAAGTGTAAGGAAATAAAAGGTGTAAATTGATGTGGTTTGAATTTACTAGGATCCGTTTTGAAAGCATGATATGAAAATGATTTCTGAAAAAAGTTTTCTAAAAAATGAGTCATTTTTCAGAACACATTTTCCTTTCTCGTGTTTGGCTGCATAGCAGAAAACTGTCTTTGTGTGTTTGGTTCATTTTTTCAGAAAATGAGCATAATCAAGGTTATTTTCCTCAACATAATCAAAACTTGGAATTAGCACAAAAAACTCTAGAGACAAGTCATTATCTTCTACATTAAATCAATAGAATTCACAAACAATTCATAGACAAAATAGAAAAAAATTCACAAACAAAATTCACCACTGGTATTTCTGCAAACAAAAGATCTGGTAGAAACCAGACTGGTTTCCGGAAGTTTCCGGCCAGGAAACCATTTTAGATGGTCAGATTTGAAAAAAAAGTCATAAAAATAATTTATGACTAAAAAAGAAGAAGAAAGAAACATACCTGGTGCTAAGAAGATAGCAAGAAAATTAGGAAGAAGAAATATATAGTTGGTGAGGTGAGAGCAGAAGAGGAGGTAAAAGCGTGAGGGCAGAGACGTGATCTGTAGGGAGGGCTGTTGCGTGGTTGGAAAATGGCTTCCCCAAAAAAATGGGAAGTCATTTTCTTAAAAAAAACATACCTATTTTTCTTTGACTAAGATATCTTTCCCCTCCCCTCCCCCCCTCTTGCCAGACACTGAAAACCTGAAAAATGATTTTCAGAAATCATTTTTTGAGTTTCCAAACACACCCTTACTCGATAACTGGTGTGTTTCCTTTAAATATATATATATATATATATATATATATATATATATATATATATATATATATATATATATATATATATATATATATATATTTAACACTTATTTGATGTATATATCTTGCAAAAAAATATTTATGTATATGAACTTTTGTCCCACATTGGTTTGGGAAGTGGATTTGCACCACTATTTATACGAGAGTCTTTCTAAAATTTATTGAATTGTATAGCATAGATGCGCTCTTTGGTGCGGAGGGGGGGGGGGGGGAGGGTGCAAAACAAATCTCAAAGTGAGCCTGATAAGGAGGCTTGATTCGAGCCTGAACTCGTGTACGACGACACGACAGGAGGCACGAGCCATGGTGTTCGGCCTTGGGACTTCGCCGAGAGGAGGTCGAAAGTAGCCTGCAGCACGAGAGTCGTGCAATCCCTATATAAGAAGGGACTAGAGCAGCAGAAATTTAAAACTCTGCTCCAACTCCGTTCTTGCCGATTGTGTTCTACCTGTGCTCTAGTTCACCGGGTTCTTCGTTTGGGTGTTCAAACGTTGAACCGTAGTACGTTTTATCCTGGGAAACCTAGGCTACAACGCTCCTAGCACTTTTGGGAGGTAGCAAATAAGATTTTAAGGAAAGAGTGTTTCGCTCTACTCGTACTTACCCTCTTTCTTCATCTTCTTCTTTCGGTTCAAATGGGTTCAGAAAGGTTGAAATTATAATCTGGAGGATTATAAATTCAATTTTGGTTGATATATATATATATATATATATATATATATATATATATATATATATATATATATATATATATATATATATATTTCGTGTGAATATATATATATTATATTATTTTTGGTAAATCGACTTGGTTCAAATTTTCTAACAGAAATAAAGCTGCAATATGTATAAAATGAAACTGAATAACATGTCTCACAAATTGAGTGTATATTGTCAAATAAAATTATAGTTGAATTTAAATGATACTCTAATTTTGCTGAAATGAAACTACAATATGTTTAAAAAGAAACTGAATAACATGTATCATATATTGAATGTATGTTGTCAAATAAACTGTAGTTATATCAAAATGATACTGTAGTTGTGTTGTAATGAAACTACAGTGTATATAAAATAAAACTGAATAACAGTTTCACATATTTGAGTGTATATTATTGTCCAATAAAACCGTAGTTGAATTAGAATTATAAGTCTGAGCAGTTTTTATAATTTTAGCATTTTGGAGCAATAAACTGTTACAAAAAGCTAATTAATCAAACACTCATATTAATTGTTTAACCAAGTCAAACAACTAATAGTGGTCAAATAAACCAAAATTGGCTGATAGGCTAACTATTGTATGTAATCAACTATCAGCTTGCAAATAATTTACCAAACACTTTTCTACAATCAACTAATGCTATCAACTAGTCAAACCCATTAACCCAATCAGCTAACACTTAACAGCTATTTACCAAACATCCCTATTATGTTATTACATATACAACTAAGTGATCAAATATATAATAACCCAATCAGCTATATTCATGTCCAAATATTAGAAAATTCTCTCTCTAGAGTCTAGACACTTCTAGGGTTTTTCTCCCCTCCTAGGGTTTTGCCTAGGTTTTCCATCACTTCTTGTGTTTTTCTCGGTGATTCTTCTGGTTTTCTCTTCAACGGAATGGCGTCGACGACGAGAGGGGAGGGAGTGGAGCGGCTGACGTAACGGTGGGCCGATATGGATTTGGAGGACGAAGCTGAGGTGTTTGCGCCGGTCATGGCGGCGGAAGGCGGTGGAGGCGAGGCGGGGGATCGGACATGGGCCATCTTTGGCCGGTTCCTAACTGGAAAATTAATCAAACTCGAGTACATGCGGCAAGTTCTTACTTTGGTTTGGCAGCCTGTGCGGGGGGTAAAAGTCTCTGAGATCCAACCTAACTTGTTCCTTTTCGTTGTTTATCATGAAACAGACATGCAGCATGTCATAGATGAATGGCCGTGGTCGTTTGAGAACCGTAGCTAGTTTGCCGTCAGGTTCCCGAGGGGGTTTTGCATGTGAACGTAGTGCTTGACTCGGTGGATATTTGGGTGCAACTCCATGATTTGCCTATGGGTTACACCTCAGAGCTAATCTTGGAACAGATAGGCAACTTTATTGGCACTTTTGTTAAGTTTGATGATAGGTTTGTTGGTGCACCTTGGCTAACTTTCTATCGAATCCGGGTTTCATTGCCAGTGAATCGGCCTTTATGGAGGAGGATGAAGCTTCTCAAACGGGATCTAATGACCTGTTGGGTTAATTTCAAATACGAACGCCTCCGCTTTGAGATGGCCTGGTTGCATGACGATGGTTGTAGGCAGTAGTAGAGGAGTCTTGGGGTGAGGGGCGGGGTATAGGGATTTAGGACTGCATCGAGCTATGTGGCACCCGTCTCTCACGCGGGGGGGGGGGGGGGGGGGGGAGCGTTTTCACAAGTTCGAAGAGTAGATTTAGATTCTCTATAAAGAGCAGCTTCGTTTGCATGGACTCAGGGATCCAGCCTCATTGGCTGAGTTCCAAAGACTTGAGGATCTTTTGAGTCGCATTGAAGCCTAGGAGGATGCTTATTGGAAGCAAAGGGCCAAGCAGCACTGGTTGCGGGGTGCCGATGCAAACACCAAATTTTACCACAGGTATGCATCTCATCGTAAATAAAAACACTTCGTCAAAACTTTTGAATGATTGTGGGGATTGGGTGGAAGGGGAAGCCATGAAGGGGGTTATCTTGGATTACTTTGATGGTATTTTATGCTCTAGTGGCCCTGCTGAGGGGGCTGAGTTTTTTTTGGTAATATTTCCCCTCGTGTAACCCAAACAAACAATGAGTCTCTTATGCGCCCTTTTGAGTTAGAGGAGGTTAAGGCAGCTCTGTTTTCTATGTTCTCCGATAAATCTCCTAGACCGGATGGTATGAACCCAGGTTTTTACCAGCACTTCTGGGATGTCGTGGGTGGGGATGTTTCCTCTTTTGTCATTGGCTGTCTCGATTCTCTCTCTTTTCCACCAGGATTGAATGATACAGATGTTGTTTTGATCCCTAAGAAGAAGACCCTGAATATGTGACTGATCTTAGGCCTATAGCTCTATGTAATGTGGTTTATAAAATTATAGCCAAGATTATTGCTAATAGAATGAAGCCCCTTTTGGAAACCATTATTTCTGACTCATAGCGACTTTATTCCGGACAAACTTATTACTGATAATATCCTAATATCTGCAAAGGTGAGTCACTTTTTGAATAGGAAACAGTGTTGGGCGGTTGGGTGGGGAGCCCTTAAATTAGATATGGCTAAGGCCTATGACCGTATGGAGTGGTCTTTTATACAAAAAATGCTAGTGGCCTTGGGATTTGATGCTAGATGGGTGGAGCTTGTTATGTCTTGTGTGACTACGGTCTCGTACAGTTTCTTGGTGAACGGCTCACGCAGCAGATCGGTGACCCCGACTCGGGGGCTAAGACAAGGTGATCCATTATCCCCTTACCTATTTATTATCTGTACAGAGGGACTCTCCATTTTATTGTAGCAGGCACCGAATTCTGGAGCTATTTATGGTTGTAGAGTGGCGAGAGGTGCCCCCTATCTCTCATTCATTTTTTGTCGATGACAGTCTATTGTTTTTAAAGCAAATCACCAGGAAGCCACAGAAGTCAAGCGCTGTTTGTCAGTGTATGAGAGTCTGTCTGGCCAGGGGGTCAACTACCACAAGTCTAGTATATCAGTATATCCTTCAGTAAAAATACTAGAAAGGATATTAGGGAGGGGGTGGCGCAGGTGTTGGGGGTGGCGCAGGCTTCTGATTTTGGCAAGTATTTGGGGCTCCCTTCCTTTCTGGGAAGGAATAAGAGGGCCGTGTTTGCTTACATTGAAGACAAGATAAGAAAAAGAATTGGTTCCTGGAACAAGAAGTTACTATCACAGGCTGGTAAGGAAATCTTATTGAAAAGTGTAGCACAATCTATGCCTACCTTTTCTATGAGTGTTTTCTTGCTTCCTATCTCTGTTTGCACCTCTATTGATCGTACTATGAATCATTTTTGGTGGGGAACTGGCAATGATTGTGGTATACATTGTAAGGCTTGAGATAGGTTATGTGTGCCAAAAAGATTTGGGGGTTTGGGTTTCAAGGATTTACGAGCTTTTAACCTTGCAATGCTGGGAAAACAGGCTTGGCGTTTCCTTACTAAACCAGTTTCATTGGTGACACGTGTTTATAAAGCTAGGTACTATCCCAAGGAATCATTTTCTGAGGCATGTTTAGGGAATTATCCCAGTTTTTGTTGGTGTAGTATTATGGCTGCTCAGGGCTTAATTTTTTGTGGGATCAGGCGCAAGATTGGGGATGGGAGTTCCACGCTCATTTGGGGCCACCCATGACTGCAGGATGAGCAGGATCCGTTGATTCAGACGGAGATGCCTCCGCAACTGGCTGGTTCTCGTGTGGCAGGCCTAATTGACCAGGATAGTGGTACATGGATATATCTATTTTATCTGAAATTTTTATGCCTATGGATGTTCCAAGGATTTTGAAAATCTCCATTTCACCAGACTATGAGGATTCTTGGTATTGGCATGGGGAGTGGGGACCCCAAGGGTTGTTATTCGGTTAAGAGTGGCTATAGAACCATTGTTGGAAGTTTTGTTGGTAATATCGGCTCCTTTGATAAGTGGAATAAGTTGTGGTGCCTAAAAATTCTCCCAAAGTAGAAAACTTTTCTATGGAGAACTTTGAGTGATATTCTCCCTACCACTAAGAATTTGCTTATAAAGAGGGTGGAAGTTGATCCATTGTGTGCCATGTGTGGCATCAATCAAGAAGACACTATGCATGCATTGGTGTTGTGTGGTTTTGCTAGTTCAGTTTGGCGCGAATCTAACCTTCCAATCCCCAACATCTTGACAAATGTTTTTCACACTTGGTTTAAAGAAGTTTTACATATTCTAGACTAATCAAATGATTTCCACAGCTGCAATCTTATACAATATTTGGAAAGCACGGAACGGAGCGGTGTGGGAGTACCTCTTGCCGACGCCGAGAAGTTTACTGGCTTCGTCCGCTGCTGCTGTGCATGCATGGTGCAGCGTACGGCCGAACGCCGGTCGACAGCATGCCACTGCCATGGCCACGCCGCCACCGGCCGCGGACCCCGTTCGACGGTGTTGGTTTGATGCCGGCTATCAACCTACGACGAATTCCGCCACGGTCAGCGCTATACTCCTCGGCGACGATGGAAGCTTTATCTCGGCCTTCAACACCCGGCTACCGGACTACTTCTCTCCACTAATAGCCGAGGCACTAGCATGCAAAGAAGCTTTGTCCTGGCTAAGGGGATGAGGAGAACACAGGGTGGAACTCCATACAGATTGCATGACTCTACAACAGTACTTGTCCACCAATACAAGGCCTCTCCGTTCTTACGTTGGCTATGCTATTGATGGTTGCAGAACTCTTAGTGCCTCTTTTGCCTTTTACTCTTTTAAGTTTGTTCCTAAATCAGCTAATTTAATAGCCCATACTCTTGCATCTTTAGCTTTTGCTCAGTCTATTGCAATGTACTGGGATGCTATCCCACTTGACCCTATTGCAGGTTATTTCTAATATATGACCGATGCTACGGTTATGATGGAATAATCACGGAGCAGGTTTGAAGCGGATCAATACGGAGCAGGTCGGATCCGGTATCAACGGACTACCCGCGACGCGTGGCGAACCACCCCAGGGTCGGCCCAGCATGGGATCGGCTTGCCGTCGAGCCGACCTCCATGGACTCGGCCTTGTGGGCTCAGCCCCATGGGCTCGGTCGAGCCCATGGCCGGGCCAAGCTCCGTGCTCGCCCAAGGGGCCGGGTCCTCGCGTAGAGCGAGTCTTGCGGCGCTGACCGCGGCTCCTCCCGCGTATCCCGGGCCAGTAGCGGCCGGGGGGTATAAAAGCACTCCACAGTGTCCTATTCAAACATCTTCTACTTTCTTACAACACTTGTCTCGTTATTACACGTCACGAACCTCTATAATACCGTTATACATCCAATTAATATAATCTTTCTACCCCTATTATCGTTTTAATCACATATTTCGTTACATTCATTTACTTATTATATTCAATCATATACTCGAGTTGTATAATTCGGACTCCCGAATTCATATAATCCATCAGGTTGCTTTCAAAAAAGTGATCAAGTATAATTTTTTTTCTACTCCCGTAGTTTAGATTTAGTTAAGTGCATATTTATTACCCTTCAGGCCTTCACAAAAAGTATTTGAAACTCCCATTATTCTTCTCTCAATGATAAGCTAGCTTCTTAATCAAATAAAAGAGTTGCTACCCCTAAACCTATATTCCCCTCATTACGTATGTTTTTTTGTTTTTGTATTTTTTTTTATTTTTATTTTTTGATAATGCATTAATCCGTCTCAATACTAGATATTGTTAAACTCCATTTACAATAAAAAGGAGATTTTTTTTTTTTTTTTTTTTTTTTTTATATTTCACATTTGGTTCCATGAGTATGAGATCATTTTCACACTTGACCTCCTGATTATTAAATTTCTCAAATTTAATTCCCACGATTTTTAAATTCTTATCGCATTTAGTCTCCAACTATTAAAATTTTCAGATTTGATCCTAAGACTTTTAAATCAATGCCAAATTTATGAAATAAATAACTCTATGTAAGGACTATTAGATAACCTGGCCTCACTAGAATTACTTAGCTTTTAGGGGGCGCTTGGTTCACGAAATCTTGAATTACCCCAGGTAATAGGATTACCTCCAGCCGCCGCTCCAGGAAGGTAATATGTGATTTTGGGAATGTAAGATTACCTTATGTGTTTAGTTTGGATTGTGGAATATAATATTACCTTGTTTGGTTAAGGGTTATATTTTAGGTTATATATATGGATCAATTTACTATAATGTCCTCAATAATAAATAAATTTATATATATATATATATATATATATATATATATATATATATATATATATATATATAGAGAGAGAGAGAGAGAGAGAGAGAGAGAGAGAGAGAGAGAGTTGAGTTCAGGTGCAGCCGCGCCTTCCTGTGCGGTCAGTGCGACCGCACCAATAGTTATACAAATATACATCATCCATGTTAGGAAATACACAACAAAAAACATGCACAAATTAGGTATGCATCACAAAAAAATGCACCATTAGGTATGAATAAAAGCACCACACAGTGTTCAGAAATACACCATTAGGTGTGGGGAGTTATATGGTGCATTTTTTTGGTGTGTTGTGTGTTTTTTGGTGTATTTTTGCATTTCATTGTTGTGCTTTTTTTCCTAGCACTATTGGTGCCTTTGGTTAACACTGTTGGTGTACTTTGTCAAGCGGCCGCACGACCGCACGAGAGGGCGCGACCGCATTTGAACAAAAGTCTATGTGTGTGCGCGTGGCTGCATTTGAACAAAAGTCTATGTGTGTGTGTGCAAGTCTCTGTGTGTGTGTGTGCGCGCGCGCGTGTGCGGCCGCATTTGAACAAAAGTCTGTATGTGTGTGTTATTATTATATAAGGATTAGTTAATAAGGACAAAATTGGAATAAATTAAGGTGATCTAAGACTACCTAAGAAAATAGGAGTAATCACATTACCTTGAGGGGGCGTTTGGTTCACGGAATCTTGGATTACCCCAGGTAATAGGATTACCTCCAGGAAGGTAATGTGAGATGTTGGGAATGTAAGATTACCTTGTGTGTTTGGTTTGGATAGTGTAATATAATATTACCTTGTTTGGTTCAAGGTTATATTTTTAGGTTATATGGATCAATTTACAATAATGTCCTCAATAATATATATATATATATATATATATATATATATATATATATATATATATATATGTATGTATGTATGTATGTATGTATGTATGTATGTATGTATGTATGTATGTATGTATGTATGTATGTATGTATGTATGTATAATGTGTGTATTTATATATATGTATGAATGTATATCGATGCTTAAATATTAAAAAAATTAAATATATAAATATACACATATATATTTGATTATATAAACATATATTAATTTCATTATTATTATTATTGTTGTTGTTGTTGTTGTTGTTATTATTATTATTATTATTATTATTATTATTATTATTATTATTATTATTATTATTATTATTAGTTAACAAGGGCAAAGTTGGAATAATTCAAGGTAATCTAAGATTACCTAAAAAATTGGGGGTAATCACATTACCTTGAAACATTACCGCCACATCAGCTTTCAGGTAATATAACATTACCAGGTAATCTTATAACTTGAACCAAACAAGGTAATATAACATTACCAGACTCAGATTACCTAGGTAATCCAAGATTCCGTGAACCAAACGCCCCCTAAAAGATTACAGCCACATCAACTTTGAGGTAATATAATATTACAAATAATTTCATAACTTGAACCAAATAAGATAATAGAACATTATCAGACTCAAATTACCTAAGTAATTTAAGATTACTTGAACCCAATTGTTATACCCTGCACCACGGCGCGCATAGCACTGTGCGCCCCGCGCCTCCAAAAACGACGTCGTTTTGGTAAGTTATGTAGGGAGCTAACGCGATTATGTGTATTTGTTTATAAATTATGTGTATTTGTTTATACAATTATGTGTATTTGTTTATACAATTATGTACATTTTTTATACAATCATGTACATCTTTTTTTTTATACAATTATGTACATTCGAAACAGGAATTTATGTGTATTATGTTAAGAGTTGATGTTTATCATGTTAAAAGTTTATGTATATTATGTATTATGTTAGATTATATGTATTATCTTTTTTTTTAAAAAAAAATATGTGTATTTTGTTATACAATTATGTGTATTTTAGTATAAAATTATGTACATTTTTTAACCTGAGATTTTTTTTTAAAAAAAGAAATTTAACCGCCAATACAGGATAGCGAAATTTCAAAAAAAAAAAATTAAAACGACATCATTTTATATTAGGGCACACAATGCAATGCGCGCATTGATGCAAGATATAAATTGCGACTTGAACCAAGCTTCCCACAAAGTAAAACTTAAACTTGACCCATGACCAAAAGTCTGGCCTGTCAGCAATACCTAGTGAAAAGACATTTTGCATGGACACCAAAAATGCAATAAGCTTTAAACCCCAAATCACAAATTAAAGTATTTCAAAATTAAAGACAGAATAAAAGGGGATAGTGTGGGTCCAAATGTCACATTCCTAGCGGCTAGCTGCTGATGAAGTGGGGTGGGATGATGTGATGAAGTGATATTTTTGTGTGGATTCTAATGCACAAAAACAAGACAAGAGAGTAAGCCTTTCGTCCCCATCTACAAATGTGGCAATGTGATTGAACTCTTCAACGCCACCTCTCATCAAAATTCAAAACTTCGATTAATACTAATACGGAGTAGCTGTTAGCCATAGCGAGCATGCAACAACTTGTACGCCATACATGTTCGAAAATATGCTTGTATTTTATAATATTTTAAAATATAACGAAAATACAAAAAAAAAAAAAAACAAAAACAAAAACTGGTCCATTTGAAATATTTAATCATGTAATTACTTTGATGAGAACTGATTGTATTATATTTTCTGAAATTGATTACAATGAGATCAGATGATGTGAATATATAGAATAGAGAGTCACAGTGTGACAATGATAAGAAGTAGAGAGTCACAGTGTGACAAGGATAAGAAGTTCTAAACAGACTCATATACATAGAGTCCTAATACTCCCCCTCAAGCACAGTGTATACTAGTAACCTGTAGCTTGTCCCTTAAGGAAGAAAATCTAGGTCCAGGCAGAGCTTTGGTGAAGATATCAGCAAGTTGATCCTTTGTGGAGATGAAGTTGACTTGGATATCGCCCGAAGCTACTCGATCACGAACAAAATGATAATCAATCTCCACATGCTTGGTGCGCGCATGAAAGATTGGATTGGCACTCATATATGTAGCTCCTAGATTATCACACCATAATTTTGGAATGAAAATACCCGGAATCTGTATCTCACGCAATAATGACATAATCCATAGAACCTCAGCACAAACATCTGCAAGAGCTTTGTATTCAGCCTCAGTGGATGACCTGGCAACAGTTCTCTGTTTCTTGCAAACCCATGATATAAGATTACTCCCCAAGAAAACAGCAAAACCACTTGTGGAATTTCGATCGTCAGGACAACCAGCCCAATCAGAATCAGAGAAAGCATGAATGTCTCTAGATGAGCACCGTCGTATGCGTAAACCATGATCAACTGTTCCCTTAACATACCTGAGTACCCGTTTGAGCTGCTCCCAGTGTGATATGGTGGGAGCATGCATATGCTGGCATAACTGATTAACTGCAAAGGATAGGTCAGGTCGTGTGACAGTGAGATATTGCAGTGCTCCAGCTAGACTCCTGTACTGTGTGGGATCATCATATAGATCTGAATTGAAGGGGACAGTTTTCGAGACAGAGATAGGTGTAGAAAGGGGTTTGCATTCAGACATTCCAGCCCGTTTTAAAATATCATTCATATACCGTTGTTGAGATAAAATAATCCCATTGTCACTCTTAACTGTTTCAATACCCAGAAAAAAATTTGGTTCACCAAGATCTCTGATTTTGAATGTAGCAGACAGTTTGGACAAGAGCTGAGACATAATACCCTGATCACTTCCCATTACAAGAATGTCATCCACGTACACCAATAGATAAACCAAAGCAGAGTCTTTAGAGTAATAGAACAGAGAGACATCTGTCTTGGATGCTTGAAAGCCAACCGATAGTAAGAATGTATGTAGTCGATTAAACCAAGCTCTGGGAGCTTGTTTTAACCCATACAGAGATCTTTTTAACAAACAAACATGATTCGGGAAGTTAGCATCAATATAACTAGGGGGTTGCTTCATATAAACTGTTTTAGCCAGATTACCATTCAGAAAAGCATTATGAACATCTAGCTGTTTGATAGACCACCCAGATGATAAAGCTAGAGATAGAAGGAGTCTTACAGTCGTAGGCTTTACCACTGGACTAAAAGTGTCGAAGAAGTCCTGACCTGGAACCTGATTAAAACCTTTCGCAACCAGCCTGGCTTTATGCCTTTCAATAGCACCATCAGCCTTTCTCTTCATACGAAACACCCATTTACAGCCAATAATATTCATACCTGCAGTGGGTGGAACTAGAGACCATGTGTGGTTATGCAGGAGAGCATTGAATTCTTGGTCCATGGCTTCACGCCACTCAGGATATTTGACAGCTTGAGAGTGACATGTGGGTTCCGTGGGATGCACTTGAGCTGCTAGAGCAAAAAGAGGAGCATCTGCGTTGCTGCGAGTGGCCATAGAGTGAGTACGGCCATTGGGCCTGATGGACCGCCCACGTGGACGGCCTCGCCGGCGAGCAACAGGCTCCACAGGATCACCCGACGAAGCAGCCTGTCCGGGATCCATGGCTGGTTCGAATGAAGCAGGTAGCGGCAGTTCTGGCAGCTCATCATTGGACATGGCAGGAATAGGTGTGCTGTGACTGAGAACAGATTCCGCCCAAGGTCCAGAAAACGGAGTAGATAGATCCTGCAAAGAAGTTTTAGTAGCAAAGGGGAAAACTTCTTCATCAAATCTGACATGCCTGCATGTGTAAATCTTATTAGTATGTAAGTCCATGCATCTGTACCCCTAAAGGACTAAGGATAACCTAAGAAGACACATGGAGAAGACCTGTATGACATCTTATGACGATTATATGGTCGAAGATGAGGGTAGCATAAACACCCAAAGACACGAAGAAAAAGATATGAATGAGGGGATTTATGTAACAGGAGATGAGGACTAGAGTTATTTAATACAGAAGATGGCATTCTGTTAATTAAATAGACAGCAGTCTCAAAGGCAAAATCCCAAAATTTCAAAGGAACAGAGGCATGAGCTAGAAGAGCCAGGCCAGTTTCAACAATGTGACGATGTTTTCGTTCAATACGACCATTCTGTTCATGTGTATAGGCACAGGATTGTCTATGTTGAATTCCTAATTGAACAAACAAAGAATGCAACTTTTTGTACTCAGCACCTAAATCAGACTGAATGACCTTTATTTTGCAATTAAAGGACCGTTCAACAAGAGTACGAAATTTATCAAAGATGACATAAAGATCAGACTTTAATTTCATATGGAAGAACCATGTATAACGGGAATAGTCATCCACAAAGATCACAAAATAACGGAAGCCAGAAGTAGATAAAGTGGGCGCAGGACCCCAAATGTCTGTGTAAATAAGATCTAGGACTTGAGAACTAGAGGAAGCAACATGGGGGAGGGGAAAACGGGCAGATTTTCCTAATTGACACGCATTGCATAAAGAATTATGACAACGAATATTATCACGAGATCCACTAACCAAACAAGAACGAAGTATATGGCTAAGAACACGGTTATGAGGATGACCCAGACGATTGTGCCAAGTGGAAGCCGAGGCACGAGCGGAAATAAACGTTGACGGAGACGAACTAGGTAATGAAAGTGTGTATAGGACCCCCGAACTATTGCCCCGAAGAAGTATTTCCTTGGTATTGATATCTTTCACAACAAAAAAGGAGGGGTGAAACTCAAAAAAGACTTTATAATCGGATGCAAACTTTTGAACAGATAATAAAGAATTAGACAAACGCAGAACGTGAAGTATATCAGACAATGTAAATGATCTAGAAGGGGTATCAAAAGAGGCATGGCCAACATGACTAATAGATAAACCCATACCGTCACCGACACGTAAAGTGTCATTACCAGTGTACTTCTCCGATCTAGAAAGGGCAGCGATGTTCGGAGTTGCATGATTTGTGGCTCTAGTGTCCGGAACCCAAGTATGAGAATTTGACGAGGTTTTAGCAACTAAACCATTCTGAAACACCAAATTAGCCTGAGAACCCGGAGCCCCTGAATATCGCCGAAAACAGTTGACTTCCGTGTGACCGAAACTTTTGCAAATTTGACACGGATCATTGTAGCGCCAAAAACAATTGGCTCCCGTGTGACCAAAACGTTTACAAATTTGACATGGATCATCATAGCGCCAAAAACAATTGGCTCCCGTGTGACCAAAACGTTTACAAATTTGACACGGATCATCGAAGCCACGTTGCTGACCTCCACGGTAATTTAGGTTGCCATCGCAGCGCTGCATCTTCTTGATATTATGAATCACAAAACCCTAGCTAACTGATACCAGATGAGAACTGATTGTATTATATTTTCTGAAATTGATTACAATGAGATCAGATGATGTGAATATATAGAATAGAGAGTCACAGTGTGACAATGATAAGAAGTAGAGAGTCACAGTGTGACAAGGATAAGAAGGTCTAAACAGACTCATATACATAGAGTCCTAATAACTTTCCTATAAATCTTTAATCTCTCCTTACAAGCAACATGGAACACCGATTAAGACTGATGAGATACAAAAAGATATATAGAAATCTCGGGTTGCTCTGCCAAGAATTTTCCTTTTAAGTTATGTTATTGAGTTTTCAAAAATTTAGGTTATTAAGTATTTTATTTAAAGATATATTGAGAAAATATGACAGAGATTAAATAAACTTCGACTTTGTTATTTGCATATCATTATTTATAAATAAACACATTTGTTTTTTTGTTTTTTTTTGTTTTTTTTTTTTTTGGACTATGAAGAGTTGGTGTTATCGGATTCAGATAAGAAACAGTTCGCTTTGGTGGAGTTGGAGAACTTGTGGGGGAAGAGTCTTAGGGACTTTCCAAAAATTCCAATTCTAGTCGAAAGTAACATGAGTTTGATGGAAAACATGTTGATAACCAAAGAGTTGGCGTATGACAAAGAATCGTTGAAGACAGAGCATGAAACATTGGTAACACAATTGATGGACGAGAAAAAAAATGTTTATAACTATGTGATGAATGATATTGATTCTAATGGAGGTGGATTATTTTTTGTGTATGGTTACGGAGGAACAGACAAGACATTCGTGTGGAGAACATTATCCTCAAAGATAAGAAGCCGCGGATCGGAGATATTGTTCTCAACGTTGCTTCAAGTGGAATAGCATATTTGCTCTTGCCATGAAGCAGTATAGCGCATTCCAGATTTGCTATACCACTCTCTTTGAATGAAGATTCCACATGCAATATATCGCAAGGCAGTGACCTTGCTGAGCTTATAATACGGAGCAAATTAATAATATCGGACGAAGCACGTACCAATGACGCACAAACACTATTTTGAGGCTTTGGACAAAATCACGAGGGATCTATTGAGGTTCGCCATACCGGGTAGTGCTGAAAAGACATTTGGTGGAAAGACAGTAATTTTGGACGGTGATTTTATACAGATTCTTCAGTTATTCTGAAAGCAACGAGACCAGTAGTTGTCAGAGTAACTATTAATTCTTCATACCTCTGGACAAATTGCAAGGTATTGAGGCTCACGAAGAACTTGAGACTACGGAGCTTAGCTTCAGAGGAAGATAGACAGACAGTTGATTGGTTTTCGAAATGGATTGCAGATATCGAAGATGGGATTACAAGGGTTGTAAACGACAGTTTGTCTAAGATTGATATTCCAGCACGGTTTCTATTGAATTGTTGACCCGATCCCATAGCAACTATAGTAGAAAGCACCTTCCCAAGCGCGAGATATGGCATGCTTGATGAGTCGCATCTAGAAGGCCGAGCGATCCTCTCAACGACTTTAGATGTCGTTGATCAAATTAATCAATACATGTGCGACATGAATATTGCAGAAGGTCGAACGTATTTAAGTTGTGACTCTTTGTGTAAGGCAGAATCAGACGGTGAAAATCTATCAGAAGTACACACTCCTGAATTCTTAAATAGTTTGAGATTGTTGGGCGTTTTTAATAATTCATTGACATTAAAGGTTGGTGCACCTGTTATGTTATTGCGGAACATAGACCACTCTCTTGGTCTTTGTAACAGGATGCGGCTCATCATCACAAGATTGGCAAATCACATTGTCTAAGTAAGAATAGTTAATGGGACACATCAAGGAACCAAAGTTCTTATCCCCGGAATGTCTCTCACTCTTTCTGATACGAGTTTGCCATTCAACTTCCAGCGTAAACAATTTCCAGTGATGCTTTCATATGACTATCAACAAAAGCCAAGGCCAAACACTAACTCACGTTGGGTTATTTCTAACAAAAACTAGTCTTTAATCACGGACAATTGTACGTGACTTTCTCCCGAGTCACGCATCCTGATGGACTGAAGATGTTAGTTCTAGACAATGATAGACAAGATTGTGTTGCGACTATCAATGTTGTGAGAGGTTTCAATAATGTGTAAATACAATCAATGATATTATGTATTCTTTTTTTTTTTTTTCAAAATGATATAATTGGTATATATCTAGACAAAAAATATATCATCTATACAAATGAATTAGGATAACAATTATATCATTAATATAACAAATTCATTTCGTGCAACGCACATGTGAAAATACTAGTTTTATTTAAAGATATATTGAGAAAATATGACAGTGATTAAATCAACTTTTAATCTATCAACGATAACCTTTCATCTTTCAAACTTCTGCGAATTGCAATAGGATTTTTCATCTTAGACCTCTCTCAGATCCTTCTCACATCTTCTTGTCTGACCCTTTTAATATACATCACGTATGTTTGTCTGAGAATACATATTCATTAATACATATATATTACATATATTTATATTCAAACTTCTGATGTTTAATAGTAGTATACCATGTTGACCTCTGCTGCAAATAACATGCAGCAGACTTAACAAGTATTAAACATTGCTGACTGCTAGACTTTTGTTAAAACTCTTCATCTAATTTAATAGAAGACCTTTAATTTCCCAATCAAAATCAAATAATTTTAATAATGTTTTTTACTAAACTTAAAATAATTTTAATAATGTTTTTTACTAAACTCAAAATATTATTTAAATTTAAAAACATGTTTAAAATTCTCAAACATACACAATCGTCCTCAATTAGAATATACTAAAATCTTTACACAAATTAATTCAGTTCATGCTTGGTAGGATTTCACAATTAAGAGACCTGTATAATCTCATTTATGCACTAAGAATATGCATGGTAGAATTGTTTGAATAACAAACCAAAGTAAATAAGTAAATAAATAAATAATAAATAAATAAATAAATAAATAAATAAATATATATATATATATATATATATATATATATATATATATATATATATATATATATATATATATATATATATAGTAGAGTTCAGGTGTAGCTGCACCTTAACGTGCGGTCAGTGCGGCCACACCAATAATTATGCAAATATGTACCAACATTGTTAGGAAATGCACAACAAAAATATGCACCATTAGGTACACATCACCAAAAAAACGTATCATCAGATATGCATAAAAGCACCACACAGTGTTCGGAAATGCACAATTAGATGTGAGGAGTTATGGTTCATTATTTTGGGTGTGTTGTGCGTTTTTTAGTGTATTTATGCATTTCATTGTTGTGCATTTTTTCCTAACACTATTGGTGTCTTTTATTAACACTATTAGTGTCTTTTTTAAGCGGCCGCACCGACTTCACAGGAAAGCGCAACCGCATTTGAGGCAGAAGTCTATATATAAATATATATAATAAATTTAGCAATGAAAATTGGATTTCTTTTTTCTTGGTATGTGACGCAATTGCTGTACTAATTTCCCACCATACATCAAAAGACTTATCCGAATTTCTACCTTAGTGTAGAATGAAGATTTACCACGTACGTGTTTTGTTTAATTTCACCATCACAATCAAATACCTTATTTTGCAAAGATTTGTTTATAATTTTATTTCTTTTTCTCGTTGAGAGCATATCTAGAATCCATGCATAACGCACTTGTAAAGATTTTGTGCATGCATGTAAAAAATTGACTTTATTCCGTAAGAGATTGTGATGTTTTATCATGTTAAATTTACCTGATCTATCATATCTTGTACCCTGCGTGTTTCACTGGTTATATTAACAATAATAATCATTCATATATGATATAATATTAGATATATTTTTATAGTATAATGTGAAATCATTACATTTTCATTTTTAAAATGGCTCACACGGAGTTAAACTTGGAATCTTGTGGTTACTAAACCAACTATCACACCAAGATTTTTTTTTTTTAAAAAAAGAAAATAAAAAAGTCTTGCTTTCGGGGTGTGATGTCAGAATTGAACATTTACCACTAACCAAAACTTATAGTAAATAGTGAATGTGCAATTATATATATATATATATATATATATATATATATATATATATATATATATATATATATATATATAGGGAAGGGATTAGGTGCATTTGTGGCTTCCCGTGCGGATGTGCGGTGGATTAATGTGCGTGAGGTTTATATTTAATGTGCGTGAGATTTGTACTCAATGTGCGTGAGATTTGTACTTAATGTGCGTCATGTTAATATGCGTGAGTTTTGTACTTAATGTGCCTGAGTATTGTGTTTAATGTGCGTGAGATTTGTGCTTAATATGCGTGAGTATTTTATAATTACGAGCTCAGAAGGAAGCAGAATAGAAACTTACGCACATTAACGCCCAAGCTTCTTGTTACTTCTTCCGATCCTTTAATTTGGCCATGGATTCTGGATTATCAGCTACCTTCAGTGCAGTTGAATGTTTATATAGATGACGCACGCACAGTAAAATTTGCACAGCAACTAAGTGTGGATTTCTGTTGTATTATTCCCATAATTCTTAACCACCATAGCCCGCCTCCGCATCATCATCATTAGGGAGGGGGCAATGGCTACTGGGGATGGGGAAGAAGCTGACATCAATATTTTCTACTGTAATTTTACACATTCACGCATTAAGTACAAATCTCAGGCACATTAAGCACAACACTCACACACATTGAGTACAAATCTCACGCACACTAATCCACCGCACATCCGCACGGGAACCTTGCACTATATATATATATATATATATATATATATATATATATATATATATATATATATAGTAAATATACAACTATATTTCCTACGGCTACTACTTGCCAATCGTAAATACAATTGTTATATAGCATGGACCAGGATCCACAGTGCACTGTGGACCCTGATTCTACACGACGACGTTTAGAATTTTAATTTTTACGGAGACAGTTTGTTTTTCAGTTCAGGTTACTGTAAAGCATGTTTCTGTACATCGCGTTATGTGTTCTGTATATTATGTTACGAAATTCTATACCTTAATCGTAAAGATTATGTACCTGAAATTGATTAGTTGTTGTATAACACAAAACATATTGTGTGTCTTATTTTACGAATTTATGTTATGTATTATGAAATTATGTACCTATAGGACATAAATTATTTACATAAATCAAATATGAGAATAAATAAAATAGAAAACATGTATATGTATCTCGTAGTAAAATAGAAAACATGTGTATGTGTATCGTGTTATGCGTTTCTGTACATCATGTTATGCAATTCTGTACATTAAGCGTAAGGATTTTGTACATGAAATTGATTAGTAGTTGTATAACACAAAACATATTGTGTGTCTTATTTTACGAATTTATGTATTGTATAGTTGTATTATGAAATTATGTGCCTATATAACATAAATCATATTTGAGAATAAGTAAAATAGAAAACATGTGTATATATATTGTGTTATGTGTTTCTGCATGTACATCATGTTATGCAATTTTGTACATTAAGCGTATGGATTCTGTACATAGAAGAAATTAAAATTTTGTGTTGAAACATAAGAAACAAGAAGTTACAGAATCTGTTAAAATTTAAACATTAAATGACGTTATTTTGATTCAGAGTCCACAATGATATAAATTGACACTATTACACAATAGCAAATGTTACTTACATTTCAACGATAGAATGTTGGGCTACTTGGCCTCCACCCAACACGCGGGAATGACTCAATTGCAATAACTTATTACAAATTAAACTTGTTGGATATATATGTGGATTTTCAGGGGTGTTGTGAGTTTAAATTTGGTTGTATGCTGCATAAAGATCATATCTAAGGTGCGTTAAATAACATTTTCCTTAAGATTTTATCTGCCCCACTACTAAAAGTGCACAAGGGATCTAAATATATATGCATCAAAGATACAATGAAATCTATATATCTTGCTTTATGGCGAATGTGCAGTTTTTCACAAAAAAATCTCGAACACAAGAATCTTTAATTTGTATTCTCTTCTACAACAAAGAATAAAAAGTAAATTTTGGAAGTAAGAAAACAATGAAATTTAGAAAGAAATTTTATTAGAGATCATTCAACTTGAATAATTTTCACTTGAAAGCTTGGAGAATTTGATGATTGATGTTGAAATACAAATGGGATCCTCTATTTACAGTTTTGTTACCAAGTTGATGAAAGAACACATACTATACATTCATAAAATGATACAACTATTTATATAAAATTGAAATGAAGAATTACAACTTCTTATATTCAAAATAAAAGTTACAAAATTTCATATTCAATTCAATTTGAAAATTTTCTAACAAAACTTTTAAATAAATGAGGGCTATTTTCATTGTTACCTATTAATAGCTCATTCAAAATTACTTCTAGTGATAATATAAGTCACCCTTTGACAACACCATAAAAAAGGTTTCAAATATTACTACTGCGGTATCTTCATATATCAACTTGGGGCGGGTTACCATTTTGACTAGGGCCTGTTCGATAGACTGATTGCACGACTCGTAATTTACCTCTATGGTGACTTTAGGAACGGGTGGCAAATTATGCCTTGTACCCGTGTCCACAATGCATTGTGGACACGAGTCCAAAACGACATCGTTTTCAGGGAAAACACGTCATTCCAGTTTTAAAAAAAAATTGATATTGTCTCGCCGTTAACTGCGTTAACGGCGTTATTCGTTTGTGCCATTATGAATGTACATTTATGGGATTATGAATGTACAGTTATGGAATTATGAATGTACAGTTATGGAATTATGAATGTAAGTTATAAAATTATGAACACAGAGCTCTGACATTATGAACTTACAATTATGAACATATAGTAATAAAATTATGAACATAGAGCTCTAAAATTGTGAACATGGAGCTTTGAAAATTATGATTTTACAATTATTAAATTATGAATGTACAGTTACGGAATTATGAATGTACAGTTATGCAATTATGTATGTACAATTATGGAATTATGAACATAGAGTTCTGACATTATGAACTTACAATACGAACATATAGTGATAAAATTATGAACATAGAGCTCTAAAATTGTGAACATGGAGCTTTGAAAATTATGATTTTACAATTATTAAATTATGAATGTACAGTTACGAAATTATGAATGTACAGTTATGCAATTATGTATGTACAGTTATGGAATTATGAACACAGAGCTCTGACATTATGAACTTACAATATGAACATATAGTGATAAAATTAAGAACATAGAGCTCTAAAATTGTGAACATAGAGCTTGGAAAATTATGAAGTTACAGTTATTGAATTATGAATGTACAGTTACGGAATTATGAATGTACAATTATGGAAGTATGAACGTACAGTTATAGAATTATGAACATAGAGCTCTGACATTATGAACATACAATTATGAACATATAGTAATAAAATTATAAACATATACTTATAACGAAGCGGTCTAAAAAAAATAATAATAATAAAAAAAAAAAACTTGGGGTTAGGCTTTATTGCATGCACGTGGCGGTGACGAGAGATTACATTATTTCTGTTGCAAATTATCTGGTCCGTTGAGAGGGCTGTATACCAAACTAGTTAGCCAAAAAAAGAGGTTTTGGGGTGAGAAGCTGAGTTGCGTAGGAGTATGAAAATGTGATGCCAAACAGATAACGGTGAAAGCTAAGGGGGTTGGAATCATGCAATTGTGACTTTGCTGTTGTTTGTTAAATAGATAGGGGAAAGTATCCCTTTCTTGTGGCGCAATATCTGCATTAAAATTCGCCTATCATATCATATACATCTGCATTAAATTTCGCCTATCATATACATCTGCATTAAAATTGGCCTATCATATCATATACATACAATATCTATCTCCTATCATAATCAGAACCAATAAAGTTAGGCCGATAAGCGGACTGAAAAATGTCCGTCCAATTATTTGATGAAATAAATTATTCAAATTATTTTGATTTTAGTATTTTTTTAATTTTACTACTTTATCCTCTATCATATTATTTACTTCTATTAAATAACCATGTTTGACATTAGTATAAACTTTAGTAACGGAATATTCCATTAACTATTTATTATTCTTAACTTACTCATTGATTTCTATAAGAAATGTCTTATGTTCGAACCACATCCCAATCAGAGTTAGCATAATTGTTAAACATATACTAAGAATATGTTAGAGTGTATTAAAAGAATACAATATAAAATTTAACAGACACTTTGGTCAAATAATTAGCCCGACTATATACATAGCATTCAAAGTTGAGCATCTTGATTATAAATAAGGAACCTTGAAAATCAAAAAATTATTGAACAAGTTTACACATCAGTATTCTCAGAATTTTATCATATTTCTTTACTAAAATGATTTAAAATGTATAGATTTTTACAACCTTACCTAATCTTATTCCTTAAATAAACTAAGAATTTCTCTTTCCACAAGAACTCATTCAACAATAATGGTTAAACCAAAAGCACCCCGAACAAAACCCCAAAGGACTAGTATGTTTTTATGTTGCGCTGATAATAATATGTAAATGGTAATTAGATCATTATATTACTTAGCTACATTTAAAACTTATTATTAAGAATGCCAATGTAGGGCAATACAACATCGTGATACACTTAACACATTGAAAAGATGCTGAGACTACAACAATGTTGTAATCAATCTTGCAAATCTAGAAAATGAAGAAATTTTAAAAATAGTCACCGTTGCGGCATTCATTGATCATGTATGTAAAATAATTATTGTGCAACCTTTAAATATATTAGAACTAATATAAATTTACATTTCATTTCATTTTCTAAATTCAAACTATTTGGATTAAAGGCAAAATCAGAATCAACCTTGACAATAAATACACTCAGTATTCGAACTGCTTACAGAGTCATTGTTAGTTGTTACTATCAAGTAAACAAGCTATGAAACTAGAATAAGAGGTGTTACTCATGAACCTTCTACACATATAATAAATATGAATATTTGTTCAATACTTTCACATGATAATCTATGGCACACATCTCACAACACATGAAACATGTAGGGGGGAAAACTATCACGGCCAAATATCAACAGGCGCTTGATATGCAAGATCAAGAATTTATAGTACAACTAAGATCCCAGTCATATATATAACAAGGCAAATCCACGGTCTCCTACACCATAATCTCATTGCATAACGCTGCCCTTTATGCTACCATCAGTAACCCAATTGCATATGACACACTACCAATAAAAAAGAAGAGAACAAGTACTGAAGATGAAGACAATGACAATGCTACCCAAAAGAGAATCAAGAAGACTTAGAAAAATTTAAATCAAAAGTAGTATTTATTTAGACCATCATTTAGACTAAGTATTTAGACTAGGATTATTACCAAGTTGCTAACATTTATTTTAGTGACAGTTATAATCAATCTCTCCTATATTATCTTCCATTCCTATACTTTGAATTACCGATTTCAAAAAAAAAAAAAAAAAGAAAAAAAAAACAAATTCAACATTCAATTATCTATGCATAAACATTTTCTATATATATAATCTTGCATTGATGTACTTTGAAGTACTCATTTAAAAATAAATATTAGGTATTATTTTATTCGCGTAATGCGCGTAAAAAATTAGTATTGTTATATATTTCTAGCTTAGCTGCCAACCTACTATTCATCTCCTATTGCATGTATATGTGTTCATATCACCTATATATAGTCTACTAGTAGCTATCTTCAATTTCTTTTACGGGAAAATTAAAATTGATATATGATACTGACAAATTATTAGATAAGTCACAAACGTATATCTCTTTAATTCATAATAGCAATGACGACATCTATATATTGTGCCACTCTTTGGTAATATCGTCGTTTATCAGTTAATTTTAATTTATTCGACCATTATTAATTATTTGACTTGGTTAAAAAATCAATATAAGTGTTTAATTAATTAGTTTTTTTTGTAACAACTTATTGTTTCAAAATGTTAAAACAAAAAATGCTCAAAGTAGCTTTTTGATCAGTTTTTTGAGAAAGTCATTTTGCATGTAATCAGCTATCAGCTAACAATTAATTTATTAAACACTTTTCTACAATTAGCTAATGTTATCAATTAGTTAAACACACTAACTCAATCAACTACAGCTATTTACCAAACATCTTTGTGTAATTTGAGGCCGATGATTAACTATTATCGAACAATCGTTATATCGTGCACCAGGGTGCACAATGCATTGTGCACCCTGTCCAAAACAACGTCGTTTTTTATGTTCAGATTTTATATGTATTATGTTAAAATCAGAGTTTATGTGTATTCGGTTAAAAGTTTATGTGTATTATGTTAAGAGTTTATGTGTATTATGTTATGAGTTTATGTGTATTATGTATTATGTTAGATTATGTGTATTCTGTTATTAGTTTATGTACATTCGAAAATGGGGACTTTTTTTCTTTTAATTTGGCGGTAAAATGGGAAACGAAATTTCTAGAAAAAACATGACCAAAACGACGTCGTTTTGGTCAGGGTGCGTTGTGCGCCCTGGTGCACTATATAATTTGCCATGATCGAACAGGGTAACAGCATTTTGAAATACATACAGGTTATTTGGACCTACAAGTTGAAACGTGTACTAAGATTATTTCCTTCAAGAAAAAATTGCCATATGATGGTGACAAATTGTTAGATAAATCTCACATATCTCTTCAATTAATAATATAGCAATAACGTTTAAATAGTGCATGTAGTATAAGGCCAATGAGCTATAGCCAAATCGGTCAATAACATTTTGAGATACAGATTATTTGGACATACTAGTTGAAATGTGGTCTAGAATTATTTTCTTTTAAGAAAAAAATTGCTATATATTAGTGACAAATTATTAGATAAGGCCAGGAAGCTCTTCACTTTGCAATAGCAATGCTGTTTAGATTACGTAATCTGAGACCGATACAGGTCAAAATGAGGATTATTTGGACGGTTGCTCCATTTTAAGCCACTATGATATTAAATATCTTATATAAAAAAAAAAAAAAAACTTGATAATAATTATTTATGCAAAGGTTCAAATATTCTGTAAAAAAAAAAAAATACGGAGTAATATTTTTAGTGCTTGAGTAGTCATGGTAGTTGACTATGTTTGATAATATAGCTGATAAGTCAATTTTGGCTAATTTGACTAGCCACTAGTCAATAGGTTACTTTAAGTGTTTGGTAAAGACCTTGTTTGGTAAAATAGTTAGCCTATAGGGTTATTTTGACTTATTTGACTACTATTAGTTGTTTGACTTAGTTTAAAAATCACTACAAGTATTTGGTTAATTAGATTTTTGTACTCCAAAATGCTAAAATTCAAAAAGCTACTCCAAGAAACTTTTTCAATTAGCTTTTTGAGAAAAGAAATTATACCAAACAGCTATCAGTTAACAGCTAATTTACCGAACACATCTCTACAATCCGCTAATGTTATCAATTAGTTATACCCTCTAATTAACCCAATCAGCTAACAGTCATTTACCAAACAGGGCCAAAACAACTTATTATTAACTTAATAGGGCAATAAACCAAAATCTGAAAAGCCATGATTAACCTTAATTATGAAATGACCATATTTTACCTACTTAGCATCGTCAAAACTTAACATTATTAAAACCATTCCTAACATCCAGGTTTTGTTTGACCCATACATTTCAAACCAAATAGTGAACATTTTAACTAAAATAGTAACTAATTTATTTTAAAATACAGTAAAATGAAATTTTGGAAAACATTAAAAAAAAAAGTGAATTACAAATTTATTCGTAAAAATCTAGCATTATCTTCAAGATCTCACATCCTTAGAAGTCGATGGCGATATGGGATCTGGGAGCCTCATTTTATTGGAAAAATTGAAAGCTTGGAGCAAAATAAACAAAAAAGATGTTGCCAAGAGATTTTGAATTTTAGGCCTCCAATATAACAACACAAGCACCAACCACCCAAATCATTCAAGATATCATGTATAAGAAGGCAAGATGCTCTATTTACACGTATGAAGATCACTGGCAACCAGGTAGTGCGAGGACACGTGTATGACCAAGATTGAAGACTAGCCGATGTCGTACATTTATCAACCATTCAGAAGGTCCTCTACATTATAGATAGGCACTCTTATTCCTTCCTTAAATCATCACCCATAAATTCACTAGATCCTTCTTGGTCCATTGGCTTGGGGTTTTAACTCCTAAGTTGAGTACTAGGGCTTGATTCTCAGTAGTTATAATATCATTCCTAATTATATTTATTTATTTTTTTAGGCCTAGTGCCCCAGACAATAAAATTACTATTTTCATACTCCCCCCGTTCTGTATATTTATACCTAGTTTATTGTGGACCCGGTCCCGACAAAACCATCATTGGCGCCGTTTGTGGGGAACACTACAAAAAGCATGCGATCTTAGTTTCTACCCGTTCTACCATTTTCCTTTACGCAATCAAACCCGAAATACGCCAAGATGGCCAGTCACAAGACGAACGTTCCTCGGACCTGCAAGAATGCCTTAGCATGAAAGGCGAGGGTCAGTTCGGTTCACGAGGGTCGGTTCCCCACCCTGGAAACGTGAGAGGTCTGATTGGCATTATAGTTGTCGGAGGAGATGCTACCGTCAGCAAAACCAACCAAGGTCCCTTGAGAGTTGGACATAGCGTCTAATCTTTAGCCAGGAGGTAACTAACGTCATCGGCAAGTAGACTGCCCATCAGTAGTAGGGGGCGCAACCGACTTGACTCGATAGCCGACTGCTGACCCGAACACTCAAGCAAATCTTACCCGACTTGACACGCAACATTTACGCACCTTAAGCTATAAACTTAAGCACCTTAAGCTTTAAATATACGCACCTTAAGCTATAAACTTACACACCTTAAGCTATAAACTTATGCATCCAAAACTTTAAACATACACAACTTAAGCTATAAACTTACGCACCTTAAGCTATAAGCTTACGTAGCTTAAGAGTTAAATTGATACACCTATACTAGAAAATGACGCACCTTAATTAAGATTTAAACATACGCACCTTAAGCTATAAACTTACGCACCTTAAGTTGTAGGCTTTCGCACCTAACACTATAAACTTAAGCACATTAAACTATAAACTTACGCACCTTTAAGTTTTTGAACTTACACACCTTAAGCTTTAAATTTACACACCTTAAGCTGTAACCTTACACAAAATGATCATAATATCACCATATTTTTTTTAACTGTTCTTTATTCTAGATTGTTGATTTTGATAAGATTAAAAACTGTGATTAATCCGCACATTTAAGACATATATAAGTTGAGACTCAATCTTGAACATGTTATTGTGCATGTAATTACATTATTATTCTCGTACACCCTTCTAGCTTGTCATGATACCATTGGCTAAAGAAGGTTCAAGGAAATAAGTTTGGAGAAATTATGGACCCGATCAGGTCTGATAAGTTGCCAACGTTGTCGTGTTGTAGGTTTGCCAGTATGATATTGTGTACGTGGACAACTGACATGCTTTTAGGATCTTCTGATGGTGGCTCCTGCTCTCATCTATTGTACTGTTGTCTCCTCCATTTTCACCAATCACCATGCGTCCATGCCCACATCTATTACCTTTTCATCATAGAAAAATATAACTTGTAATCTCAAAATCTACTCTAAACTTTTACCCTCTCTCATAAATTTTGAATGTAAATAACTTTTTCTCAACGTAGAAAATGAAAATGTCTTATTCATACATATCACATCAGAGAGTATAACTGATGGAGTAGAATTATTAAGAGTCTCCATAGTATAACTCTTCATCATATTTAACATTCACTTCCACCTTTTGTGGTTTATTATAGGGGTAAATTGTAGTTTTGATCAATCATTATGTATGTATGTATAATAGTCTTTTATTATTACTAGTATTTGTTCCGTGTGATACACGGAAAATATGTTATAAAAATATACCATATATGAGGTTTATTCATATATAAAAATTTTACTATTTAATAATTATGTGTGAATTGCTATGATAAAATTATGAACATAAATATATTTACAATTAAAATAAGAATTGGTATTTAAGGTGGGTGATTACTACAAATCTTAAATTATATTAAAAATTTAGTACATAGTATTTAATATTACAAATTTTTAAGAATTGAACTTAGTAAACTACAATAGTAATTGAATTACAATTTTCAAAGTGACCACGGATCAAAATTTTTAGACCTTTGAGATTTCTAGAAATTTTTAGGTCTAAAAATTTTGATCCGTGGTGAGTCTAAAAATTGTTAGAAATCTCAAAGGTCTAAAAATTTTGATCCGTGGTGACTCTAAAAATTGTAATTGAATTACTGTTGTAGTTTACTAAGTTCTTGAAAATTTGTAATATTAAATACTATGTACTAAATTTTTTAAATTGACCTCATTAGAATAATCTCAATTGAAGTTTATTTGTGAGTTTTTAGATGGATTGGATGAGGCAAGAGAGATGAAAATGAAGTAAGGTTAAATAATTGCCCACCAAACCATATGACTTAAGATTTTTTAATGTCCATTAATAAGATCCTTCATTAATTGTGTACCTTGTTGTAAGACTATTTTTATACCCGTAATTAGTGATCTTGTAAAATGACAAGACACTTTAGTTTTTTAATAATAAGGATATTCTTATCCAGGTAAATCTCATTCACTTTTTAAAATGAATCTAACTTCTACATCATCAAATTTACAAATTATTTATTGTTTGTTACATTCCTGTAGATCTTTCTCACTACTAAAAATGGATCCCACTTTCATTTTATATTATTATTATTATTATTATTATTATTATTATTATTATTATTATTATTATTATTATATATATAATAATAAAAAAAGAAATCAAAAATTTTTAAAAAAAGTATGGTTTTACGGTAGTTTTTTCTGCCAAAAGACAGCAAAAGCTGCCTGTTGCAAAATTAAAGTACAAAAAGGTTGTCGAATGACAGTCTTTTATGTACTTAGCAAGATTGCTATTCTTGCAAAACTGCTATACACCTAGGATTAAAAAAAAAAAATCTATATGACATGCTAATTCATCTTGCAAAAAAAAAAAAAAAAATCCATATGACATGCTAATCCATCTTGTAAATGGGTACATTGGTTGGGACAATGTTAGTCTAAACTACGGCAAATTATTGTGTGGATGATGGTCCACACAATTGTGTGGGCCATGAATGTAATGTACATTTTTAATATATTAAAAGTACATTATTTTTGTACTGAAGATACATTATATAAAATAATGTACCCTTAGTATATTAAAAATGTACTTTCAAAAAATGTACCTGACATACATAAATAATGTACCTTTAGTATATTAAAAATGTACTTTTTATTTATGGTTCACACAATTGTGTGGACCATAGTCCATGCAATAATGATTGTCCAATCATTATTGTGTGGACGATGGTCCATACAAGTTGTGTGGACCATATTTTGTATACTATAAAATAATGTACATTCAGTATAAAAATAATGTACATTGTATTCAGGGGATGTACATTATTTTTGTACTGAGTATACATTATATTGTATAATGTACATTTAGTACAAAAATAATGTACATTTAGTATATTAAAAATGTACTTTTTGTTATGATCCACATAACACTATGTGAACCATGGTCTACACAATAATTTGCCCTAAACTACGGCAAATTATATCATGCACCGCGCGTCTTTTTTTTTTTTTTTAAATGAAAATAAACATTGTTTGTTTTCCGCCGTTTCGCACCCTTTTGTAAAAAGTAACCCTGTTCTTCAGTGTCATTTTGTACACACTGCAGTTTCAGTTCAACACAACTACAGTTTCATTTCGATATAACTATAGTTTCATTCAATATTTATAGACTCAAATATGTGAAAATGTTATTTAATTTTATTTTATATACACTATAGTTTCATTAAAACACAACTACATGATCATTTTGATATAATTACAGCTTCATTGTACAATGTACACTCAAATATATGAAATGTTATTCAGTTTCATTTTATATACACTACAGTTTCATTTCACTATAACTACAGTATCATTTTGATATAACTGCAGTGTCGATTTAGATATACTGTAGTGTCAGTTGGTGTTTAATACACCAAACAAGCGGATTCCGTTAATTATAACGGCGGGTCGTTTCTTTACTTAAAGAAACGGCGCCGTTTTTTACCACCGCGGTCTATGATATAAGTACTGCTAAACTACCATGTGGATTGCAAGCTTGTGGGCTTAACAGACTTCAATTGCTAAATGTGGTAGAGTGCCAAAATTAATTTTTAAATAAAGTTATTATTATTAGTTAGAAATAATTTGGAATTTCATGGAAGTTTATTGTACCTTAATTTTATTTAATTTAGTCCATTTATATTAATGATATATAACATCATATCATTAATATAAACGTTAACTTAACTAACGTGTGCTAAGAACATTTCTACAACATCATGATATTTATGTGACAACTCATACATAATTTTATAAATATTTAAAACTAACTATTTTTACAACCAATAGTTTCTCCAAATTAAATCATTACATGCGTGCTCTCATTCAGATTTGAACACTCAACATATTGCATAACTACACACTCATCTTATTATTTTATAACAAAGTATGATTAAATATCATTATAAAATATCATTATAAATTTTCAAAAAAAAAAATATCATTATAAAATGGGACTTGTAAAACATTTTATTCGTATTTTAAAAAGTTCCATAAATTTTAGAATAAATTAATATATAAATTTTTTTAATTTATATTAATAAAAAATTAATAATAGCGAGTAAATTTAAAATATATTAATTTATTATAGTATATAATATTTTTAAAAATGATATTATTATATTTTGTAAATATGCATATTACTTATTACTTTATTTTTAAAAAAATATTAGCATTAATTAAGTTTTATTTATGTATTGCAAATGTTAATTTATTTTATTTGAATAAATTAAGTCACGTTTATTTTAATATTAAATTAACATAAGGATCAAATAAACTCTTCAACTATATACCAAAGTGTAATTAGACCCTCGAACTTAAAAAAAAAATAAAATAAAATAAAATAAAATCTCAAATTGAACTCTTAAACTTATTCAAACAATGCAATGAACCCATTTAACCTATAATAGCATGTTATCCTAAAGTCATCTGCCACACAAGATGCCACGTCGATTAATATTTTTTAAAAATTATTTTTTAAAACTTAACACAATTATATTATAAGTTTAAAATTAAAAACATTAACAGATGTCAAGTAAGCAAAATTAATCGGTTACCTTTCGGTAACTTGTTAAATATGTTAATTGCACAATTTTAATTAGATTAAGGGTTCAATTGGAAAGTTTTTTTTTTTTTTTTTTTTTTTAGTTCGATAACCTAATTGCACTTTGATATATATAATTGAGAAGATGAGGAAGCTAAGGGGTCTATTTGACATTATTTATCCAGACAAGTAGTATACTGGGTATCTCTCTATCTACTAATTAATAATTATGAACATTGGTAGGCTGACCAAGGAAGATACATGCCTAAACAAGTAAACTGCATAAAAAAGATGTAAAAAGCTAGATTCTGGACAAGTTGCATGCCACATTTAACTAAAGTCTACAAGTATCAATTATGCAAATTAAAATATTACAAGTTGCATTATTTGAATTTGTCTCATTCCAATGAAAAATTTTGGAATCAAGTATAAATAGGAGTACATGGTGAAATATGTGGATACAAGATCGAACAAGAACGATACAATAATGAACAATCTAGCAAAAGCTTTAAGCAAATTCTTCAAGCTATACCAAAAATACTCCAAAGACTCTCAAAGAGTTCAAGCTTATCCAGATTTCTTATAATTTTTTTTTTTTTTTTTTTTAGTTTGTGGAATATAATCATTAACTTTGGGTTAATATGTTGTACATCTCGACAGTAATTTGTAGAAAGATGAGGAATAGCAAACTTGGTGTAGTCGTGTGAAAAAACTTAATATTTAATTTTTTCCCTCTCTCTCTCTCTTACCCTCTCTTTTCTCCAACCGAGATTTTATTAAGAAAAAACTCAAAAAAAAAAAAAAATCACTATTAGTCTTGTTCTACATTAAACGCGCCTAGCAAGCACGTGCACACTGCACCCGTTGGGCACTGCTGGTTAGCCCTTTTTTTCTTTTGTATTATGGGCCCTACAAAAATTTCAACTCCAACAATTTTTTTTTTTTTTTTCTCTCTTATCCTCTCTTTCCTCCAAGTGAGATTTTACTTAGAAAAACTCAACAAAAAAACTATTAGCCTTGCTCTAATGTCAACTCATTATTAGAGGTCATTCAATGTAACATTTATACATAATAATTTGTTTAGAAATTAGAAGTGCGTTACGTTCTTGGAAACACATATATTAATACATGAAAATTTGGTATGTAAATGAGCTTAACACAATAATTCACAAATATATAACATACTGTACACTTCAATACTTTCGTTGTTACCTTCTTTATTTTTGTACTTTAACTACAAATTAAACTAGTGTTTGACAGCTGTGGAGTGTTTGTTAATGACTTATTAAAAATTAAGATGTGTACTCAATTTTAATATGTAAGTAGTACTAATAATGGACCGTCGTTCTCTATAACATTTTGCAGAAAAGGCAAGCCTATGAGTAGTATGGAGCGTTATGCTGTGGACCCGTGTCCATCATGTGTATGGTGGATACACTGTACATTCATAATTTTTATATTGTAAATTTATAATTTTTATACTGTAGATTCATAAAATTTATAATGTAGATTCATAATTTTTATACTACACATTCATAATTTCTGTACTGTAGATTCATAATTTCTATACTGCACATTCATAATTTCTGTACAGTAGATTCATAATTTTTATACTGTAGATTCATAATTTCTATACTGTAGATTTATAAAATTTATAATGTAGATTCATACATTACAGAAATTATGAATGTACAATATAGAAATTATGAATCTACAGTATAGATTTTATAAATCTACAATATAAAAATTATGGATGTACAGTTTATAAATTATGAATCTACAGTATAGAAATTATGAATGTACAATGTAGAAATTATGAATGTATAGCGTGTCCACCATGCACATGGTGGATAGGGTCCATAGAATAATTTGCCGAGTAGTATACATAATACTCCGTATAAGTCTGAACGGGCAGCCCGGTTGGATTTTAGGTGGCAAATTATAGGTAAAGACACAAGATTGAGCCTTTGCAACCGCACCTTCCATTTAGACTAGGGATTTCGTCTTTTGTGGGCAAACTAAGTATACCTCAAATAAGTATACCTAATTAATACACAATATAAGTATTAAATAAGTGTTGATTATATTTGATTTGTTCGTTTTTAGCTAGCTATAAAGTGCAATATGGAACTTTGATTTTTTGAGAATATATAGAATATTTTCATTTAAAAAAAAAAGTTGGGGAAACGGCTGCCCTAATTGAATTTGGTTGGTAGAAGGCCAGAAGTTAGGTTAATAAAAAAAAAAAAAGGTTCACCAACTCAGAAGCCACATTTTCTCAACTGGATTTAATAGTTAATAATAGTGCATGCGATCCCGATCGAGATTCTGGTTTAATTTCACTCCATGCTTACGCAACCCACATGCAACTTCCGTCTGATCTTTTCACCCTTCTAAATTATATTCCTCTACGTACACCCCATGCACGTTTCCATCAATTTCAAATTTCTTTCCAATTATTATTATTATTATTATTACCTTTTAATCCTATGTATTTTCTCAGAATTGAAAAAAGTATGTAGAGACATTTTGTTGATGTCATCAACTAATTGAGAAAAGAATGGGAATTAAAGAAAGAGTATTTGACAAAAATTAAATGTTATACTACTTTCCTTTTAAACAAAACTTTAGTGTAGTTGATGGTATATGCCCCTAGGCCCTAACAAATTATACCACCAGCCATGGTCCATATTGTAATATGAACTAAATATATATGTTCATTTTTATTTTTTTTGATACATTAGGTTTCCTAACTTACACCCAACTAATTCCAAGCCCTAAAACCCCCAAGAATACTGGAGTAGGTAAATCGCGAGTTGTCCAATTAATTCTTAGTTTCAACACCTGTCTGTGCACTCGGCGCACAAGGAGTCTTCATCCAATATATTTGTTTTTAGGTATAGTATAGTACAATAAAAATGAACTTGCATCAAAATATAATAAATCTACTTAAAATAAATTTGTAATACAATTAAAATAAAAATGCGGAGTATACTAAATGTATGTGGACCATAATTTTACTGTGAACCATGGTCCAAAACGGTGCCGTTTCTTTTAATGAAAAGAAACGGCACCCGTTTCGTGTAATTAATTCTGTTTGTATAACATATTCAATTTCATTTTATATACATTGTAGTTTCATTTCAGCACAACTAAAATTTCATTTTGTATCAACTACAGTTTCATTTGACATTATACATAAGTAGTTTTATTACATTGAGACCTGTTATTGAATTTCATTTTACACACAGTGTAGTTTTATTACAACATCACTAAATTATAATTCTAATTCAAATATGGTTTCATTGGACAATATACACACAAATATGTAAAAATGTTATTCAATTTCATTTTATATACACTGTAGTTTCATTACAACACAACTACAGTTTCATTTGACAATATATATACACTGAATATGTGAGACATGCTATTCAGTTTCTTTTTATACATACTGTAGCTTAATTTCAGCACAACTAAAGTATCATTTCAATTCAACTACAGTTTCATTTGACAATATACACGGAATATGTGAGCCATGTTATTCAGTTCCATTTTATACCTACTATAGTTTCATTTCAACACAACTAAAGTATCATTTCAATTCAATTACAGTTTCATTTTATAATATAAACGCAATACGTGAGACAAGTTATTGAGTTTCATTTTAGATACACTGTAGTTTCATTTTCTGAATACACCAAAAATACAAAATTTGTTAAATATAAAACGATCGCCGTTTCTTTATTTAAAGAAATAACACTGTTTTCAGACCATGGTCTATATAGCTGTGTGACCATGGTCAATCGTATAACAATTGATGATTGATATGCCCCTTCACTAGGGGTGTTAGCGAACAGAGCTTTCGACAAACTACTCGTGTTCGTGTTCGGTAAGCGTTCGTTTATGTTCGTTTGTTAAGGTAAACGAACATTAACAAACAAATTTAGAGCTCGGTTAATAAACGAACAGAGCTTGAACAGTTGTAAGCTCGTTTGCTAAGAGATCGTGAACAAGCTCGTTTGTGTTCGTTTAATAATGTTCGCGAACATGTTCACAAACATATATTATATTATATTATGTTAGTTTTGTAGTTGTGTTGTTTGTTTGATTATTGTTCGTGAACGTATATTATTTATTGTTCACGAACGAATTGTGATCATGAACATGTGCAGGTGTTTGTTTATTAAGTATTCATGAACGTAAATGAATATGTTTGGGAACGCATATTATTTATTGTTCACGAACGAATTGTGATCATGAACATGTGCAGGTGTTTGTTTATTAAGTATTCATGAACGTAAATGAATATGTTTGAGAACGTATATTATTTATTGTTCACGAACGAATTGTGATCATGAACATGTGCAGGTGTTTGTTTATTAAGTATTCATGAACGTAAATGAATATATTCGTGAACGTGCTTGTTAATAAACATGTTTGTTAACGTGTTTGTTAACGTTAACGAACACGTTTGCGAATGTGTTCACGAACATTAACAAACATGTTCGCGAACATGTTCATTAACGTTAACGAACACGTTCGTGAACATGTTCGCGAACGTTAACAAACACTAACAAATGCTTAACAAACGAACACGAACAAAATTTTCAAAAACCTTAATAAACGAAAACGAACATGGACACTCCAAATTCCTTAACAAACGAACACGAACAACCTCCGTTCGTTTATGTTCGGTATGTTACAGCCCTACCCTTCACATAATGAGTATAGTAGAACCAATGAAAATAATGACTCAGATCAGAATATTGTACTTTGTTACAACCCGATCCAGGAGAATGATTTGGTCAAATTAGTCATGGGAAAATTGCTAATGCCAATTACATTAGCAATTATATATGGAGTAAATAGATGAATACCTCTTCACTGTTTTACCCTAAAAAAATTCATAACTCTCCATAAATAATTATTAGAGCAATTGCACTAATGATTTTTTTGAAAGTTTTTCAGAGCAACAAAATTAAAGTGAAGTTTTGTACTAATGGGAGGAGGGGTTTTTTGTGAGGTCCATTGGAGGGGATCGGAAAATGGAAAAAGGCTACACAAATTTTATTTTTTAAAAAAAATTATGTGATTCCAACGTGCAATCAACCCACCGTCACCGTCAGATTCTAGTCTAGCACTCATTATATACATGTTTTTAATGAAATTCAAACTCTAACATAGTAGTTTCATATATTCGATATTCTTGAATAAAGAAGAATAATGATTTAGAGTAGTGAAGCTAATTGTGTTCTTTTGAAACCTTTTTAATTATTAGTAGTTCGAGAGAGAGAAAAAAAAAAAAGATTTTCACAACCAACAACGACAAATATAAATAGGAAACTTTCTAATTAATAACAACATATTTCACAACCCTTAAAATATGAAATTATATTTATCCTAATTCAAACTCATATTTTTTCAATGTGAGATAATAATGACTTCTTCATAGTTTTAATTTCTGAAACTACTTAATTTTTCAACTTTATAAGTACATTTTGTGAATTAATTTTCGATTAACATATTGTTTATTTTGAGCGTAATAATATATAAATATATAAGCTTCATCTCTGCCGAAGAATCCGAATCTAATTGGATCCAATTCAAATTGGTAACAATTTCACTCAAAATAATGAATCAAAATGCATGGTTATTCACATGTCATGGTTTATGTCAGCTTTCCATCAATTCCATTTCATATTCATCATCTATTCATGTTTTAATTTTCGAATTTATGTTTAGTAACTCTAATAAAATAAAATCATAATATATAGTAAAAAAACAAGATAGAAGCACGAACAACAACAATAACAATAAATGCAAATTATATTTATATATGCTTTGAGAAGCTGACGTGGGTCGGCATGCGATATAATCCTTCACCTCCATGATTGCTTCTTTTGAAAACCCTCTTTTTCTTTATTTCTTTAACCAGTCATTTGTAAATGTGCCCTATCATTGTTTTATTTTTCTTTTTAATATATCTTTTTTGTGGAGTGCCAAAAATAGTATAGTAGGTCATGAGGCAATCGTTATACCATGGACCAAGGTTCACGCTGTACTATGGACCTTGGTTTAATTTATGTGTGCAGTGTGTATTTTTGATTTTTTGTATTATGACTTTTTGTGTTTTGTGTTATTAAATTCTGTATTTTATGAGTATGAATTCTGTACCTGGAACAAATTAGTAATTGAGTCTTATATATGTGTCTTGTGTTGTGAAAATTTTGTGCATGTGAACACAAATTATATACCTAAATCAAATTTGAAAAAATAAGTAAACATATAACATGTGTTATGATTTTTTGTATCTTGTTTTATGAAATTCCGTATCTTACGATTATGAATTCTGTACCCCGTCTTTTCAATCCAGCTGGGTCAATAATGTTATGCTATGTATCTCGTGTTGTGATTTTTTTGTGCTTTTCTGTTATGAAATTATGAACCTTACGAATATGAATTTTGTACCTTGTTGTTTCAATTCATGGTCCATAATGCTATGTGAACCATGGTTGCGATGAATATAGATATAATAATGAGTAAATAGATAGTAACGGTAATGGTGGTGATACGATGAGAAGATAGATAAGTAGCTTAATCTAAACTACCAAAGAGATTTAAGCTACTAATATTGTACGCTACATGCAAAACCGTTATATGATCCATAGAGTGCACAAGAATATACCTTATGAGGTTAAGAATGGAAGAAAACCAAATGTTTAATACTTTCACTTGTACACAACAATGAGAAGAACCATTATATTTAAGAACATTCAAGGCAAAAGGAACATGAAGACATACTTCTTGAATATTCATCAACAAGTAAAACATTCAAGATTCTCAACAAAAGATCAGAGCAATGATAGTTGAAGATTAATCAATACATGTATTTGATAAACCGATGATCAACACAAAAGACTTAGAGAAAATCGGAGTTCAATAGTAAACAACCCTTGGAAGATGTTAGCAAACATGACTCTCTTCCAACAAAAGATATTTATGGTTTAGTAGATGTTATATATGCATTAGAAGATAGAAGCAATCTAGAAGATATTTCCAAAAGAATAAGCATATACCTTTGGAAATTGAATATGACCTAAGGTAGTTGAGAGACTATCCACGTAAATAAGTTATTAGAAATATTTATGGAAGTGTTTGTACGAAGTCAACAAGATAAAACGAAGATTATTTTATAAAACGAAGATTATTTCATATGATCATATCTCAAAGAGAGACGAAGATATATAATAGAAGAAGCCCTAGGTGACTCTTACTAGATTGGAGCTATGTATAGTAGGAAAAAATAAATTAGTTTGAGAGAAATCAAGTATGAGAGATAGATTGAAGATCAAATAATATGCATTACATCATTGGGACAAAATGGGTTTTTTCCTAGCAAAATGAATGAAGATGCTATGGGGCGACCGGAGCTTTCAGCAGCGCAGCAGCAACCGGCGACCTTCCCCTGTTGTGCGAAGACCGGCGACCTTGCCCTGCTGCAATCGAGAATGCGGTGACGACCGGCGACTATGGAGGCGAAGATCGGCGAGGGAGACTAATGATGCTATTGGAGGCTAGCTATCTGCGTATTGGAGACGAAGGAAGCGGGAGATTTGCTAAGTATTCGGTTAAAAAAAAAAAAAAAAACCCCTAGTTTAATACCGGGCGCAGATTTTATTTAATTAATTAAAAAATTAAGGACTATTGGCGTCTATTGTGAGAAACAACTGATGCAGATAGGCTATATATTTTTTAAAAATAAAAAATAAATTTAATTGTGAACTTTTAATTACAAAATTGCCTCACGAGTCTGGTTTTTTAACACAAGCCATATATTGTCAGATTTTTATGGTCATTAACTCAGTTTTGGACTAGTGGATAGAAAGTAAACAAAAGAAGATTTATCTGATTCAACCATGCCTCTACGTCTACAAGAATAAAGCTATTCTTTTATTAATTGTGATGGAGATCAAACACATAGAGATACAAACAATGTATTTATAGGTATTTTTAGACATGTATATATACAAAAATACCCATGTGCTACGGGCCCGACCTACTCCACTCCGCTCATATTCCTTATATGAGATATATTCAACATTTTCTATATTAAATTGCTACGAAAATTAATTATAATTCATATATACAACTAAGTACAGACTCAAATGATAAATATATCACTTTCCACCTAATGAATCGCTAGGTCACTGTAATTTACCATTTTACTATCATGTCCGGTTAGACTATGGAGACCCTGAGAGTGATGCAATTTCGCTTTTTGTGAGAAATAATAAATATATGAAAGAAAAATAGTATAAACTTAATCCTACTTATAGAAGGTATCCACACATAATTAATTAAAGGGACTAAACTACATGCAAATAATGAGACTAACATATTTTAGAATAATTATTCAAAGAAAATGAAATACAATTACAGAAGAAATCACTTTGTTTCCTTCTTTTCTAGATCAATCACGGGATATAACTAAAATATTCATACTTTTTTTTTTTGTTTATGAAAAAAGGTATCGAAGAATCTTTTTATATATAACGACAAAGCAAGTCAGTTTGACAATAATTTATTTATAAAGATGATAAAAAAAAAATGTCTACTTGACCATTTTGAAAAAGGAAAAATGTTGAGGACAGCTAGCCTAGTCCATTTTCTTCCAATTAATAGAATTTTTGGGATAGTAAGTGGTCACTAGCAACTTGAATAAAGGAAAAGTTACCAAACAATGAATTACAATGCAAGTTTTCAAAATCTTAATTTGTCTATTAAACCTCTCTTTCATTTTGATAACAACCTAATCATCTCATCATATCATTTTCGACTCTTACATTTGACATTAGGGGTAAGGCGTTGGGACCACTTTGGACGTAGCCATCTTTAATTTGCATGCATCATCTCATCATGATATGTCTTTTGTATTTATAGTGACAAATTATTAAAAGTTAGATTTTTTTTAAAAAAAAAATTAATAAAAATGAACGGTGGTGAGCTCACTATTATCTCCTTTAGTTAATCTCTTTTACCTTTCCTTTAATTTCATTTTCAATATCAAAATGCTTATTAAAGCACTACCCTCGTCGTATTCAAATCTTAAGGCAACATATATTGTATTAGTGGTGATGGGGTAGTCAAAGATTTTGAGCCTAGATTGATGAATGAAAGGAGCTAAAAGAATGAAATTGGACCGGTAAAACTCAAAATGTGAAGTTAAAATAGTCTAATATATATATATGCCAAAGGCCTTGTGGTCGAGTGACATAGCTGTGACCCTCAAATGAGAGGTCTCAAGTTCGAACTCCATCGTGGGGGCATTATATTGACTCTTTATACTTAAGTCAAACAAATACTACATTGTAATAGAGTCAATAGCATTTAAAAAAATATTGCAGAAGTATTAATTCCTAATATGTCTAAGACAACAAGAGTGTAGCTAGAAGGAATAGGAATAACATTCTTGTCCTAAAATTAAAGGAACCTTATAATTAGCTTGCATGACCTTGCTTTGTCCGAATAGTACTAAAGTTGCAAGGATCTACTCCAATCCAATAAATAGGGATCTTGTCCTCTAACTTTGTAATACATCTTTCATCAATAATACCCTTCTCTCCTCATTCTGATCTACCACTATTCCACCTTTATATATACTTCGAAATAGTTTATTGACTAACTTTATAGTGGGAAAACAACGATCCATCAAGTGGAGGCATTATTCTTTGAATTTTTTATTTTTTTTTTTGTTTTTGTGCAGGTTTGAAAAGTAGATTTTGGAAAATAGTGAAATTTTAGGACGTGTTTGGTTCGCACATGATAATCAGAATCGAAATCGGAATGAGTATCAAATACTTGGTAATGGTAATGAGTTTTAGTGGAAGTATTTTGCATGTTTGGTAGTAGGGTGAAATGAGAATATAATGATTATCAATAATGTTATTTGATTATGTATGATCCTATAATGGGAATAAAGATTTTAAAAATACAAGAGCACAAAATCAATACAATTGATTCTAATATAAAGACATCTAAAACAAAACATTAACCTAGATGGTGTGGTTGAGTGGAAGGGATTTTACCATTCTTAACCAAAGGTCAAGGCTTCGATTCTTGGCTTTAGAAATGGAGTAGTTTTAAATCTCCAGACCAGTTGTCCCACCCAAAATAGGTGCCTACAATCCAGTGAGGGAAAATAAAATCTAAAAGCACTAATCAACCACCATAAAAAACTTTGAATGGCTGGAAATTTATTTCTTCTGAGGATAAAAACAAGTAGTGGTGGGATATAGGTGACAGTCAACTTTTAGTCTTTTTTTTTTATCAGAACATCCTCATTTGATCATAGTATTATTGTGGCATGACCATTTTTTGTCCTCCGTCAAGAAAATCATTGAAATTTTGTTAAATACAAGGACATTTCGATCCTTTTTATACAAAGTAGGTTGACACGCTATATTTCTTGTGTTTATTATTTGGAAAAAAAATCAAAATTGAAGACTGAAATGCTCTTGTATTTGACGAAATTTAAACTGTTTTGTTGATGGAGGACAAAAAATGATTATGTCACAATAATACTAGGATCAAAAGTGGATGTTTTGAAAAAAAAAAAAAAAAAAAAAGTGGACTGTCACCGAAAAATCTAAGACCAAAAATGAAATTAACTCTAGTGATAGTATATTTACCGTCACTAAAATGTTCTTTTTGTGACAAAGAATCCTGTCACTAATACAACTACTCACTAGCATAATTTCCTCTCATTATATTCTTGTAATGATGGAAAATCCCGTTATTAATATGACTATTTACTAACAAAATTTTTTCTCATTATACTAGATTTTGCCCGTCACTAAAAATTATATTTTTATGTCAAACATTTTTTTATAATTATATATATTGTTGCTTCTCATTAAATATTAATTTTGTAATACATTTTTTTCTCACTAATCGACATTATGTTACATTATAACTATAGATATTGTATTGATAAAATTTATAATTTTTACCATGATTCAATCAAAGTAAACTCGATCAATATGCACGTCTACACCCTCCATCTTGAGAATTCAAATACTAAGATTTTACCATTACTAAAATTTTAAGTTTGTAATAATTATAAAATGAACCTCGTTCCTAAAAGCTTTTAATAATTATAAAATTGATCACATATATATATTTTTTTTTTACTAAAACCCTCAACCATTAATGAACCATAATGAAAGATTGAGATCATTCTCCACTTTTTACAATAAAATTATATTCTCATTTTATCATGCCCCTATATATGAATACAATTCTTGATGTAATTTTGTAATACAACCAAACAATATAATAACATTTCTATTCCGGCCTGTTCACTCTCTTTTCATTCTATGAATTAGACGTCACTTAAAAAATCAATCTAACAAGTAGGTGTCCCTTTTAAGTTGAACTATCATTCTAAAACTTCTTGATCGAAGTCGTATTATACTATTACATATTGATATGTAATTTAATTTAATTTTAACCTAATCGAAAAGTATATTCAATATTAATTTCATATAGTTGTAAACTTGTACGGAGTAATACATTAGAAAGAGTCAATGACAACATATCTAGCAAAAACGGAATTTAAATCAAATTAAATTGAAGAGTAATTGTTATAGTGGAGATAATAATTATATTCATGGTGAAATTGAAATGAAATGTGGATACTGGTCTATGATGAATGCAACATGAATGTCCCACTGATTTAATAAAGTACCAATTAAAGTTGAGAAACGCAGCTTCCATTCCAAATTTTGGTCACCCGGTGGGGCCACCGCCTCCTACCCTAATCCTCCTCCTTTATTATATTGCCGATAAAATCTTCTCCATACTGTTGATACACTTCATACCATATTTTCCCTTATTATAATTTGACCTACATAACAGTGAGCTCCTGGATGGCTTCTGACCTTCAGTTGACTTTTGCATAACACCAAACACTACTTAAAATTATGGAATTTCAAACCACTTGAAAGTGATCTTAAATCAAGTTGTTCCGACCACTTTTGATATCCAGAAAAATCTTTGTTGTTATTTTCGATCACTTTTTACTTTCAACTTGATTTAAGATTACTTTAACGTGGTCGGAAATTTCATAATTTCCAGCCGTGAAAGTACATGCAATCTTTTGAAAGATCGCTATGAAATATCCTAAGAGCCCCCCATTGGCTATTTTTGGGTTTTGAAAAAAAAAAAAAAAAAAAAAACTTTTGAGTGAAGTGGAGGAGAGATGAAAGAGGATGAGGGATTGTTATGTTAAGAGATAGTGATGGAATAAATTAATCTAGGTAGTCTGAATCAATTAATCAAATAAATAAAGACAAATTATGGAGTGGAAAAGACAAATCTTTGTATTAGCACTTATGTAATGTGATTACAAGTGGAATAATCACTACTACAAAACATTAATGTTGTATTAACAAAAAAATTATGACTAAATTTATATTAATTCACTCTCCAGGCTAACCGCCCTCGCGAGAATTAAAGGGCGGGTAGTTACAACTGATTTGACCATGTCTCCATCTCCTGTCCGAGCTCCAACTAGGCTGAGCAATGGGCTCGACTTCCAAAAACCGAGGCCAAACACTGGGCTCGTCCTTGAGCATCTGAGGCCGAGTGTTGGGCTCGGCCTTGATGGCTAGGGGCCCTTTGGCCACCGAGATCGAGCATAGGGTTCGGCTTCAGGGCTCCAAGGTCAATTGGACCCGCTTTGCTCTTCCTCATTAGGCCAGTTTGTCCCGTTATAGAGTGATCCCCATACTCGGGTCCCAACCAGTGTACAAGCGTACGATCACCCCACCCCACATCAGTATCGGACCTGCCACCGCCACCTCATTTACAGCCAAGTGACCGGTCGCAACGTGTCCGACTATCCACTAAGGGAGCCCAAATATTGTCATTATCACAGGAGTGCGGGATACACTACTAATGAATACACTACTCTGTGAATGGGAACCAAAGACCTCACTAAAGAGGGTGACCAGCCGATCGACCCAACCAATGGTGACGGTGACCCTGGCTCCCAATCGAGGATCCTGCCCCTACCGACCCAAGGACAAAAACCCCTCCAGAAGGTCCCAATCGGCGAGATGATTACCACGAGGAACAGGAAGAATGTAATTGGAAACACAAGTTCGTAGTCCACTACAGACAGTGGAGGAAACACCAATTGAGCACATTTGGAATTTCAAGGCGGCTCAAGAAATTCTATCAATAGTTATGAAGATAAACCCATATAGTTAGCTACTATGTACAGTCGACTATTATAGTATTGTAATAAGGTCATTAGTTTGATATAAAAGTTATCTCGTCTACCCTTTAAATCGAGAAAATACATTCGGATATCGCATACTGAAAACAACAAGAAATTTGGTCGCACGACCCCCCCCCCCCCCCCCCAGTAATTAGCCACTCGGCCCCCAATAGTTTACCACAAGATCAGACCCCCAGCAATTGCCCGCATGGCCTCGGTAGTTGGTCACCCATTGAGAGGAGTATTGGGTGGATAATTTGAGAACCCGAACGTTCTCAAAAAAATTGACGGAGACAATCATGTAGGTTTGGCGACTGGTTGGATAGACTGGTCAATCAAGTTGGGCAACCAATCAGGTAGAATAGTCAAGCAAATTGGGCGACCAGTCAAGTTGACTAGCCAACAAGGTCAGGTGACTAGTCAGGCGGACTGGTAAGGCAGTTTGGACGACCAATCAGGCAGACTGGTCAGACAGGAAGAATGGACTGATCGAGCGAACTGGTTAGGTAGACTGATCGAACTGGTCAGATGAATTGGATGGATAGGCTAATTGGGCGTACGTAATATTCTTTTAAAAAATAAAAATAAAAAAAAAATAATTTTGAAAAACAAAAAACAAAACAAAACAAAAAAGAACAAGCGAGCCAGCTAGCCGGTCAGCTAGGCAAGCCGAGTGATCAGTTGGCCAGATGTCCTAGCTGGTCGGTCCGGTCCAAAAACTGTAACACCCCGTGTTACGACCCCTAAAGCCAATTAATCATTTAACCAATTATCCAAAGAAAGAATTAAATTACAATAATTAATTAGGAAAAGGCCCACCATAGTCCGTGGGCCCTCACCTCTAAACCCAACCCCTAGTCCTAAAAGGAATAGAGTTAGCAAGCCTATAGTATTTGGGCCCTAATTAGGACTCTTAGATATATAAATAGGGGACATAGGAGGCACCTAGAACCCCCACCACAATAATCTCTCACCACACAAGGAGTTCCAAGAATTCCCCTAGGAGAAATCAAGAAAGAATAAAGACTTAGAGGAAGACCCTTCATAGCCAAGGAAATCAATTAAGGCTAAGAGGTAACTCATGTCTCAACAAAACCTATTTTCCTAGCTATGATCTCCCTCTTAGGCATCCTCCTATATTCTTGTGTCTTGATGAATTGTTATGATATTGATGATGTGATCTTGATAATTGGTGATATGGTTTTATCTTGACATTCTTGATGATGATAAGAGTTTCTTGATGGTTGTGTGATGTTCTTGATGAATCTTGATATTTCTTGATATTAAAAGATGGGTTACGTTCTTGATGATTTAATTGTGATTAGAGCCCTAGGATGTAACGTGAAACTCGTATGATGTTATTCTTAATGTATTGGGTGGGAATTCGTATGTTTGGGGTGTTAATTATGTTTAGAAAGCATGATAGGATATGTGCCGTATGTTTCTCGCTTTTGATCCGTTAATTGTCTACGTGTTGCCATCAATTGCGTTTTAAAGTGTCTAAGCATGGTTTCGGGTTCCACAAAGGATCCCGGGGCGTTATTGGTGAAAAAGAGTCAGTGGGGGGTAGGGAACCCGCCACCTACCCGCGGCTAGGATGGACGTCGCCGGCGGGCAGGCGACTGCCCGTCGGGCACCCGCTGCCCGGAAGTTTGCCACCGGCGGGTGACCCCTCACCCACCGGCTACCCGCTAGAAATTGTCCCACTTCGGGATCCCGGCTTCCCCGTTTGATGTCCCCCGACCCCCGTGGTGTCCCAACGGACTCCGTCTATCGTGCCTTTGTCTTGTTTTGATGTTCGGGTACCATTCGTAGGTTGAATGAGTCTTGTATATTGCATGCTAGTTGAATTGTTATCCCGTTGGCCTAGGTGTAAGAAGTATGAACCCCTTAGGATTATTCTTAGTATGTGGATGATCACGCATAGGTTTCGTTATACGATTTCTCCCCCTTCCCAATGTGTCAATGTGGGTTGCATGTGTTTGGTATGTGTTATATGTGCATGATACCCCAATTTGGTTGCGATCAAATTGGTTATTCCTGAGCTGCGGTTCAGAAGCTGGTTGTGGTTAGATTTACACTCTCGGGCTGCGGTCCACCGTTTGGTTGCGATCAAACGTTTTACATGAGCTGCGGTTCATATTCCTGGCTGCGGTCAGATGACTACTCTTGGGTTGCGGTCCACTGTTTGGTTGCGATCAAACATTATGATGAGCTGCGGTTCATCGGTCGGTTGCGATCGACCCCTCCGTGTTGCGATACGGGGCAGGGTGCTGCGGGGCCGTGTTAGAGCTATATGCGCTGACCCTCATGTATGGGCATGCGATTGGTCCTGTGGCGCCAACAAAGTGTGCTATGTGATGAGATATGGATGGTTTGATGATTACGAATGTTATGAAAGTGTGACCAAAGGATACATGCTAGTAAACCGTATATGCTTGGTTATGACTATTGGCTGTGCTTATCTCTATCTGTCGAATCTGTCTCTCTATGCTTGTGAATTGTATAACTGTTGACTGTGCTTATCCCTATCTGTCGAGTCTATTCCCTGTCTTAAAAGCTAGAGTCTCTTAGGATATATCTTCATGCTTCGAAATGGTTTTTCTTATATCTATATATCTATATATATATATATATATATATATATATATATATATGCCTATATGTATTGTATTTCAACGCGTTGGAGTGGGTTACCAGCATCTCTCGCTGAACAGATATATTTGGCTTTCAGGCACAGATGATTAGGCACTGGAGCGCGCTAGAGATTCGGAGCATAGAGTAGATAGTTCTCTTTCGGCCTGTGTGCCATGTTTATGTATTGATACTATTTGAGGATTCTAGAACTAAGCCTGTGCACCTGAGTTCTCTAGCTCAGGTGTGGCATAGCACCCCGTACTCTTATGTATGTTTTGGGATTTATGAGCATTTACCTTTATTATATAAGCTTCAAAAGTTTAAAATTTTCGAGGTGTTACAAAAGCACACACACACACAAACATATCTTCTAGTTCTCCAATTATCTTTTCCACACGAATTTACACACCATGACTATGGTGTCTATCAAATATATTCTCATACATCTTTTTGTCTTTAATGAATTTACAAATTAATCTACGTTCCTGAAACATCGACTTCGCGAAATCTTAAGAAAGTGGGGGACTAGATGATGGATGGTATACTAGGTTGACTAGATAGACCGGCCCAAAATGTTGAGCAAGCGCATTTGTACATCTTGCATAATATAAGTGAAGGCGAGCCCTATTTAGATGAACACAATGCCTTGATTAAATAGCAAAATCCACGAATGACAGACATGTGGATTGTGAGAAAACATAGTCGTACTTTTATTGGTTGGTTCAGGAATAAAGTTCTTAGAGATAATAATGTTTCTGATACTGTATGATGGGTAGCTCATGGTCCTGGTATGCAAGTCATATGTTATACTGGATATGACATTAATGGGTTTTCTTTTGACACAAAATCTCAAGATGAAATGAGCACTATGCAAAATAGTGGAGTTTCTTTGATCGTTGCAAATGCAATGCATTTCAGTAGTTCGAAAGATAAAAATTTTGTGATTGTAGAGTTGTCATATTATGGTGTGGTTGAAGAAATATAGGAGGTTGATTATGTTCACTTTAGGGTGTCGATGTTCCGATGTAGATGGGTAGATAGTAAACACTGTGTAAAAGTTGATGATTTAGGATTTACACTTGTAGATATTAGTAGGGAATGTCACAAAAAGAGCAATTTATAAAGGCATCCCAAGCAAAACAAGTATTTTATGTTAGTGATTCTTGTGACAAAAAATGGTCAGTTGTTCTTCATGGGAAGAGACAAATTACTGGTGATGGGAATGAAGACGTTAGTTACGATATTGAGGAAATACGATTGTAATTTTGCATATTCTCAGTATATGGATATTGATTTAGTTTCTAGCAACCAGAATACTGGACTAACTGACTCAGATTCTCAATCGATCAGTCATCCAGATAAAATAGCAGATTAATTTAAAAGGGGAAGACTAAGGCAGAAGGTAAACCAACACATATGTTTGTTTACCCAGTTCGATATAGTGTGTATCTACATCTGGGGGACGATCTCCGAGGTGTCCAATCCACTAACTCATAATCCAATGTACAAAGGTAGAGAAAAAAACAATCTCACCCAAGTGCCCCACACAAGGTCAGTACCTAGTCTACAAAGGTTTAGCGGATTGTTGAAGTCGGAGAGCCACGCATGCAGAAGTCCAATGAAATCCCTTCAATTGGAGAGCTAACTCTGATGTAGTCCGCTTCAATGACGCAGTCCCACGTTGTTCCCAAAACTGAGTGATCTTCGCGTCTTATCGTTTAACCAACGTTGATACTTCTCAAGTTCTTCTTCATAATCACCAATAACTTATTTTCTTGAGAAGAGGCATGACAAACAGAGATGTGTATTTTGTTTAGTATAGAGTGTTGCGGCTTCAATCAATGCAACCCTAATTCTTGAACGACCGAGGATATATATACTTCTTTGATTTGGACACTCTCCAAAAATATCTCTGATTGTAGATGGTAGGACTTTTTGTGAAGAAAGAAATCTTTAAGATTCGGTCCATACCTTTCACGCTGATTCGCTGATATTCTTTCCAAAACTGTCATCTCGTAACCACGTCCCAGCTTTTTAGAAAACTTTCCTTTATCAGATCTTCAGTGGCTTGATCTAGCAGTGCGTTTGTTGATTGTACTGATGAGGTAGTCTTCTCTAAGGATGAACATAAACACCAAGCTAAACCCTATCTTAATTTGCCATAATAATATTGTCAATTATATGTTGGGGTTTTTCATCAAAAATAAAACACTAACAAACTCCCCCTTTGGCTATTATTTGTCAAAACAACTCAACTAAGGATAAAACATCTTAGCTAAAGATAGAGAATAACATAATAAAAAAATACTGGCACCAGTTAGCAAAGGAAATATTGTTTGAATTACAACCCATAAAGTCATCAGCACAGAAGCCGTGATGGATAAAAAAAAAAAAACATAGAGCAGACCAATTCTTCACAAATCTTCACCAAAAAAAAAAAAAAAAAAAAAAAAAAAAAACCGCCCAGACAGGGTCAGAAGGTACTTCAACCAACCACAAAAGGCCATCACAATCACAAAATCTCCCCCTGAGTTATAGCACTCCCCCTTTTTGCCAAAGATAGACAAAGGACACGTTAAGCATTTGAGGGACCTTCACTGTCAGTCTTCACATTTTCACCAGCAGAAGACTCAGTCAAACTCATTCGAAGTAGAATAGTTGAAAGTTCAGTGCGGGCCGCATTGAGCTGATTTGAGATAATATTACTCACAGTCTCCAGCTCAGACACACGAGCCTTTAGTCGCAGGGATAGCTGCACATCTCGAGCATATGGGGTATCTTCAACAGTAGCATCAGCCTTAGAGGTATGCGGAGGATCAACAGGTGTAACATCCCTGATGTGTTTGCCAGTCAAAAGGCGTGGATCCACAGTATATAGGAGAGAATGAGCAATGACTTCACTTGGCATCGGAATCAAGCCCTGGGAGGTTAGCACACCAAAGATGAGATTAGGATACAGAAGTCTTACCTTCTGTTCCCTGGGATGTATCAATGTGAGAATATGATAAAAGATCAATCGCCCTAAATCAATGGTCATCTTGGTGCCAACTCGAAACAGAAGAGCAGCTAGAGTCTTTCCAACTGTATGAAAATGTGCTGATGGAAGCCAGTTGTGCAAAGCAATCCGGTGTAGAATAACAAACTTGGAGGTAAATTGAGAGCTGGACAAGGTATCATTATCACCAGTTGGCCAAACAGGTGCCAGTCCTCCAGTGAGGGTCTTCGCCACCAAATCTCAGTCAGAAATTTCTTCTTCTTCAACTGTCTTCAACCCATAGTACTGATTAATCATGTCTGGTCCGAACACATACCACTTACCCCTAATGAAGATTTGCTGGCACTTCTCACCAGTAAGATTATCAATCTCCTCATTTAGGTTGCAGTAGAATTCGTAAGTTAGAAACTTTGAGTAAGGACAAATGGATGTCACTGTCTTCAGCAGACCAACCTCACTCAGCAGAGGCAATACATCACAGACTGAATTCAATTGATTCTCATCCACCGATCGCTGTACGATCAACTCACGTCTCACCGTTGTAGACCACTTGTCTTGAGCAATTGCAGAGACAAACTGTGGTTTGTAAACAGACGTATCAGTACTTTCAGAAACATTCTGCACATCAGGAATAACACTCCTTCCTCTCGGCTTTGAAGCAACTTTCATCTTTCTGCTTGTTGTTGACGGAACAACTGTATGAGCCTTATTTTTAACAAAAGACCTCAGGATCTTACAAACTTGTCTGACCGACGGATCACTTTCAGTCTTCTCAGAATCAGCCGACCTTTTTCTCTTCTCTGGTTGAGTAGATTATGTAAGTTCATCACCATTCACCAGCATCCACAGCAACTTTCTCTGGAACTCCTTTCCTTTTGGACTTTCGCCTTTCTCTGACAGGTGAGCTCTTTGTAGGACTCGGAGATACAGAATTGCTGGTCTTAGACACGTGGACAGTAGAGGATGCAAGAAGCTTGGTGACTTCTCTGATTTTGAAAGATGTAGAATCTGGGTGTGCTGTCTCTTCCACTGTTAGAGACCCAATTGGATCAGAGGATCGAGCTTGTGAACTGTAGACTTAAGCCAGAATTCGTTCATCATCACTGTCTGTTGGAATAGAAGGATCATGCGTCGGACGTATGACTTTGTATGGTGCAGGTATTGAAGCAGAGGGTAATCCCGCAAAGAGGCGAATATGGTCGAGGCTCTCAGCCAGATTGGAAGATGTATGGACAGGGACACCATCTGTAACACCCCGTGTTACGGCCCTCAATCCCGGATTAATTATTTAATTAATCCCGTTAATAATAATTAAATATGATTTAATTATGTTAGGTTTACCTTTAATTAATTAGTAAGGTTCACCATGAACCGTGGACCCTTGCCCGAATAAGAATCTTAAGCCTGTTAGGAATAAAGGAAGTAGGCCTTTTACTATTCAGATTATGATTAGGATCCTCTTTAATTAATATGGTCCATTATGGACCATGGACCCTTATCCCTAAAACAAGCCCTAGCCCTATAAGGAATAGAATTAGCAAACCCATACCATTCAGGCCCTAACTAGGAGTCTTAAATATATAAATAGGGAACTTAGGAGGCACCTAGAATCCCCACCACAATAATCTCTCACCACCCAAAGAGTTCCAAGAATCCCCTGAGGAGAAATCAAGAAATCAAGAAAGCTTAAAGAAAGATCCTTCATAGCCAAGGAATTAATTAAGGCTAAGAGGTAACCCATGTCTCAACAAAACCTATTTTCATAGTTATGATTCCCCCTTAGGGTTTCCCCATATTATTGTGTATTAATGACTTGTGATGATTATTATTGATGATTGATGTGATGATCCCATGAGGGATCTTGATAATCTTGATATTGGAAGATTCTTGATAATTATGATGTTCTTGGTGATTATACGGAGTTCTTGATGATTATGTGTTGTTCTTAATAATTGTATGATGCCCTTGATGCTTACGTGTTAATCTTACCGAATCTTGCAATTAGAAGGCGAATCGTATTCTTGTTGATATAAAAGTGATTAGAACCCTAGGTTGTATCGTATGATGTTATTCTTGGGTTATCGGGTGGGGTAATCGCATGTTTGGGTGTTGATTATGTTTAGAAAAGCATGATAGGTTATGTGCCGTTCGTTCCTCGTATTTGATCCGTTAATTGTCTACGTGTTGTCGTTAATTGCGTTGTAAAGTGTCTAAGCATGGTTTCGGGTTCCACAATGGTTCCCGGGGCGAAATTGTGTGATAAGAGTCAGTGGGGGGTAGGGGACCCGCCACCTACCCACGGCCGGAAAACACATCTCCGGCAGCGGGCGGGCAGCTGCCCGCCGGCGACCCGCTGCCTGGAACAGTAATACCCGACGGGCAGCCGGCGGGTGGCCCCCCACCCACCGGCTACCCGCTGGAAAATCATCCCCCTCGGGATCTCGGCTCCCCCGTTTGATGTTTCCCCGACCCCCGTGGTGTCCCAACGGACTCCGTTTATCGTGCCTATGTCTAGTTTGATATTTCGGGTACCGTTCGTAGGTTTATGAGTCTATTATATTGCATGCTAGTTGAATTGGTATCCCGTTGACCTAGGTGGAAGAAGCATGAACCCCTTAGGACTATTCTTAGTATGTGATGGATCACGCATAGGTTTTGTTATACGTTTTCTCCCCCTTCCCAATGTGTTAATGTGGGTTGCATGTACTTGCTATGTGTTATGTGTGCATGTAACCCCGAGTTGGTTAAGATCAATCGGGCTATACGGGCAGTCGGGTGGGCTGAGAACCATACCGGCTGTTAACCAGGCTGGTAGAGACCGGTCAGGTATATAAATATTATATAGGACTAAGTTCCACTATACGGGCAGTCGGATGGGCTGAGAACCATACCGGCTGTTAACCAGGCTGGTAGAGACCGGTCAGGTATATAAATATTATATAGGACAAAGGTCCACTATACGGGCAGTTGAATGGGCTGAGAACCATCCCAACTGTTAACCAAGCTGGTAAAGACCGGTCAGGTATATAAATATTATGTAGGACAAAGGTCCATCAGTCAGTTGCGATCGGCTCCTCCGTAATGTGAGACGGGGCAGGGTGCTGCGGGGCCGTGTCAGAGCTATATGCGCTGACCCTCATGTATGGGCATGCGATTGGTCCTGTGGCGCCAACAAAGTGTGTTATGTGATGAGATATGGATGAGTCGTGTTTATGAGTACATCGGGGGGATGTGACTATGGGATTTATGCTGGGGATTGTTTACGTTGGGTTATGATTATTAATTGTGCTCAGCTTTATCTGTCTTGCCTGTTGAGGATTGTATACGCCTGTTATAACTGTTGTTTGTGTCTAGCCTTATCTGCCGAGTCATTCCCGGTTTTAAAAGCTAGAGTCTCGTAGGATATATCTTCATGCTTCAAAATGGTTTTCGTATATCTATATATATCTCTATATGTAATGTATTTCAACGCGTTGGAGTGGGTTACCAGCATCTCTCGCTGAACAGATACATTTGGCTTTCAGGCACAGAAGATTAAGTCACTGGAGTGCGCTAGAACTTAGAAGTAGATAGTTTCCCTTTTGGCCTGCGTGCCACGTTTACGTATTTACGCTTTGAGGATATTAGTTAGTTAGCCTGTGCACTTGGGTTCTCTAGCCCAGGTGTGGCATAGCACCCCGAACGCTTGTATTTATATCTTGGGATTTAATAAGATTCTACCTTTATTATAAGTTTTAAATGTCTTGAAAATCTGGGGTGTTACACCATCAATCGACTCATAAGGACAGGGGCTTTCTGACTGTTCAGCAATAGTCTCAACAGACTCCTTTTGTGGATATTCAACTGGGCACTTCTCAACAGAGGGCTTATCAGATAGAGTAGACACAGGGTTAACAGAAACCACAGAACGATCAACATCCGAAGAATACACAACTAGACTCAATTTATCAATATCATCAGACTTGTGAACAATCCCTTCAGATTCAGTCTCAAGAACAGGTTTTGCAGACTCAGATTTTACAGAGGGCAACTGGGGTGGATCATCAGATACACTAGGCTTAGCAAACAGTAAAAGTGTTGTAGACTCTGGACTAATATCAGACTTCTCAATAGGTAGCTCAGACTCATCATCAACAGATAACAACTCAGAAGTCTTATCAGGAGAAATTTCAATAGGAGTGTCAGAAGTATTTGACCTGTTTTGTAGAAACTCGATTTGGCGCTTAGCTTCCTCCTGGGCTGCTTGAAGATATAGAGGATGTGCTTCTGCCCGTCGTCGAGAAATTTCCTCCCATTCCAGAGCTCTTTGTGCAAAGAATTTGAGGAATGCCCCTGCACGATTCCCGTCTTCTGGTTCGTCAATAGAGGCATCATCTGCTTCAGAAGCCATCACCAAAAGGTTGCTTGTATCATCGTCTGACCAGTTCTCATAGAACTCATGGTAGTCAAATATCACCGTGACAAGGATCTCGTCTCGAAGAACAGGGTCCAACTTCTTCTTCTTCTTCATTTCTAGTTGGAGAAGTGTATTCACATGCTTCCGAGCACTCTCTGGTGAGTGATTTTTCCTTCCCAACTTGATAATGATGTTTCTCACTGCATCTGCCATATCTGCGTGTATTTGAAGGAAAGGGTGTGGAAAATCCCTAGGCGGAGGTATTTGAGAGAAGGTTTACAGAGAACAGAGTTGTGTTGAGGGATTCTTTTTCACTAAGAACGATCAGACGAAATATATAATCCCAAGGGTGAGGAACGATAGTTAATGCGGCTGACAGGATGCATGCAGCTATGAAGTGATTGATGCAACGGTATAGCTCCTTTTTAGGGATAAAACGGAAGATTTGAAATTTGAAAGATGCAATTTAATGTGGCTAAGCTAGGTTAAGATATTTACTTAACAAAACATAAGAGGGATAATTTAGGAAGTCAAAGATTGAAAATTTAACTCGAGGTTGAGAAAACCAAAAACCCTTCTTCTGATTTACCGTTATGCCTTAACAGTCCATCATGCAGATCCCCAGAGTAGATATGAGAATCTCAAACCGATTCACGTCTAGAGGCTTAGTCAGTATGTCTGCCAGTTGCTTGTCTGTCTGAATATATTCCAACTCTATCTCTTTTGCTTCGACCAAATCTCTGATATAGTGATGCCTTATATCAATATGTTTGGTCCTAGAGTGTTGAACAGAATTCTTTGAAATGTTTATTGCACTGATATTGTCACAGTAAAGTATCATAGAATTTTGAGAGAGACCATAATCCAGCAGCATCTGCTTCATCCAGACAAGTTGAGTGCAACATCCTCCAGCTGCTATGTATTCTGCCTCAGCTGTACTCAGGGAAATTGAATTCTATTTCTTACTTAGCCATGATACTAAGTTCTTCCCAACAATGAAGCATCCACCAGATGTGCTTTTTCTGTCATCAATATTTCCTGCCCAATCAGCATCACAGTATGCAATCAGACTCAGTTCACTGTCCTTGGAATACCATATTCCATATTGAATTGTACCCTTGATGTATTTCAAAATCCGTTTAGCAGCTATTAAGTGTGACTCTTTGGGAAGAGATTGATATCTTGCACATATGCCAACACTGAACATTATGTCTGGTCGACTGGCAATTAGATAGAGCAGACTTCCAATCAGACTTCGATAGATTGTGGAATCTATTGATTAACCCGCATCATCTTTAGACAGCTTTGTAGAGGTCGAAATAGGACTCCTAGGTGTCTTACATGATTCCAGATCAAACTTCTTGACCAAGTTCTTAGAATACTTTTCATGAGAGATAAAGTATCCTTCAGAACTTTGTTTAACTTGAAGCCCTAGGAAGTAAGTCAGTTGACTAACCATGGACATTTCAAATTCTTCCTTCATGACTTCCACTAAATCATCAGTATACTTCTGTAGAGTAGACCCAAAAACAATATCGTCTACGTAGATCTGAGCAATTGTAACATGACTTCCAGTGGTTTTAACAAACAACATTTTGTCTACACTTCTTCGATCATAACCATGATATAACAGATATTGCGTCAGCCATTCATACCAGACCCTTGGGGCTTGTTTGAGTCCATAGAGAGCTTTCCTAAGTTTGTAGACATGAGTTGGATGAACTGGATCTTCAAATCCTTAGGCTATGCCACATAAATATCTTCATGCAAATAACCATTCAAGAATGCTGTCTTGACATCCATCTGAAATAGTGTGAAACCCAGAATGCATGCTATTGCTAGTAAGATTCTGATTGACTCTGTAACGCCCCAGATTTTCAAGATATTTAAAACTTATAAAATAAAGGTGAAATCTCATTAAGTCCCAATCAGAGTACGAGAGTACGGGGTGCTATGCCACACCTGAGCTAAAGAACTCAGGTGCACAGGCTAACTAAATAATGTCCCAATAATATAAATGCATAAACATGGCACGCAAGCCGAAAGGGAAACTAACTACTTCTACGCTCCAAGCTCTAGCGCACTCCAGTGACCTATTCTTCTGTGCCTGAAAGCCAAATATATCTGTTCAGCGAGAGATGCTGGTAACCCACTCCAACGCGTTGAAATACAATACATATAGATATATATACATAGATATACGAAAAGTCATTTCGAAGCATGAGGATATATCCTAAGAGACTCTAGCTTTCAAATCAGGGAACCGACTCGACAGATAGGAGTACACACAATCAACAGTCATAATCAAGTATATACAATTCTCGACATAGGGCACAGTTATAAATAAACACAACCAATAATCACAATTAAACATGTATAGTTTACTAGCAAGAATCCTATGGTCACGTTTCCATAACAGTCACAACATCAATCCTTCCTATCTTGTCATATAGCACACTTTGTTGGCGCCACAGGACCAATCGCATGCCCATACATGAGGGTCAGCGCATATAGCTCTGACACGGCCCCGCAGCACCCTGCCCCGTCTCACATTACGGAGGAGTCGATCGCAACCGACTGATGAACCGCAGTTCTATATAATATTTATATACCTGACCGGTCTTTACCAGCCTGGTTAACAGTTGGGATGGTTCTCAGCCCATTCAACTGCCCGTATAGTGGACCTTTGTCCTATATAATATTTATATACCTGACCGGTCTCTACCAGCCTGGTTAACAGCCGGTATGGTTCTCAACCCATCCGACTGCCCGTATAGTGGAACTTAGTCCTATATAATATTTATATACCTGACCGGTCTTTACCAGCCTGGTTAACAGCCGGTATGGTTCTCAGCCCATCCGACTGCCCGTATAGCCCGATTGATCTCAACCAAATCGGGGTAACATGCACACATAACACTTAGCAAGCACATGCAGCCCATATTAGCACATTGGGAAGGGGGGAAAACGTATAACGAAACCTATGCGTGGTCATCCACAACTAGGAATACTCCTAAGGGGTTCATACTTCTTATACCTGGGTCAACGGGATACCAATTCAACTAGCATGCAATATATAAGACTCATACAACCTACGAACGGTACCCGAAACATCAAACTAGACATAGGCACGATAGACGGAGTCCGTTGGGACACCACGGGGGTCGAGGAAACATCAACGGGGAAGCCAGGGTCCCAAGTGTGGGAATTTCCAGCGGGTAGCCGGTGGGTGGGGGTTCACCCGCCGGCTGCCCGCCGGCGTTACTGTTCCGGGCAGCGGGTGCCCGGCGGGCAGCTGCCCGCTGCCGGAACTGCCCCTTTTTGACCGCGGGTAGGTGGCGGGTCCCCTACCTCCACCTACCCCCCACTGACTCATTAACACCAAAAATGCCCTGGGAACCTTTGTGGAACCCGAGACCATGCTCAGACACTTTCAAACGCTATTGATAACACACGTAGACAATCAACGGATCAAAATTAAGAAACAAACGGCACATAACCTAACATGCTTCTCTAATCATAATAAACACCCAACCATGCGAATTCCCACCCAATATACCAAGAATAACACCATACGAATTCCACGATACAACCTAGGGTTCTAATTATTTTTAAACCAACCAGAACACAATTCATCTTCCAAAATCAAGATTCGGTAGGAATATCATATAACTATCAAGAACCTCATATAATCATTAAGAACATCAAGAGCACCATGTAATTATCAAGAACGTCATTTAATCATCAAGAACGCCATAATTATCAAGAACTCATCATCGTCAAGATCATCAAGAATAACCATGGAATCATAACACCAATATAACGAATCATCAACATACAATAACATGGGGGATCCTAAGGGGGAATCATAACTATGAAAATAGGTTTTGTTGAGACATGGGTTACCTCTTAGCCTTAATTAATTCCTTGGCTATGAAGGGTCTTTCTTTAAACTTTCTTGTTTTCTTGATTTCTTCTAGGGGATTCTTGGAGCTCTTTGGGGTGGTGGGGCGTTTATTGTGGTGGGGGGTTTCTAGGTGCCTCTTAAGTCCCCTATTTATATATTTAGGAGTCCTAGTTAGGAACTAATATTATGGGCTTGCTAATTCTATCTCTTTTGGGACTAAGGATTGGGTTTAGGGATAAGGGCCGGTGGACTATGGTGGGCCTTTCCTAATTAATTATTGTGATTTAATTCTTTCTTTTGGGTAATTGATTAAATGATTTAATTGATCTTAGGGGTCGTAACACGGGGTGTTGCAGACTCCAATCTTGCAACAGGTGCAAATGTTTCATCATAGTCAACTCCTTCTATCTGAGTATACCCTTGAGCCACTAAACGAGCTTTGTTTCTTGCAATGTTGCCTGCTTCATCAGTTTTGTTTTTGAAGATCCACTTTATTCCAATTATGTTTACACTGTCAGGTCTTGGGACAAGATCCCACACATGATTTCTTTCAAACTGATGTAGTTCCTCTTGCATTGCCTTAACCCATAAGTCATCCTGCAAGGCTTCCTTCACATTTTTTGCTCTATTTTTGAGGTGTAGCAGACTAAACCAGATATTTCTATCAGATTGCTTCTCATCAGGCTTCTAGTGTGCATTCCATCTGTTGGATCACCAATTATGTTGTCTGATGGATGGTTTTTCTGAGTTCTGGTGGGCTTATTTTTTCCATCTCCATCAGAAAGCAATTTGTCCATTTCTTGATTACTTTCATCTTCTTCTGACAATTCATGTGTGTTAAACAGTTTGGTTGTGTCAGACGTTTTTGGCGGATCACTGATAGGGGTGTCTGACGCACGATCAGTCACAGATGTTTCATCTGATCCTTCTGGATTGTCATCAATAACCACATTCACTGATTCCATGACTGTCTGAGTACTTTTGTTGTAGACCCTATAAGCTCGACTGTTTGGTGAGTATCCAAGAAATATTCCCACATCACTCTTGAGCTCGAACTTTCCTCTTTGTTCCCGGTCAATTAGAACATAACATTTGGTTCCAAACACATGAAAGTACTTCAAATTTGGCTTCTTTCCTTTCCATATCTCGTATGGCGTCTGAGAGGTACCGGGTTTGAGATAGACTCTATTGAATGTATAACAGGCAGTATGCACTGCTTCTGCCCAGAAACGTTGTGGCAGATGTGAGGCATGTAACATTACTCTTGTCATTTCTTGCAAGGTTCGATTCTTCCTTTCCACAACCCCATTCTGTTTTGCCGTTCGTGGAGCGAAAAATTCATGAGTTATCACATTTACTGAACAGAATTCTGAGTATAAGGTGTTCTCAAACTCATTTCCATGATCACTTCTCAACCTTTGGATTTTTACAATGGGCTCGTCCTTTTCGTTTTGTACTCTTATGCGCAGAATTTTGAAAGCATTAAACGCCTCAGATTTTTCTCTTAGAAAATATACCCAACAGAACCATGAGAAATCGTCCACACACACAAAGATGTATTTCTTTCCTCCAATGCTTTCAATCTAAGTTGGTCCCATAAGGTCTATATGAACCAGTTCTAGACATCTCTCAGTAGTAATCATCTTTACTGCTTTGTGAGGGGCCCTGATTTGTTTTCCAATAGCACATGCACCACAAACTCCTTCTTGTTCTATTTTAAGCTTTGGTATTCCTCGAATAGCATCAAGTTTGATCACTTCGTCCATATCTCTAAAATTTATGTGTCCTAAACGTCGACGCCACGGTTTTGATTCGCCTGCTTTTGATATAAGACAGGTAGTTTCATTTGTTAAAACATAGCAATTGTTAGAAGAGTGAGTTCCTTCCATTACCACTTGATCTGCCTTATCACGTACTCTGCAGCAGTCTCGGTTGAAACACACATTCCAATTCTGATCACACAGCTGACTGATGCTAATAAGATTTGATTTCAGGCCACTGACTAAGAGAACTTCGTCCAGATGTGGCAGCCCCGGCACATTTAAGGTACCTTTACCAACTATCTTTCCCTTTTGTCTGTCCCCATACGTTACTGATCTACTGTGAGTAATATTATCTCAAATCAGCTCAATGCGGCCCGCACTGAACTTGCAACGGTTCTACTCCGGATGAGTTTGACTGAGTCTACTGGTGGTGACAATGTGAAGTCTGACAGTGAAGGTCCCTCGAATGCTTAACGTGTCCTTTGTCTATCTTTGGCAAAAAGGGGGAGTGCTATAACTCAGGGGGGGTTTTTGTGATTGTGATGGTGTTTGGATGAAGTACCTTCTGGCCCTGTCTGGGCGTTTTTTTTTTTTTTTTTTTTTTTTTTTTTTTTTTGTGAAGAATGATTTGCTCCATGTTTTGTTTTATTCCAGCACGGCTTGTGTGCTGATGACTTTATGGGTTGTAATTCAAACAATATTTCCTTTGACAGTTTTTATTATGCACTTCTCTATCGTTAGCTGAGTTGTTTTATCCTTAGTTGAGTTATTTTTCCAAATAATAGCCAAATGGGGAGTTTGTTAGTGTTTTATTTATAGAAAAACCCCAACATATAATTGGCAATATTATTATGGCAAATTAAGATAGGGTTTAGCTTGGTGTCTGTCTATTCTTATAGAAGACTGACTGATCAGTACAATCAACAGACGCACTGCTAGATCAAGCCACTGAAGATCTGATAAAGGAAAGTTTTTCTAATAAGCTGGGACACGGTTATGAGATGACAGTTTTGAAAAGAATATTAGCGGATCAGCGTGAAAGGTATGGACCGAATCTTAAAGATTTCTTTCTTCACAAAAAGTCCTACCATCTACAATCAGAGATATATTTGGAGAGTGTCTAAATTCAAAGAGGTATATATATATATATATATATATATATATATATATATATATATATATATATATCCTTATTCGTTCAAGAATTAGGGTTGCATTGATTGAAGCCGCAACACTCTATACTAAACAAAAATACACATATCTGGTTGTCATGCCTCTTCTCAAGATAATGAGTTCTTGGTGATTATGAAGAAGAACTTGAGAAGTATCAACGTTGCTTAAACGATAGGACGCGAAGATCACTCAGTTGTGGGAACAACGTGGGACTGCGTCATTGAAGCGGACTGCATCAGAGTTAGCTCTCCAATTGAAGGGATTTCATTGGACTTCTGCATGCATGGCTCTCCGACTTCAACAATCCACTAAACCTTTGTAGACTGGGTACTGACCTTGTGTGGGGCACTTGGGTGAGATTGTTGTTTCTCTACCTTTGTACATTGGATTATGATTTAGTGGATTTGACGCCTCGGTGATCGTCCCCCAGATATAGATACACACTGTATCGAACTGGTAAACAAACATATGTGTTGATTTATGATTAAGTATCTGAGTCAGTCAGTTCAGTATTTCAGTTGCTAGAAACTAAATCAATATTCGTATACTGAGAATATGCAAAATTACACCAACCACCGGGATTCGATCCTGTGACCTTCCCTTAAAGAGAGTCACAGAGGTGCTATCTGAGCCACAGAGTTCTTTATTACGTAGTATTATTTTTTCACAGTATTTTTAATTTCATTTATCATAACTATTCTATTAGTATTTAGTAATATATATGATTGGTTGTGCTTGTGAATATGGTTTTCTAACAAATTTGGTTTGGCATAAAAATGGCTTCCTATATCCAAATTGGATTCAACCAAAATTGACGACTAGAGATGACTGGATATGGTATATAATTGTCACCATGCAAAATGGGAAGAAAAAAATGTTATTTAGCTCCATATGTTCTCAAGTAAGTATTAATTGTTTTAAATAAAATAACTTATATATAATGTAACACCCAGTGTTACGACCCCTAAAACCAAATTAATTAAACAATTACTCAGCCCAAAAAGGGAGTTAAAATCCACTAATTAGCTAAAAGGGGTCCACCATAGTCCATGGGCCTTTATCCCTAAAGCCAATCCCTTAGTCCTATAAGAAATAGAATTAGCAAACCCATGCCACTTAGACCCTATTTAGGACTCTTAGATATATATATATATAGGGTCATAGGGGGCACCTAGAACTCACACCACAATAACCTCTCACCACACAAGAAGTTCCAAGAATTCCCTTAGGAGAAATCAAGAAAGAAGAAATCTTAAAGAAAGACCCTTCATAGCCAAGGAAATTAATTAAGGCTAAGAGGTAACCCAAGTCTCAACAAAACCTATTTTCTTCGCTATAATCTCCTTCCTTGGCCTCCTTCTATATGCTTGTGTCTTGATTAATTCCTCTATGCTATTTGTGATATTCTTGATGATTGATAGGATGATTTATGTGTATTCTTGATAATCTTGATGATCTTGATGTTGAAAAGAGGTTCTTGATATTGATGTGATGATTCTTGACAAATCTTGATATTTCTTGATGTTAAAGATTAATTGTGATGATTTGGGAGGAATTAGAGCCCTAGGGTGGATTGGGAAATTGTGTTGTAATGTTCTTGATATATATTTGAGTGGGAATTCGCATGTTCGGGTGTTGTTTATGTTTAGAAGTCGTAATAGGATGAGTTATACGTAATTCTTGCTTTTGATCCATTAATTGCCTACGCGGTATCGTTAATTGCGTTTAAAAGTGTCTAAGCATGGTTTCGGGTTCCACAAAGGATCCCGGGACGTAATTGTGATAAAAGAGTCAGTGGGGGGTAGGTGGGAGTAGGGGTACCCGCCACCTACCCGCTGCCCGAAGATCACCGCCAGGCAGTGGGCAGGCGTTCGCCCGCCGGCAACCCGCTGCCCGGGCGATGATCTCCAGCGGGCAGCCGGCGGGTGACCCCCACCCACCGGCTACCCGCTGGTCCGTACCCACCCCGGGTCTTTGGCTTCCCCGTTTGATGTTCCCCATTCCCCGTGGTGTCCCAACGGACCCCGTTTATCGTACTTGAGTCTAGTTTGATGTTTCGGGTACCATTCGTAGGATAAAAGAGTCTTAGGAATTGCATGCTAGTTGAAGCGGTAACCCGTTGACCTAGGTGGAAGTTGTATGAACCCCTTAGGACTATTTTTAGTATGTGAATGATCACACGTAAGTTTATTTATATGTCTTCCCTCCCAATGTGCTACTACGTGCTACTATGTGTTATGTGATGCATGATCCCCCATTTTGATTAAGATCAAATTGGGTGTTCTCGGGCTGCGGTTCGGAAGTTGGCTGAAGGCCGAATAGATTGTTCCTGAGCTAAGGTTCAGAAGTTGGCTAAAGGCCGAATTGATTCACTTCTTGGGCTGCGGTCCACATGGGCCTCGGTGCTATGACCCACGACCTAGACGCGCCAGGCGGTGTGTAGGGCCAATAAGTCGAGGAAGGCTGTAGTCCACCGACCTGAGTAATCAGGCGGTGTGTAGGGCTACGGCTGGCTGCGATCCACCGAGTGATGGGACAACGGTGTGTAGGGTCGTAGTCTCCGAGGATCTTCGCCCACCGACTGAGTCCCTCAGCGGTGTGTAGGGCTTGATCCTCTACGATCCACCGACTGTACGCATCAACGGTGTGTAGGGTCGTATGTCCCCCCTTGTAAAGGGGATCACGGTCCACCGACTGTGCGCGTCAGCGGTGTATAGGATTGTGGTCCGACGTTGAGTTCGTCAGCGGTCCTCTATGGGTTGGTTGCGATCAACTCCCTTCATGCCACGGTATGAGGTAGGGTGCTGCGGGCCGTGTTAATGCTATACGCATTAACCCTCATGTTCGGGGCATGCGATTGGTCCCGTGGCGCCATCAATATATAATTATGTGATATGAATGATGTTTGGATAATGATGTGTTTGAATTGAAAAGTGATCTGTGACCTTAGATACGTATTCCTTATGATGTTTACTCAACTTAACTGTTTATCATTGATTAATGTGCATGTCCCTATTTGCTGAGTTTATTCCTAGTTTTAAAGCTAGAGTCTCTTAAGTATATATCTTCCTGCTTCAAAATGATTTTCGTATATCTATATATATCTATCTATAATGTATTTCAACGCGTTAGAGTGGGTTACCGGCATCATTCGCTGAACAGATATATTTGGCTTTCAGGCACAGATGATTAGCTCCAAGAGCGCGCTAGAAGAGCTTGGAGTAGATAGATAGTTTTCCTTTTTGGCCTGCGTGCCACGATGATGTATTGAGGATAATTAGTTAGTTTAGCTTGTGCATCTGAGTTCTCCAGCTCAGATGTGGCATAGCCCCCCGCACCCTTATGTTTAGTAATACTCTGTTTCGGGATTTAATGAGAATTTACCTTTATTATATAAGTTTTAAAAGTTTCAAAATTTCGGGGTGTTACAGTTGGTATCAGAGCCTAAGTTTGACCCTAGGATAAGACTCTTAAGACCAGAGCTAAGGACATTAGGCTTAAAACACTAGGAGTTCAGTAAAGATAGGATTTAGGTATTTAAGAACACAGGAATTAGGAATCTTAGGACACGCGGTGAGGTTGTGAGCCTGCTCATCATCACGTAACCTCCCCCTCATCCCTCATTAATTTAAAGAACTCCCCTTCGCTTATCGCACCAAGGTAAGGGTACAACACTCTAACTCAAACATTGCTATAAACATTGGCTCTATAGATCAGCATCATGGCACCAACTAGAAGACAATGAAGGACCCCGGAACCTGCTACACAAGACCCCCTGCCTCAAACCCTACAACAACTAACCCAAGTCGCCCAAACGCTAAGTGACGTAGCTCTCCGCAACAACCAACCACCACCGCCTCCACCAAACACAAACTCAGAAGTCGCCCGACAAGTTTCGAACCATAGGCCACCCACTTTCTCGGGAGAGGAAGATCCCGCCATCCTTGAGGAATGGATTCGGACCTTCGACAAAATTCTAGGGTTAGTAGAATGCCCAGAAGAACGTCGCGCAGAGGTAGCCTCATTCTACTTCGGACACGAGGCAGACCTCTGGTGGATCCACAAGGGACCCACTTACAGACAGGAACCAGGATTCAACTGGGAAAGCCTGAAAACACGACTGCGAGAACGCTTCTACCCAGCCCACATAAGAACATCTATGCACGAAGAGTTCCTTCACCTAAAACAAGGAGCAGCTACCGTCATGGAATACCATAAACGATTCCTCGAACTGGCACGCTTCGCGCCAGAACTAGTCCCCACGGAGACAACCAAAATAGAGAGATTTGTATCAGGCCTCAACTTCGAATCCCGAAAAGCTCTAGTAGTGAGCGGACCCCGGACCCTCAACGAGGCCTACTCCAGTGCCGCCAATCTCTATCGAATCCAGCTACTACAGCGTGGGGTTCAGGAACATATTCGAAAAAGGAACACAGGGGGTGGGGCATCCCCTATAAAAAGAACGAGAATCGACACCAACACAAGGCCAAGCAACCTAGCTGGACAGAGGCCACCTCCAAGAAACAACGAAACTAATACGGGGGGCTTCCCTTGCCCAAAATGCCACTAAAGCCATAGGGGCAAGGACTGCATGGGGAACCCCTTACGATGCTTCAACTGCGGGAAAGAAGGGCACAAGGCCTTCCACTGCACTCAACCCTCAAGCTCACGCCCTATGGCCATGGGCCAACGCGGGGGCACGAACAATCAAGGAAATTACGGTGCCTCTGGAAAAGTATTCGTCATGAGTCGCACGCAAGCCGAACTCGAGGACGAGGGCAACCCCGACGAAGAAAACACGATCCCAGGAGACAAAGATCACGCAAACCCACCAGAAGAAAACCAGGAAGATGAGTTCTGTTTAGGATAAACTAACAAACCCCTTGTAACCACCCTCGTAGTAGAATCGCTTGTTTAGACTAATTACTTCAGAATTATTATAAATAAAGAGCTAGATCAAAATAATCTTAGCATAAAAGAAAGGAACTAGACTACCCACATCAAGCAACAAGGGGAACCAACCAAATCTCCCACCACTAGAAGACAAAGGAAGGAAAAGACAAGGATTACACCATAAGAAAATTAATATCATCAAGGGGAATTAAACTCTAGATTTCCCATTTGTAAGTCCAAGCTCCTAACCACTAAGCTATAAGTGTTTCTTGAAACCTCAAGGGAATACTCCCTTCTTAAACCCCTACAAATCCATAAAAACCCCAAAACCCCCAAATCAAAAACCCTTCTTCTTCATCTTCTTCTTCTTCTCCCACGATCCCTCTCTCTCTTCTTCCCCACACCACACCGCCGTCGGCCACCCGAAGCCCCTCACCCCACCGGCAGCCACCATCAAACAGCCGCCGCCCGCCACCCGGTCAACGCCACCACCCCGTAACCCGCCGTCGACGCCCCGGAGACCACCGACATCTCGCCCGGCCATGACCCGCTGCCACGCTACCCCCGCAGCTCGACCGGCCTTGCCCCACTGCCGTACGCTACCGCAAGACACCCCCGAACGCCGCCTAGGCCAGCCGCCCCCTTGCCGTCCAAAACCCAACGGGTCGCCGCCCCATCGCCGGAAAATCCCACCGGAAAAACGCCACCAAAATTCAAAAAGAAAATGCCGAAAAAGCCCCTCGGAATCCGCACCCCGGACTGGAACAACGCCGACTACACCATGATCGGAGGTAAAGCCCTCGAACCCGACCAATTCTCTCCGGAGTTGGTCGACATGCTTAACTACCAAGAGAAAGTGTAATACTTTTACGTTTCGATTTAAAAGTATTACATTTTTCATCAAAAGTATTACGTTTTCCCTCATAAGTAACAAACAATTTATTCTTGATTAGTATTCTATTTTTCAGTATAAGCATTATATTTACATATTAACCTGACCCGTCACACGATAAGGATCCGTGAGACGGTGAGTCACTCAAGATTTTTTTATTAAAAAAAATATAAAATGGGAGGGGAAATAAGAATTGAAGCAACAAAAAATTGTAATAGATCATAAAAAGGCAAAATGGGAGTGGGAACTGTTTGGTCAGTTGGGAGTTTGGAAATAAAGATTAAAAAGGGAGTAAGAAAGGAGTATAGTATTTCAAACAAATTAATTAAGCCAGCGGGCCCCACTCCCTGACTTGTACTGCTAAGAAGAAGTGCAAAACCATCATCCATCTTCGTCTTATCATCACCCTTTACATGTTCTGCTTTTGTCTTGCAAGCTGGACCCCACTTCCACCTTGCCACGCGTTGCCATTTCCTTCATTCTCCCTCTGCGTGTCGACATTTTACCGATCCTTTCCTTTCAGTTACGATTTCTTCACACGTTTTACTCTTAAACTGAAAGTCCGTTAAAAGTTACTATTTTTTTTTTTTTATACCCAATTTCGACCGTATCACCCCATTGTGCATCGCGTATTCGCATATTTTTATTTTGCTCAAAATTTGAGATTAAGTAAATTAATATTTATAAAAATTTGTGTAATTAATTATTTTGCTGCCAGCCATTCATTTTGATGACAATTGAGTGTAACTTTTAAAAAGTTGCACTATATATGCTGTAATTTTGGGATGGGTTAGCATTCCCTAAAAAAAAATGATTAATAATGCATCATCATGTTACCATATAATATTAGTATATTTATTGTATTATTTAAGTGTTTATAATTTATGTACTATATATAGTTATGTGAGGTGTCTTGGTCACTCATAAAACTTAATGCATATGGTCATGATTTATTGATGATTCTTTGATTTGTTAGCATTGATTTTGATTAATGTGGTTAGATTTCGAAGCCAATATATGTTCTTTTAAGTTTTTTTGTTGAGTGGTAATAAAATCTGTACAACTATATATCCAAGTGTATGCATTTGATAAACCCTTATTAATCGGCAAAAGATCACAATGAAGTAAATTGTAAAGATGTAAACTAGACTAGGTTACACATATCTGAACGGTCTGAACTAATAAGGCCAATAGACTGCTTCAAGCATAAGTTAAACTTGAAATCTTGTAGTTATTATGCTAGCAATCAACCCGACCAACTTAAATGGAGTTGCTCTAATTATAAAATTTTTGTTTCTGTATCAAATGGAGACCAAAATATATGATTTTGTTAGAAAAAATATATATATAATTTTATGTGTTCTTCTTCCAAAAAGTTGAATTCTCAACTCCGACAATACAGAACGTTTAAGATGATGTAAATCACAGTAACTCAATAGTTAGCAAACAGGGTCTAATGCTGGTGTCTATAGCCATCACCAAGATTCAAACTTTGATCTCGAATCTTAAATACTGTTTATTAAACTATTGAGCTAAGTCCGTGCGTAACAATAATTTCATATGTTGTCGAGTTATAGATGGTGATATATGAGACAGGGTGGGTTCATAATTACGGTATACCACCGTAATTACGGCGACCGTATACCATATAAAACGAAGGCGTGGGCTAAGCCAAACTAGAATCAAGCAAGCAATTCAGCTCTTCTCTCTCTCTTTCTCTCTTTCTGTATTTTTGTACGGCATAGCCATACCATGCTCTTTCTCCTCTTCTTCTTTCTGCAAAATTTCCAAATCCCACAACACCAAACGCCGCTGCATCTATTCCAATTTAGCTAATTAAACTCTACTGTCCCTTTAATTTTGGTGTCGTGATCTCTCTCCAGATCGCTTGATTGCTTAATGGAGAGCACCGATTCGTCGAGCGGCTCCCAGCAGCAGCCGCACCTCCCGCCGGGGTTCCGCTTCCACCCCACCGACGAGGAGCTCGTCGTCCACTACCTTAAGAAGAAGGCCGCCTCCGCCCCCCTCCCGGTGGCTATCATCGCCGAGGTCGATCTTTACAAGTTTGATCCCTGGGAACTACCCGGTATATATATATATATATCCTTAATTAATTAGCTTAATCTCAATTTCGATTTCTTCTTTTTCTTGATGATTTTATGGGTTTAAATTTTTAGCTAAGGCGACGTTTGGAGAGCAAGAGTGGTATTTCTTTAGTCCTCGGGACAGGAAGTACCCTAACGGAGCACGGCCGAACAGGGCGGCGACGTCCGGGTACTGGAAGGCCACCGGAACTGACAAGCCGGTGTTGACGGCCGGCGGGACGCAGAAAGTGGGCGTGAAGAAAGCGCTGGTGTTTTACGGCGGAAAGCCGCCCAAAGGGGTGAAGACTAATTGGATTATGCATGAGTATAGGCTTGCTGATAATAAACCCAACAACAAACCTCCCGGTTGTGACATCAACAAGAAAGGCTCTCTCAGGGTACGTACAATATAATCTATCAATCGTGGATTTTAAGGTTTCTTTTCATCTTACATTTGAAAAGACCCAGATCAGAGAAAGATAGAGAGAGAGAGAGAACATACACTTTAATGATGATTTCTTGTTTTGTTTTTTAGCTGGATGATTGGGTTTTGTGTCGGATTTACAAGAAAAACAACACGCAGAGGCCAATAGATCACGAAAGGGACGATTTGAATGAGATGTTGGGATCAATTCCGCCGTCGATTCCAACAACAATCCAATTTACCCATCAAAAATTTCATCAAGGACTATTCAAATCCGCCGCAAACTATGGTGGTCTGCTAGAAAACGATCAGAATATATACGAAGGGATGATTACAAGCAATGGGTCGCCGATTGTCTCCGCCGCCGCCGCCGCCAATCTCCTCCCTTCAAAGCACCCCCACCACCTCCCCGCCATGTACTGGAACGAGGACGCCCCTACCTGCAGCGACTCATCGCCGCTCACTAAAAAATTCCTCGCCGACGACAGCCACTTAACGGCCGCCCGGACCGACGACCAAAGCGGCGGCGGCGGCTCCATTGCCACCCTCCTCAGCCAACTCCCCCAACAGAACGTCTCCGGCGACGGCGTTTTCCGGCAACCATACCCAGTTTCCGGCCTGAATTGGTACTCTTGAAATTAAAATTGGACCGACAAAACAAAACACATGACATGCAACGCCGCCTATATATACATACATATCCCATATTCTTCAATTCTCCTCTCTATCACAATCTTGCAGCACAGAGATTATGAACGGCCAGGATTAATCTAAGCATAATGAGTACGTACATAAAGCTAGGGAGATCCCATTGAAGAATACTTGGAGGGTGAAAGTCTTGAACGTAGCCGATTTTAGGTGAGGCCCCTATAAATATTATTAATCTGTTTTTAGCCCCATCATTTTATATATACTCTTAATTTTGGCTTGTTTCGTATAATCATATCATATATATATATATAATAGAGATGCAAAGAAATCTTGTAATCTTGATGTGTAGAAAATTATATATATAGAAATATGTAATATGTATAGGTATTTATATATTTTAATTTCTTCTGCTGAATAAAATAAATATAATATATCTCTGAACTAGAAGATCAAACTTTGTATACTGGATGGTACTTGAATTTTTAATATGAGCAAAAAAGTCTTAATATGTAAAAATTATTGTTGTTTATCTTAATATAATACGAAGAAAAAAGTGTACCTTTTAATTATCAGTCACAACATATATGCTATATTCTTGTGAGGATTATTTCCCTTAATAAAATGTACAAATTGAATTACCCAAAATGGTATATATAATACATCAATCTTGTTGTTAACTTGTAAAAATTTTTTTATGCATAAATATAACCCTTGAAATATAATGCATGATTTTTAATATATATATATATATATATATATATATATATATATATATATATATATATATATATATATATATATAAATAGAATTTTTACACTGTATTATTACATGGTAATTCTTCAAAAGTAATTTTCTTTTTACCATAATCACACCTTTCACTTTATTTTTAAAAAAAAAAAAACCTCACACATAACTCAGTGGTCAAAAGTGTTAATGTAGGTGTAGCGCCCAGCAATTATCCCGATTCGAATCCTCAATAGGGAAGGAGATCTCAGCCTGATGAAAAAAACAAAACAAAAACAAAAACAAAAAAACAAAGCACTCAGACTCAACGATTCTAAAAGGGAGTTAATTGTTTTGGAATACGGCATGATACTATGTCATTAATACGGTCCTGTAAATCTTTTTTGATATCAATGATTCATTAACCACGTACACAAATTATTGATGATGTGTAAACTCATATTCTTGAGTCACGATGACTGGCTTAAACCAAGAAGGCTTATAAATTATTCCCGTTGAGAGTCAAATTTTAAACTTTATAATTACCAAGTTAATCGTCTTACTAACTTGGTTAGATTTGCCATCATATATAAACACAAATTCGAAAGATTACGATCCTATTTGGTAAATGGGTTAGCTGTTAGCTGATTGGGTTAGAGGGTATGATTTTTTTTTTTTTTTTTAAAGTTACTGGCTCTATTACATTGTAGTATCTGTTCATATACTTTCTCAACCTACTGAAACACAAAGAACCAATAACGCCTCCACTGAGGCTCGAACTCATAATCTTCCAAATGGAAGTCCAACCCGGGTACCCAGGTTAGAGGGAATGATTAGTTGATAACATTAACTGATTGTAGAAAAGCGTTTGGTAAATTATCTGTTACCTGATAGCTGTTTATAATTTGGTATAATTTCTTTTTTAAAAATTACTTAGAGCAGCTTTTTGAATTTTAGCTTTTTCAAATTACAAAATGCTGATTAACCAAACACTTATATTAATATTTTTTTAACCAAGTCAAACAGCTAATAGTGATCAAATTAACTAAAATTGACAAATAAACTAAATATTTTATCAAACGTCGCCTATAACTCATTTACATAACTGATAGTCCAAACATGAAAAAAATAATAAAAACAAAAATCTTAAACAGTTAAACTAATGATCGAAACATAATGGTTGTGAAAAGACAAAATAAAATAAAATAAAAATCAAGAATCAAGAGATTTGTTGTAAATAACGGCAGCATGACGGCGTCAAACAAGAATTCTAAGCTATATAATATGGTGTATAATTAATAGAAAAATATATTTATTTGTTGTTTTTTATCGTTATTGATGGAGACTATATTATTCATTAATACATGGCATATATGGAGGTAAAGGGTCAATTTAGAAGGTGATCGATGGAAGGAAATAATTATAAATTTAAACTTATTTTCATTGATTTGATCTTCTCCAAAAATTATATTTAAAAAAATAGAATTCTAGGCTACTTTTTTCTCATATATATGAATAAAAGTACAATGCAATTATGGTCATTTTTTCAATAAATATACAATCATTAGTTCATTACAATGTCTAAATATATCAATAATATTCATCAAGCATTTATTCCACTTTTAGTCCTTTGACTTATAATCACTATTTTTATTTTTTTAAACTTTTAGTAATTGACATTAAAAAGTTTCGCTTTTAGTCCTTCAACTTTAAAAATGTTTTACTTATAATTAAAAATATCTAAAAACACTTTCACATTGTAAAAATTTCATGGAACTCCACCGTATTATATATGCAAGAGCACTATGGACATTTTGAATTTAGAGTGAAATGTTTCTTTTTTTGAACAAAAATTGATCACTAAAAGTAAAATTATAAAATTCAATCACCACACAAGTAAAATGCCATTATACCCAGAAGACCAAAAGCAAGATAAGTTCTTATCACCAATAACAAAGAATCTAAATTATAAATCCTCACTATAAAAATGATTTACATACTCTCTCTCACGCACACACAAACAAATAATTTATTATCGACAAAGGATGGCAAGTAAACCAGCATAGATTGCACATAGCTAATTAGCTCTAATAAAAAAGACTAATAAATTAAACTGCTTCCACTGAAAATCAAATTAAATCTTTGTTATTATTAAACTAACAGTCCGATCAACTCGATTGTAGTTGCCTTATAAAACCTAAATTTTAACCTTAGGAGGGAGAGACCTCATAGAATTTTGAGTCTAGTCAATGAGAGAGAAAGAGAGAATGTGAGTGGGTATGGATGTCATTATCTTGGATGAGTTGATAAGACATGGCTAACTATATATATTCCAAGACCCAAATATTATAGATCTCACATGTTGACAACAAGAGGCTAACCTCACAGCTCTCTTTTCTCTCTTTGCTGACTTTGGGACCAAACCTCACTGTCATTAAGGAATCATTATCTTAAGAGCCACGAAATTTTATTGCTTCATTATCCATCGTTAATTGCATTCCATTCTAGGTAAAGGGTACAAAACAACTTTTAACATGATTTCATTTCACCATCCTTAATTTAGGAAATGGATTATGCAGCGGTGGGAAATATGTCACTATTATATGTTTCTATTATCTTCTTGATAATGAAGGATTTAATTCAATTCATTGTATGTATCTGCATCAAAAGATTTGTGCTTATATTTACAGATAAATGTGTTACATCGACCCGTATATATATGTATAATTGTGTTTGTTACACGTCTCTTTCTTTCATGAACGTATTTTATGCATTATAGAAAAGATATGAATTTTTACTTGAACGAAAAAGTTTTACGCATTGTTGATAAGATGTATTTTTTTTAGGAAGTTATATACGTATACGCATCTATAATGGTATGTATTACACAAACACACTATCTAATAAAGTAGTATGTGCTATGGTACTATTATATTTACGTGTCAATATATATATATATATATATATATATATATATATATATATATATATATATATATATAAAAGATCATATGAGAACACCTGCTTAGGTGAGAACGTGAGAACAAATCGTGTAAATCCATCTAATATTTTTTAATGGTCTAGATTAGATTAAGTGTGTGCGAACGCACATTAAATGTGTGCAAACGCGATTAAGTGTGTTTGCGCACATTTAATGTGCATTCGCACACACTTAATATAATTTATACCATTAAAAAGTATTAGATGGATGCACATGATGTGTTCTCATGTTCTCACATATGCACATGTTCTCACTGGAATATATATATATATATATATATATATATATATATATATATATATATATATATATATATCCGTTTTAAGAAATTAAATATTAAGATCTTACCATTACTTTAATAATAAAATAAACTCTGATCTTAAAAGTTTTCAATAATTATAAAATTGATATCGTAATTTTTTACTAAAAATATAAGTCGTCAACCATTGATGAATTTGATGGACGGCTGAGATCAATCTTCATTTTTTATCGGATGACCATGTTTTCATTTGATCTTGCACACACACACACACACACACACCAATCATTATTGTGTGGACCATATTTTGTATGCTGTAAAATAATGTACATTCAATATAAAAATAATGTACACTCAGTACAAAAATAATGTACATTATATTCAGGGGATGTACATTATATTACATAATGTACATTTAGTATATTAAAAATGTACTTTTTGTTATGATTTACCAAGGTTGAAAAAATCGCTAGGCGCCTGGGGACCGCCTAGGCGCCTAGAGCGATTAATCGGCGCCTAGAGCGCCTAGGCGGGCGCCTAGGGCGTCTAGGTGGCCGACCGCCTAGCGCCTAGATCGGCGCCTAGGCGCGATTTTTGCAACACTGTGGTTTACATAATATTGTGTGGACCATAATTTGCCCACACACACATATACACGTGCAAGAAAGTTAGGCCCATATGAAAAAAACAATCGTGTGTGAATATCTACTATACTTCTAAGAGCCAATAAAGTTAATTAGGCCTATAGCGGGAACTAAAAAAAATTGCCGTCAAATTATTTGATGAAATGAATGGTTCAGATTATTTTGATTTTAGTATTTTTTTTTCTTATTTTACCCTCTATTATATCTGATAGTACTAATTCATTTCGGGCTGTACATGGAATGTATGTACCTTATGTAGTTATGTATGTATGTGTATGAACAATATAGTAGTAGAACAAAGTAAATCTCTTTTATTCATTTCTTATGCTTTAGAGAGAAGGGGGAGAATAGGTCTATTAGAGAGAGAGAGAAAGGGAAGAAGCCCCCAACTTGGAGGGCTAATGCCGTATTTATAGGGTAAAGGGTTGACGGGTTGACCTTGAACTGTGGACCGGGATCCGAACCATTTGACCCCGACCCAAGCAGGAGCACGGAGCGTACGGGGAGCCTGAACCCGGAGTATATTCCCCATCAATATCATTTCCTTTTTCTAAATACCCATGCACTCCATCAGTGTAAACTCTAGTAACGGAATATTATGTTAACTATTTATTATTCTTACCTTACTCAATTCATTGATTTTCATAAGGAGTGTCTTAGATTCGAACCACAACCCAATCAAAATTGACATAATTAAGTTCTCATACTATTACTCTTCTTGAATTATAAATAAATAAATTCATGGCTACAACAAAAATAATATATATGCATTTCTTTAATTTAGAATTATGTGTCTACAATGTCTTTATTTAGAAAAAATTATTCATTATCAATAAATTATTCATATACTCTGAATTACATATTTAAATAAACAAATTCGACATTCAATTACCTATGTATAAACTTCTCCTATATAATCTTTCATTGATATACTTTGAAATATTTATTTCAATATAAACATTGGGCATTAGCCCATTCACGCAATGCACATGTAAAACTAATATATATATATATATATATATATATATATATATATATATATATATATATATATAGACACACATATATAAATATAAACGCGAGACATTGGCCATATGAAAAACCAATCATTATACTGTGGACTAGGGTCCACAATGCACTGTTGATCCTAGTCCTAAACAACGTAAAGCATGTGTATGCGTTATCAGTTTCTATGTCTTATGTTACGTAATTCTGTATCTTAAGAGTATGAATTCTATACGATGAACAAATTAGTAGTTATGTAACACAACATACCGTGTGTCTTATTTATGAATTTATGCCTTGTGTTGTGAAATTATGTGTGTATAAAACATAAATTCTCCACCTAAATCAGATTTGAAAATAGGTGAATATATAACATTTGTGGTGTATATGTGTCTTATGTTTCGCGCTTTTGTGTCTTGTGTTATAAAATTTTGTACCTTAAGAGTATCAGTTCTGTACCTAAAACAAATTAGTAGGTATGTAAAATAAGTAAATGTACAACGTGTATGTGTTGTGTTATAAATTTAGTACTATCGGATAACCGATGCCAGAGTTGTGGGATTAATTGACCAGGATACACGCTCGTGAGATTATTCTATTTTAACTGATTTATTTGAGCAGGCTGATGTGGCTCGCATTATGAAAATACATGTATCCCCAGATTATGAAGACACTTGGTATTAGTATGGGGACCCAAAAGGAATTTATACCATAAAAAGTGGCTATAGGCAGGTTATTGGAAATTATTGGAAATTATGAGGAAAATAATTGGGGCTTTTGATAAATGGCTGGCCCTATGGAAACTAAAAATCGCCAAACTTTTCTATGGAAAGCTATTAGTGATATTCTTCCCACTACTAGAAACTTACTTATAAAGAGAGTAGAGTTGGATCCATTATGTGCCATGTGTGGTTTGCTATATGAAGACACTATGCATGCTTTGGCCTTGTGTGATTATGCAAAAGCCATATGGAATCAATCCAATATTCCAATGCCAAATATTATCACAAATATTTTTCATATATGGTTTAATGAACTATTGAATGTTCTAGAACCTAATGAAGTTATCTATGCAGCAGCCATACTATATCATATTTGGAGGGCGCGGAATGGAGCGGTGTGGGACGCATGCCTCCCCCGACCGAAGAAACTGTTTGCGGTAGCAACCGCAACGATGCAGGCTTGGAACCATGCTCATTCCGCCACTGCCATGCACCAGCCGGACGTGCACCCTGCGGTAACTCACTTGCCGCCACCGAATTACCACCCTGATGTAGCCACTATGCCGAGAAGTGTGTTACTGCCAAGGGTATGCCGAATGGATGCAGGCTACCACCACACAACCGGCAAGGCAACAGCAGGAGCCATCCTTCTCGACTTGGATGGAAGATATATCTCCGCCTTCAGTGTTCCACTAGTAGATTGTTCATCACCACTAATGCCCGAAACTTTTGCATGCAAGAAAATTTTGTCATGGTTAAAGGATCGGGGGGAGCGGTCCGTAGAGCTTTACACAGATTGCCAAATACTTCAGCGATATCTCACATCGCCACCGTCTACAGTTAATTCGTTCGTACATAGGTTATGTCATTGATAGCTGCAGAGCATCGTTGTCTTTCTTTGATTACTATTCAATCAGTTTTATATCTATATCAGATAATTTTTTAGCACATGCTTTAACTTTTACTGCTTTTCAGCATTCTACTGCTATGTACTGGAATCAGCACCCACCAGACTCCTCATTTCAATTAAATATACCACAGTTTGCTTTCAAAAAAATAATAAGGAGTTTTTATATAAAAATAAATATATTAAATCATGAATAACTGATTGTACGGAATTATTATCTATATTATTATTATTATTATTATATATAATAAAACATAACCTAGCCACAAAATTTTCCCTCCAAAGTGTGAATGAATTTTGATACAAACAAGATTAGCAAGTATGAATGCATTAATTGTGTGGGTAGATGTATTTATACATATTTTTTTGAAGTTATTATGTGTATTTATATTTTATAAATTATATTTTATTATTATAGCTATATCTCTATCTCTATATATATTAAAGCATAATGAAGTATGAAAAAAAGTTTATTGTGTTCAAATTTATTGGTGAATTTTTATATTTAATATAATTTGTGTATATATTCATTTAAACCTCAATTATAATTAATTTGACTCCACATATATAAAGAGGAGAAATTAGATATAAAATAAATATAGTTTTTACATAAATAATCTTTTTCAAATGAATAAGTTTTTGGTGGAGATTTTCGATAAATAATGCATGTTATTTTATTTACAAGTTTTATTTAAATACGTTAGTTATATAATTAAAGTAGTTATTTCAAATTTAAATTTCTTTTAAAAAAATCAAATTCAAATAATAATACAAGTAACAATAAACTTTAAAATCAACATAATAATAGCATAATTAAACTTTTAAAAATATTAAATATTACATTGCATAGTTATACTTACATTTTTAATCAAACTAATTCTGAGCTCAAGAACTCAAGTACGTTTTTTTGTTCCCACAACCATTACTTTCTTTGCTAATTGAAAAAATGTCAAAAATTTAATTAATAAATTTGTTAAATTAATAATAGTTCGTGCATCACACCGGACAATTAGTAGTTAATAATAGGGTGTTGCTATTTGCACCCCCCTTTGACTAAAATGGGGTATAAAGTACATTGAAAATCTAAAAAGGTGAAAAATTATAATAAATACATAGGTGGTGCAAATAGCCTAATGGGTAGTCAAAATGCTATTTGCACCCCCTTATTCAAACCACATTTATTAGATTTTAATAATAATTAATTAATTCAAAATTTAATTCATTAAAAAAAAAAAAAAAAAAAAACTCTCCGGTCACCTTCTCCTGTGAGAAGGCAGCCCAGTGGGTCGCCTTCTCACCGGAGAAGGCGACCCAGGTAGTTGGGTAGAAACTACTTGGGTTGCCTTCTCCCACTACCTGGGTTGCCTTCTCCGGTGAGAAGGCGACCCACTATGGTGGAGTATCGGTGCCGTTAGTGGCACCGTTTAACTCCACCAATCAATTTTTTTTTTTTAAACTCCAATCGACGGGATTTCCACCATTTTCGGTGTGGATATATAGTTCACTAATTCTGGATATATAGTTCATTAATTCTGGATACATAGTTCACTAATTCTGGATATATAATTTATTAATTCTGAATATATAGTTCACTAATTCTGAATTTATAATTCATTAATTCTGAATATATAGTTCATTCATTCTGAATACACAGACGCAACGAACTGCCATAAACCAAAACAAAGTACCAGTAACCTGTGTGGATATATAATTCACTAATTCTGGATATAAAGTTCATTAATTCTGGATATATAGTTCATTAATTTCTGAATATCTAGCATAACGCCACAATTGAAAATGAATTTATTTTTTTAAATCGAACGCATCGTTTTTAATCAAAACGGTACCGTTTTTTCAACCGTGTGCATCATGCGATTGCACGGCATAATTTGCAATAACTTACCTTATAGGTAATAATCGAATCAAATTGCTCCTCTTTTTTTTTTTTTTTTTTTTTTTTGGCCCATTTTAAAAAGTCCAACGTAACTTTTTAAAAATTGGGTCCAAATGGTCTAAAAAGGATTGTTTTGGTGCCCAATGGTTGGGCCAATGAAACACGGTAAATTATGCCCTGAAAACGTGTTCACCATGAATGGTGAACAAGGGTCCAAACGGCGTCATTTTTACGTTAAAAAAAAAAACAAAACAAAACAAAACAAAATTCGCTAATGTGATGTTAACCGCGCGCGTTTGGTCAGATTATGAATTTTCTGTTGTGAGATTATGAATGTACTGTAAATTCATAATCTCATAACAGAAAATTCATAATCTCATAACAGAAAATTCATAATTTATGAATGTTAGAAGAAGCTTGCGCTACAGAGGAGCAACCATGGTTTCGGACGGGAATGTGTAGGCGTGGTTTCAAAGTGAATGTGCAGGCATAGATTCATAATTTATGAATGTCCGAAATCATTGCTCACCTCAAATTAAAGTGAAACCGCGAAATGTGAAAATGAAGAATAAAAGTCAGGCGATTAATTAAAGAAAAAATAATAATAACAGTGCACTAACACCGTTGGGACCATGGTGAACACGGTTCCATGGCATAACGATTGATGAAACAGGGCAAGGGTCGTTATATCATAGACCGCGGTGCACCGGTCAAAAACGGCGTCGTTTCTTTAAGTAAATAAACGGTCCGCCGTTATAGTTAACGGAGTCCGCTTGTTTGGTGTATTAAACATCAACTGACACTACAATATATTTAAACCGACACTGCAGTTATATCAAAATGATACTGTATTTATAGTGAAATGAAACTGCAGTGTATATAAAATGAAACTGAATAACATTTCACATATTTGAGTGTATATTGTACAATGAAGCTGTAATTATATCAAAATGATCATGTAGTTGTGTTTTAATGAAACTATAATGTATATAAATTATAAAATAAAATTAAATAACATTTTCACATATTTGAGTCTATAAATATTGAATGAAACTATAGTTATATCGAAATGAAACTGAAGTTGTGTTGAACTGAAACTGCAGTGTATACAAAATGACACTGAATAACATGATTACTTTTTGCGAAAAGGTGCGATACGGCTGAAAACAAACACCGTTTCTTTTCATTTAAGAAAAGGACGAGCGGTGCATGATTGATCATGCACCATGGTGCATGATATAATTTGCCACAGGGCAATTTATATCCTGCACCACGGCACGCGTTGCATTGTGCGCCCAAATGCAAAACGACATCGTTTCAATTTTTATTTTTTTTTTTTTTTGAAATTTCGATACCAGTGTTTGGCAATTAATTTTCTTTTTAAAAAAATTTCATGTTCAAAAATGTACATAATGTTATACTAGAATACACATAATTGTATACATGAATGTACATAATTATATAACAAAATACACACTCTTTTTTAAAAGATAATACACATAATCTAACATAATACATAATAAACATAAACTTTTAACATAATACACATCAACTCTTAACATAATACACAAAAATTTCCTGATTCGGATGTACATAATTGTATTAAAAATATACATAAATAAAAAATATACACAATTGCATAAACAAATATACATAATCATGTCAACTTCCTACCGCGCCTCCCAAAACGACGTCGTTTTGGGAGGCGCGAGGCGCACAGTACACTGTGCGCCGTGGTGCAGGGTATAACAATTGATGAAACAGCCTTGACCGGCAAAATATACCACGGATCATAAATAAATATTTATTTTTAATATATGGAAGGTTTATTATTTGTGTACTAAAAATTCATTATTTGAAAATATACCAAATAATGAATATTCAGTATATAAATAATTAATTTTTAAAAAATATCATTCAATATATTCAAAATGAACCTTTAGCATATTAAAAATGTACCTTATGTCAAATAGTCTACTTTACAAAATAAATCATGATCATGGTATAATGATTTCACCTCAATCACTCAAAGTCATTCTCATTAGGCAAAAGATGGTATGGTAAGAAAGTCTAGGAATATATTCTATCAACTATCTTCAAAAAAAAAAAAAATTATATATTGTGAAAGTGTTAAATTCATCCTCTAAATTGAGTCAATCATTATACCATGTACATGGATTATAGTTCACCTTGTGAGGTGGAACACTGACATAAGATTCATTTTTAGTATATTGAATGTTCATTTTTAATACAATGAATGTTTAATTTTTTAAAGTTTATTTTTTATATGCTAAAAAAATTATTATTTGATATACTACTTAAAAATGAATTTTCATTTTTTAAAGTTGCGATCTATATGCTTTGTTGTTTACAGATTTTCGCATGATTTTTATTTGTTTGTTGATGCAATTACCTGAAAATGTGATTGAATTTGTATTTGGTATGCGATGATTAATTAGTTATCTAAGAAAGGTTTCTAGGATTGGTTTTGAATTATTATTGAGTTGGTATGATTGAATTGCTATTTGAGAACATTTGTATCCGTGAATAGAGTTTGTATGTAGATGAAGTTGAGTATTGGTAGTTAAGTTATGTGTTTCATGTGATGGGTTTATGTGCCTGATGTTATGAATTTATGTACGTTACAAGCATGAATTTCGTACCTAACTCAAAGGGATAGTTATGTGAACACTTAATATGTTTATGCGTATTGTTATATGAGTTTATGTGTATGCTTTTATAAAATTATGTGCCTAAAGTCATGACTTCTATACCTATCACAGTGTGGTAATTGAGTAAAGATACATAATGTTTATGTAGCTTGTCTTATTAGGTTATGTGTCTTATTTTATAAATTTATGTACCTATATGGTATAAATTTATGTGCCTAGTATAATCATATAGAATCGGGGGCGGAGCTAGGATTTGTTGGTGCGGGGGGCCAATCACAATTTGAGAGAGAATAATAATTGAATTTATACTAAATTGTTTTGTGTTATAAATATATCATAAATTGACATTATTTTTGTAATGGATGTAACAATTATTATTAATACCATCATTATGACTTTTGTATTATATATCTATATATATTGTCATGTATTGTACGTAAGAATGTAAGGTGAAGAATATGAATAAAGAAAAAGCTCTCTTCTCTCTCTACTCTCTTGGTTCCTGCATCTTTATGTTTATTCTACCTCTTTGAGTATATGACCTGCAAGTTCACCGGTTAGGAGTTGATAGGCCAACAAACACTATAAAATATAACACCTTATAGATATGTGGATATGATATTTAGATTATATGCATTTTCTTTCCGAATCATCATTTCATTTTACAACATTGTTTATTATTCAAAATCAAAGTGTGCACAATTGATGATCTTAAAGCTCAAATTGTCATTTTCAGATATTAGAAATAATCAACCTACATTACTATCTTACACAATTTGTAGATCTCTTTGATCAAAAACTACTTGCATTCAAAATCAAGGACAATATGTGTTCTGATCTATTTGTATATATCAATCATTTTTTTTTGAATCTCAATTACAAATAATAATAAAAATGTAATTGAAAGCTGTAGTGAGTATTTGGGCTAAATAGTTCAAAGAATGTAGACCAAAAGTACTTGCATTCAAAATCAAGGACAATATGTGTTCTGATCTATTTGTATATATCAATCATTTTTTTTTTTAATCTCAATTACAAATAATAAAAAAAATGTAATTGAAAGCAGTAGTGAGTATTTGGGCTAAATAGTTCAAAGAATGTTCGACTACAAGATTATTAGAAACCCTCCTATTTTTCATTTCTTAAATACATCTTAGTCAAAGGTTGTGATTGGATTTGTCAATATGGCTTTGTGGTTAAACCCTGTGTGTTAGGCTCCTATCCCCTTACAACTAATATATAGAAGAAAAAAAAATCATCAACCTACCGTTTTGGAGGGGGCCAAGCCGCCAAGGCCCCTGTTGCGGCGCTGCTCCTCAATACAGGAGTACTAATTAAAAAAAAAAAAAAAATTGTTGGGGGAGGGGGGCCAAGGCCCCTGCTACACACAGGTGGCTCCGCCCCTGTATAGAATGATGTAAAGGTTAATTATTTATGTGTACTCAGTTTATGTAGTTTAGCTAGATAGATTGAAGACTTTATTTCTTTGTAAAGCATTGTTGGGTGGCAAATTATGCTCTGGACTCGTGTCTACAATGCATTGTTGATACGAGTCCAAAACGATGTCGTTTTTAAGAAAAATGTGCCATTCCAGTTTTTAAAAAAAAAAAATTGATATTGTCTCGCCGTTAACGACATTATTCGTTTGTGCCATTATGAATGTACAGTTATAGGGTTATGAATGTACAATTATGACATTATGAATGTAAGTTATAAAATTATAAATACAGAATTCTGACATTATTAACTTACAATTATGAACATATAGTGATAAAATTATGAACATAGAGCTCTAAAATTGTGAACATGGAGTTTCGAAAATTATGATTTTACAGTTATTGAATTATGAATGTACAGTTACGGAATTATGAATGTACAGTTATGCAATTATGAATATACAGTTATGGAATTATGAACACAGAGCTCTGACATTATGAACTTACAATATGAACATATAGTGATAAAATTATGAACATAGAGCTCTAAAATTGTGAACATAGAGTTTCGAAAATTATGAAGTTACAGTTATTGAATTATGAATGTACAGTTACGGAATTATGAATGTACAGTTATGGAAGTATGAATGTACAGTTATTGAATTATGAACATAGAGCTCTGACATTATTAACTTACAATTATGAACATATAGTAATAAAATTATGAACATATACTCCTATAACGAATCTGAAATTAAAAAAAAAAAAAAAAAAAAAAAAAAAAAAAAAAAAAGATAACGATTGTTGCTGGATTTATTTGGCATACTCGTAGCCTCCTCTACTTAGGGGGGTGTATTCAATCATGACTTTTGTAGAGTTTTAAAAACTTTTATGAACTTTAAAAGTTTAGATGTATTCAATTTAAACTTTTAGAGAGTCTTTAAAAGTTAGGCGGTATTCAATCAAGATTTTTAAAGAGTCTTTAAAAGTCGTGTGGTATTCGATTAAGACTTTTAAAGAGTCTTTAAAAGTCATGTGGTATTCAAAAAGTTATGAACTTTTGTATACTTTTTAATTTTAGGACTTTTGTAGACTTTTCCTTCTCAAATATACATAGTTGAAATCCAACCATCAAACCCCAAGATTTCAAAATTTTCTTTCTAACAACTCTGAATGTTTTCTCTCTCTATTTAAGCTCTATTTTTCTCCATATTTAAACTTTATAAACCTATCTAAATTTAATAAAATTATTCTTTTTATTCATTATCCTATATTTTCCTCATACCTAAACTCTACCATTTTTTTCTCTCTCCTGAACTTTACAATCTTTCTCTAAAAATTTGAAATAATATTATTTTTAGTTCATTATTGCTTGTTTATATTGATTTTTATTTTTTCTATGAATTTTTCATCCCTAACTTTCTCTAATTCTCCCTAAATACATGAACAAAGTAAATTTTTCATCGTCAAATTTTAGTATATGTTTCATAATATTCATATATATAAATACTATATATTTTGATTTTGATTTTTTTTATGTTTATATTCGTAATATATATATATATATATATATATATATATATATATATATATATATATATATATATATTAAACAACAGGTTACTACGAATAGCGAACTACTGTTCGCATTTTGCAACAACAATTTGGGGTTGCAAACAGTAGCACCTTGTTGTTGTTCGCAGTCTCAAATTGCTATTGCAAATAATAGTTCTTTGCGTGATGCCTAAGCAATATATGAAGTATAATTTTTATATATATTATTAATTATTAATATTAGATTTTAATTTTTTTATTTTATGGAACTTGTAATTATATTTTTAAATATTTTATTTGATCAATTCTTTTATTATAAATTTTATTGTTCAATATTGTTATGAATTTATAATGAAATAGTTTTTTTATTATGTTTATTAATAATATATATAAGTAATTAGCATATAAGTCTCAGCATACTATGGATAAAAATAATAATGTTGAGAATGTTGTTGTGAGTGAAGAACTATATAATAAGAAGAATTTTATGATATATTATAAATGTTTTGTAAAAAAATTATAAATGATAAGAATCAAAATTATTGAAAGTTTGTAAGGGTGTATTCAATTTAGAATTTCAATGACTTTTGTAGACTTTTTAAAATAAAAAATTGATAAAAGTCTATGAATGTTTTTTATATAGACTTTTATAGAGTCTTATAAAGTTTTAAAAAGTTTTGAACGACTCTATAAAAGTCAATCAAAGTTTATTAAAATCTATCATTTTAAAAGTCTTTAAAACTCTACAAAAGTCAGGATTGAATACACCCCCCTTAGAAATATGATGCCCATTGTATATAGGATCCAATCTCTCTATTTTATTTAAAACTGTGTGTTTTGCAGATGATCGGTATTTGTTAGGGTTGTCAATGAGTTATGTTGATGATGCATACGACATGTATAACGACTATGCCTTTAAATCAGGTTTTAGTGTGAGAAAGAATAAGCAAAGATACAGAGGCATTACACAAACAGTGAAGATGAAGAAGTTCAGTGTTCGAAGGGGGGAATAAGGGTTTGGCCTTTCTAAGGAACAATACAAAACACACAAATACACAATTCAAGTCCTTTTTCATTCTTCATACTACGATTTTGAACAATTTTATTCCTTGCCTATTTCATTCCTTATGGAATAGCATTCCTATTACCTCAAAATTCATTCCGTGAACCAAACATGCTGTAAGTGTTCCCTAAGATTAGTATGAATAAATTAGTTAAGATTGAGACTACATTTTTACATTCCAAGGTACTGAAGACTTTTTGCTTACAAAGAGAGGAAAGGGTAGTATACATGTATGTATAGATTACAAATGGAGTTGAGACTTGAGAGATATAGCACACCCATTTTTCTCCAGCCATATTTACCTTGACGCCGCCATTCATATATACCAAAGCCACGGCCCTCAACAAAGAGGATGCTATCGCTAGATAGGAATAGGAGCACACAAACACTTCTTCCTCCAATCTTTTCCCCGCTTCTTGGTTTTCTATCCGTTTACTTCTATAACAAATGCCAAACGAGGGTAGAACATCATAAGTATGAATCCGGGAAGGTTATAATCCTCGAGTCATTGTGCATGCAAATTATATGTGCCCGTGCACCATGTCTAGTGTGAATAGTGAATAGTGAATGAATCGAATATCCACCAACTATAACATGAATGTTCAACTAGTTGATGCTAAAATCGAATATGTGCACTATTTCGATATCGTATATTAATTTTAATTTGCATACCTGAGATGGGCCTACAGAGGGAGGGTTGGAAGTTGCTTCCACTGATTCCTCGGATATTCTAGCTTCTGACTTCTCATTCGAGTAACTAGAACAGACAATCACAAATAAAGTTAGCGGGGAGACATAGTAAAATGCAACAGTTCAGTATATAGAAATGTTCGATCTAACAAAAATTTAGTGTCCTTACGTTGAGAGTATTGTAACCCAAATGAGCTCTACACAGTCAACCCAAAGCAGTCTCTGCTCAACGGGGATCACGCCATAGGTAATTAGATGAGCAAATGGCCAAAGTTTCCAGCCTGCCTGTAAAACAGCAACAAAAATAAAACAGAAATTATAACAAGTCAGAATAATATCCCAATTAACTTATTCGAGACTGCAAATTCCCAGATGCTTGAAAAACAAGAATCAGAATAATGTTCTTTGCATGAAGCCGAATTCATCAGTATAAAGACAAGAGAATTTTATATGTTGAAGCAGGCTACAGATAGAATTATGGACACTCAAACTCCAACACAGCTTTACACGGAAACAAGGCTAAAGAACTACTCAATCAAGACTCAAACTTTGCATAAGGAATAAGCATCCTCATCAAATGGTTCAACTTAATCAGAAGAATGGTGTTTGTTAAAACCTGTTTGGTAAAATAGTTAGCCTATCAGCCAATTTTGGCTTATTTGACCACTATTAATTGTTTGACTTGGTTAAAAAATAATATAAGTGTTTGGTTAATTAGCTTTTTGTAACTCCAAAATGCTAAAATTCAAAACGAACCTTAAACAACTTTTTCACTTGGCTTTTTGAGAAAAGAAATTATACCAAACAGCTATCGACTAATTTACCAAACCTTTCTACAACAGCTAATGTTATAAACTAGTTATACCCTCTAATTAACCCAATCAGCTAACAGCTAACAGCCATTTACCAAACAGGGCCATGCTCTCTGAAGTTTGCCCTTGGTTTGAAAAAAAAAAATTTAAAGAAGTATATGGGCAATATGGCCTTTCTTACCGTAAGCATGGGCCAAAATGTTGCCTTTAGTTCACTGAAGATACTGGTAGGGGATTCAAGACGTAAAAATCCAAGAACTGTGAAGTAAATGCTGTTCCAAATTGCTGACCAAACAGTTTGATCAAATGCAACTTTGGCAGGTACCACCCACCAATCATCAAAAGGAAAGAGTGCCTGTAGTGAGAGTATTACCATACGATTCAGTCAGATTCAAAGAATGTATCAAGGGTACAAATCTAAAAGATATAGATCCATAACAAATACCTCACAGAAGTGATAGTAATAGTGAGATAAGGATCCATGTAGTGTAAATCCAGTTAGACCTGATCTGAACATGCGTGCACGATCAAATTCAAAAAGCGGTTTCCCTTCATAGCACTGCAGTTACAACAGTAAACATATTAAATATAATGGTCACCAACAATCACAATTGCAAGTGCTAAGAGGAGTATTAAATGCCACTGACCTGAGCTATCCAATCCCCTAGAGAATAAACCACTCCACTTATCACCATCTTCGCCAAAACGGGGTTTTCTTTAAGCGCTTCCTCATATGCACTCCAGTTGTGCTGGGGTGCATACCTCAATATCTCAAAGAGGGTCCATCCCTAACAGAGGAAAGGGGAAAAATGAATTATCTTTGCCATATGCTAAACTAAGATCAAAGAACTACATAAGCAGAAATTAATCTAGATAACCCGCAAGGGTAGCTCGGTTAGTTCCTAGGTGGCAAATTTTGGGCAAGATCCAGGATCGAGCCTGGGTGGACATCAAGTACTGATCCTCCCACCTAATGGGACGCTAAGTCATTGTGATTTACCACCCCCACAAATCCGGTCGGGTCAGGGGAGCCAGGGCGAGGAATTTCGTCTTTTGTGGGCAAGAAATTAATCCATGGAAATGGAAAGAAACTTTGAATGCAAATATAAATGTATCAGCAAGCACTCAAAGATATCAAAATCAGCTGAAAAGTGCTAATTACACAAAACACAAAGCACAGATTTAGGCCCCTTTCTCCTAATTTTGTTGAATTTCCAATGTTTAATCATATCAGTCAAGAATTTGAAGCAGAATAGCAGATATAACACTAATCAACAGCTAACCTATAATGTTTTTATTTTAGCAAAAGTGAAGGATCTCAAAGTGTTCTTCTCTTCAGCACCAAAGAAAACACTCCGAATTTGAAAGCTTTCAAACCATAAAATATTGCAATCTCTTTAAGACAGGGCCTATCAAATCTCCAAATATTCAAATCTTTAATTGCCAATTTCGCATAAACATATAAGTCTTCAAGATTTTTTTAAAAAAAATTAAATTAAATACTTGGTAACAGTAAATCAGGCGGACTTACATGCCAGTAGTTATGGTCTATGGTGAGCAGCTTAGTGATAGCGAAAGTGCCGGCGGCCAAAACAATGGTAGCGTTGATAGCTCTATCAACAACCTTCTCCATACCCAACTCTTCTCCGGCGCCGCCGCTCGAAGAAGCCGCCGACGACGACGACGAAGAGGAGCCAAACCCGGTGGGCCCTTCGAACGACAGCCGCCCTTCATTTCCAAACCCACCCACCACCACCACCTGATTCACGATACTGTCAATATCGCCACCGCCCTCGGCCTCTCTCTCGGTGGCGTCGACGACGCCGCCTTGCTGGTCCGTGCTGTCGCTGCTCTGCACCGGAATCACGTCCAGCTCCTTCGCCGCCGCGGCCGCAAACTGCTTGGAAACCGGCCTGGGGAATAGCTGGAGCTTGGTCGGCTTGAAGTGGGATGGGGAACCGGTCTTTGGGTTGGGTTTGGATAGAGAACGGAGGGTTTGAGGCGTGGGCAGGCCGTTAATGGTGGCCATTTGTGGAGGAAACGGAGAGATTGCTGATCAGTGATCACGATTCCACTGAGTTTCTCCGAGTCGAGCCGCCATGTGAGAGACTCGCTCGAGTTTTATATGGGAGACTGTGCATCTGATCAAGTGTTTCGCGGATTATGATCTTTGTATGCACCTTTTAACGCTGATCGGTGATAGATCACAAAAACGTTGACTTTTGGTGGGACTGTTAATTACTTTTCTTTAAAAAAAAAAAAAAAAAAAAACTTTAGTGATATCAATTTCGTCGGATGAATTCTAAACTCATAACATCCCGCTTTTAGAATTATTATGGAGGTAAATGGCAAGTACGGAGTAACTTTTTTTCTTAAACTTGGGTGATCTCAACTTCATCGGATTAATCCTACGTCCACAGAACCTCGCCCCTAAAGTTATGCAGATGTAAATCATAGGTCGAGCAATCAGTCTTCCGATCAGATCCTAGTATACATGTGCGCACAAGGAATCCAATTCATACTTTTCAGTATCTTGAGTAATTTAGTTATAACCATTAAGTCAGGCAATAAACTAACTATGCTGAATCTCTAGACAACTACTTTTATTCGAACATCCTTATTAGTTTGATTTTTACACAAGTTTTTAAGAGACAAGTAGGCCATCACTTTGCGGCCACCCTCAACATGCCCATTGGACGCACATAGTACACACACTCACTGAGCACGATTTGTAAGCTTAAGATACATCAATTATTATTTTTTAAAATATTATTTAGTGAGGCGGACACTAAAAGACGAAAACATATTCCTTCGATAAGAATCCACCATTCTCTATCATCTTTCTTTCTTCCACATAAAATTTCAAACTTAAAAAATCTCCTCAAAAATCATCCTAAAAACTCTATTGGGTACATATTGGCTAGTGAATAGGGATGGAAGTCGACGTAAAGTGTAGATCCACCTAAGAGGGCGAAAACTGGAAGAGTGTAGATCTGGAATCTGTCCGGTCCAGTGGGTCCACCTAAAGCAATTGAGGCCAGAATTTCTTTTTGATTTTTTTAGATAAATAAAAATCAAGCATTCAAAAAAAAAAAAAGAGAGAGAGAGATAAATAAAAATCACAATAAAGATTATTATATTCACAAAAAATATACATATAATTACAGAAATTCAGTCAATTTGGAATACGAGTATACGACAATTTTGTTTGACGGGACTAACAAGTAGCAACTTAGTTTGTTTACCTTTCTTTTTAACACCCACTTAACACTAAAATTAACGAAAAATTATTTTAACTTAAAATTCAATAGTTGAAGGAACACTTTATATGCAACTAAAAGTCAAGAAACTAATTTTAAAAAAAAATCATAATCGAAAGGCCATTTTAAGAATTAACTCCACTTAAATACTAAAAGTGTTATTTTCTTGAAATTTTATAATTTATTATCATATAAACAAATTTGTGCGCACAAACAAAAATACATATATCAAAGCTAATGTGCAGGTATTTCATTTAATATCTTAAATATTATTTTTTAGATTTCTTTTCATAAAATTTGTGTGTAATCGTTTCACATGAGATAATGTCGATATCAATCTAAAAAAAAAAGTATAATGGAATGTAAGCCACAAATGCAGAACAAAGAAATGTTAACAGCTGACTATTGAATCTTCAGACCATGTTCCATTGTAATTTGGCATCTTCTTTCTTTACTCCTGTTATGTACACGAAGGTTTTTTGTTGGTTTTCAGTTCTTATCTTACATGTATCTTAGCTTATATTATATATTTGTATGTCTGTTATTGTTGTGAAAATAATTTTTTTTTTCTTTTTGTTAGTTCTGGAATTGCAAGTAATTGATTGTATATAATATTTAATGTTTTGAAATTATAGTTATGATTAATCTAAAGCCAAATCCTCTCTGAGAAACAAACTCTGTTGTTCTATTTACAATTAGGATTGCAATACTTTTCTTAAATAAAGAGGGATTAACTTTCCTAAAATAAACTAGGACTATGTGGTCTAATGGTACCCGGGTTAGACTTTCATTTGGAAAATTGTAAGTTCGAGCCTTAGTGGATGCGTTATTGGTTCTTTGTGTTTTAGTATGTTGAGAAAGTATATGAACAGATACTACATATTGTAATAGAGTCAGTAGAGCATTCAAAAACTTTCCCAAAATATATAAATATGTGCAAATATTTTTTGTTTAAATATGCATGAATATTGTTTTCTCTGTTCTATTTATACATTAAAAACAAACATTTAGTATAATAAAAATGAATATTTATCTATGATATCTACGTTACAATGTGACCCATATTTCATAACATAATTTGCCTTTCAGACCGACAAATTGGTCCAAAACGACGTCGTTTTGTATCTTTAAAAAAAAAAAAAAAAAAAGAAATTCCACTTCCCGTTTTTGCCGTTAACTTCTAAAAAAAAAATCTTGTTTCGAATGTACAGAATTGTATAGTAGAATACACATAAACTCCTAACATAATACATAATTAATAATACATAATACACATAAACTCTTAACATAATACACATAAACTCTTAACAGAACACGCATAAACTCTTAACAAATCAGAATACATCTAAACTCTTAACAAAATACACATAAACACAAGTGTAAAAATAAAAAATAAAAACTGTAACGGACATAATGGCGTCAATTGCGTCAACTCTCCACACAACTTATAAAAACGACGTTGTTTTGAGCCAGAACACACAATGTAGTGTGTGTCCTAGTACACGGTATAACGATTATATTATTTCAGACCCATTATGGCCGTAGCTCGTAATTCCACATGAATAAGATGTTTGGTGGTCCAATTAAATAACATTTATTGTTATTATTATTATTGTGGACAACGAAGCTAATAGCTATGGCACATTTTGGAATATCTAAAATGTAGATGATCAAACATGGTGTGAATGCTTGGCTGCTTTGCTAGCCACGCAAATATTCAAGGTCATCCCTTCACTCCTCCACTCCTTACCTGTTTTTTATATGGTATTTATTAGTTGAGGCAAAATCTAATTTTAGATTTTTATGAGGTGTACATGTTTTTATTTTATTTTTTTAAGTTAAGATTACATTATATTATCAATTTATCAACGTAACTTGACTCAATTAAAACAAAAATATAAATAAAAGCATGTGAATATCAGGTTATTGGGTTCAGATATCTTTCAAAGTTCACTCTTTGTCCTTAAATGAATTTCTTTCTTACTTGTCTTTGTATGCATTCTAAAGGGAAAACAAACTGAAGTGCAATGTCCTTTCTAGGCTTGGCTCTCAATTAAAGTATATTGTTGGACGTTAGTTGGGTCGGTCGAGTTCAACCTCTACTCGATTCGAGACATGATGTTGCGACTTACCATGTAGAATGTAGTTAAATGGTTAATATTATCCACATACTTATCATAAATTGGTTTTAAGAAAGATATGACAACCATATAACCAAAGAACTCCGTAGTTGAGCGTGGTTGATTTACAGGATGGGTGACCTAGGAAATAAGTATAGCGTAGCGCTGAGAGCCTGAGATACAACATATATGAAAAATATATTTTTTTTGTAGAAGAACAATTACTTTAATAAAACCAATTAAACAAAGAATACAAAAACAAGGAGGACATACCCTTAGCCTTGCAAAACCAAAATGACATATACGCCCTGACTAAAATGGTCGTTCAGAGGCAAATCAGGCGAGCAGAAAAAGGCACGCATGTCACAGAAGACAACAAAATGACACACAGGCTACCTCAAGATATGCACACAAGTTGTCATATGAATATAATATGACACAGGCTGTGTAACGAATAAAATCGGCTCACATGCCATCAACAAGATTGATGGTTTTGTCAGGATCGAGTCCACCGTAAATCAAATATGGAAGTACAAAACGGGGTAGAAAAATAATAGTATTATTTATTAAGCATTATGCTAAAAAGAAGACGTACAAAATTCGAGATACTCACCCAAAACGACGGCCCTAATAAGAAATAAATGCTACAAGGAGTACAAGTTATAATCCAAATAGTGAACTATAAATAATTAGGAAATATATTGTAGCTAATAGGAGTCAAACCCTAGTGTTCCTGTTAGAAGTTAGGAACCCATAGCACTATGAAGGATTGTCAAGACCAAGGAATGTCTTTTAAGGAGAGACAAGGGAGCCTTATATAGCGTTAAAGATCTTCTGGATGCTTGACAAGTGTACGACATCGGCTAGTCTTTATTCTTGGCCACACGTGTCCCCCTACTTTGCTTCCAGCGCACTTCCCATACGTACGTGCAGTGGAACTTCTTGCCCTACAATATACAAGATAAGCAGTGACTTTGTGGGGTGAGACATGTGTTGCTTTGTGGGGCTTGCAAGTTTGATACCCCCACGCAACAACTCTTTAGCTTATTTTGCTCAAGGCTCCCTCATTTCCTTAGCACGATAGATTTCTATTATTGTTATTATTAGGCCAACACCTCATCAATAAATATCGACATCCAGCTTCGGTCAAGGCTTTTCCAATAAAATGGGTTCCCGGAATCCCATGGCGCCATCATAAGTCTCTCACTTTCTTTGGTTGTCTTTGACGAACAAAGAAAGTATAGACACCCCCAACATTCTATATGCCTTGACTCTCTCAACTCATGGTTTGAAAGGCTCTCTTATATTCGGTTTTTACAGCTTTCCATACACGTTGTTCGTGAGGACAACTTAGCTCTCACACGTACCCTACAAGAAAAAGAAAGAAAAGAAAGAGATTCTTGCCGCTTTTTCTTTGCATGGGCTCACTGAGACACCTCGCCCCGAAGGGTAACTTAGCGTCCGTCTTCCCTTCATGTGGGCTCACTGAGAGTTTGAGACTTCTCGCCTCGAAGGGTAACTTAGCGATCCATCGAGAAGCGGAATATATCGACCATTGAGATGCATGATTTAAACGCATCGACTGCTGTGGAAGCGCGATAAAATATGTTGACTGCTGAGAAGCATGATAATAATATGTTGACTGTTAAGAAGCGAGATAATAATATGTCAACCGCTGAGAAGTGGGATATTAATATGTCGACCGCTGAAAATTGAGATAATAATATGTTGACCCTTGAGAAGCGGGATAGAAATATGCAGACTATGGAGAGGTGGGATAATAATATATCGACTGCTGAAAAGCGGGATAAAAATATATCGACCTCTGAAAAGCAAAATAATAATATGTCGAAATAATAATATGACGTCACCACTCACTACTGTCGTCATCTAGTTATCGCTATTAATTAATGACAAGTTTTCATCATCCTGTCTACTAGGCACTGCTACATCCTTCCATATATGGAATAATGTTGCAATGATTTTCTTCCAAACTTGGAATAAGGTCAAGATGGACTTCTTCCAAACCTTGGAGAAGGCAACGATAACTTTCTTCCAGACCTAGAAGAAGGTCAAGACAGTCTTCTTCGAAGTCTAGAAGGTCGTGGCCTTCTTCTAAGAGAAAGGTGAGAAAAGGTTGACAATAACAACAATATATACGACGGACAGTTAGTGGCAATAATTCAACCAAATTTAGAAAAAAAAGTTTTTTTTTTTTTTTTTTTTAAAAAAAATTCTTATCATTATTACTAATTAAAAATAAAATAAAATATAACATATCATATCATTTTAAATATATATGGAAGCCACATTATCCTGTCAAATGAGCTTGAAAAATCTAGTCATCATATAATTAGTTGGTTACCTTAAGGTCAGGGGCGGAGGCAAAGGTATGCCAAAGGGGGTCCTTGGCCAAGCGATCGAGTTTAGTCAACATTTGCTGTAGAAGTAGCTCCCGCTCCAGACTTACACACAAGACTGACTTCGGCCAGGTTCTTTTATCAATCTCCCCCCCCCCCCCCCCCCCACCCCCATTCCCATTTTTTTAAAAAATATTAAATATAATATTAAATTTTAAAAAAAATATTATATAGAATATTAAAATTTTGTTGTTCCTTCAAAATATTTGCCCCCCTCCCCCCTCCTGCTTAAATTAATCCTACAAGCTAAGTTATAAACGTCTTCATCTTCTCAACATCTCCCGTTGTCTCCAATTTCAAATTATGTATTCACTATATATATTGTTGACTCACATTCAAATTATTAAATCTCATTTAACCTATCTACTAGTTTCTCTCTCTAGAACCATACATATATGCAGTATATACGCTATAACAAGATAATTTATCATTAAAATTTATGCATATTTTTCAAGTTAATTTATGTTTTTGTTTTTGTTCTTGTTTTTGTTTTTTGTTTTTTGTTTTTTGTTTTTTGTTTTTTGTTTTTTGTTTTTTTTTTTTTGTTTTTTTTTTGTTTTTTTGTTTTTTTGTTTTTTTTGTTTCTAGCTAACTACATGTTTGGTTAATTTTTGTTTCATATTCTATTGTTTATTTTAAATAGTGGTTTTGTTTTATTCTAAATAATGGATATGAAGGTGCATTTGTTTGGTTAATTATGCAGATTTGTGGTTACGTGATAAATGTTGTATTTAATTTAACATGCATAATAATGTAAAAATTGTGTAGTATATGTATTTAAGAAAATAATTGCTATTATGTTATGTTGTGAAGATGGTAGTTTTCAATAAATAATCAATAATCTTTTTAAAACATTCGTGAATTTTTTCATTTTTTCAACCGTACAAAGCAATGTGCATTGAAAAACATATTACAAAATAATTTAATATAGATTCAATTATAAATGATTTATTCTAAACTTTATTAAATTTGTAATGTAATGATTATTTTAAAATATGTTAACTGGATATCAATGTATTTGATTTAGTATTTCAATCGTAGTTGACGCCCTGCACTATTCAATCCTGGCTCCGCCCCTGCTTAAGGTAACCTACAAACCAAAGCACTTTTATAACTTGAGGTTTTGATTAGAACTTTTTGAAGTTTAAGGGTACAATTACACAATTCAATATAATTAGAGAGTTTGTTTGACCCTTAATCGCCTTATGCCATATTATTATCCCAACAACATGATAATCCCCCTGTACCATTTAATCTGTCATACTTATTATTCATTGGTCAAACCAACTATTTATTTTTTTGCTTATTTTTATTAGCATTTTCTTATGATTTTTAAGTTTGAATTTTTGTGTCTAATAATACTTTTAATGTAGTTTCTAAATATATAAATTTTACATACTAATTCTAAACTTAATATTATGAAAAATCAAGGTTGCAAAACACGTTAGGCGCCGAGGGGGCGCCAGTTTTTTTTTTTTTTTTTTTTTTTTTTTTTAAATGTAAAAAACAAATAATAATTAAAAATTATCAAAATTCACTAATAAAACATAAAGTTCTCATCGTTTTTTCTTATAAACTATTTATTCAAGTAGCTATAAAATTGTTTAAAATATTGTTGAAATCATCTAAATACATAAAAAAAAACTAAAATTAAAAGCAAAAGAAGTATTTTTTTTTTTGAGAAATTGGTGGGGCAAACCGCCTTTGGCGTGGGTAGATCTCGAAAAAATACGCGATTTTAAAAAAAATTGTCCAAAATGGAACCGAAAAAGTTATGCCTTAGCAAAGTTTTTAACCTAAACCCTAAAAAAAAAAAAAATTACCGATTCGGCCGGTTAGGCGGCCGCCTAGACCTCCTAGCCGCGGCCGGGCGGCGCCTAGGCGTGATTTTTGTAACACTGTGAAAAATTAATGTGTAAATAACTTCAGATAAGTCTCGTTAATTGAACCTGACACATAAAATAAAACAGAGGGAGTATTACTCAATCAAAGACAATGTTAGTAAGTAGCCTACTAATGAAAACAATTGCGTGCATAATTTTCATAACGAAAGGTGATTCATTGCACCTTTTTTTTTCTTCTTTGATAATTCAATTATTGTTTTTGCTATGAGTAGAATTGCTATTCAACCTTATCTTTGTTAGATTAGAATTAAACAGAATATGTTAATGTGTTAGGATTTTGTGTAAACATGAGAATAGCAAAAAGTTTTGGGCTTAAAGGGTGAACCGAGTAAAAATTCCTAAAAACTAGTGGGGCCAAACTGTAAGTATCAAAACTTGGATCAAACAATATGCAACTACGGTCATTGACGGGCAGCCAGCAGGCTTCCCGCAAGTCGGTAAATCTCAAACATCGGCGGCGAAATTTCACTTTTCACAGTGCACTTAAACCACTGCTTAGTAATTATTGGCGTCAGGAACGATCAGATCTCAGTTGCAAATTGAAAAACTCGCATCAACACATGGTCTCCGCCGATCGGTAAATGGCGAATTTTTTGGCTCAGTTTCAGAGCATCAAAAACACTTTCGATCGCATCGTCATTGCCGGTAATATACGAATTTAACTGCTCGGACTTCAGCTTTCTCACTCGTTTCCGTAAAACCTGGTTTTGATTGAACTTTGTTGTTGTTTTTATTTGGTTTTCTATAATTCCGAATTTGAATAATGCTAGTGCTGCAATTTGTTCCGTTAGTGTTAAATGCAATTGGACTAAGTCAGCATTTTGATCTCGATGTCGTAGCTATGAATGGCTTCATTTCGGGTATTTTGTTTGTCAATTGAAAGCTTGATACATATGTTTTAGATGTTAGAAGTGGAGCAATCAGCACTGTAAAAGAGAAGTGACAATTGTTGGATTTTTGGTGTGCTCTATTTTCCATATATGATATGATGAAGGTTAAGCTAACCTTCTTCTTTTCAATAATGCTTGTCTTGAATGCCCTAATGCTCAATGTCTTGCATGAATTTGTAAAACCTTACTTTATTCTATGGGGTATTACTTTGAGAGGAGGTTATATGTCTGCCCTTTCTTTGTCCGTGCTGATAAATTTCAGACCAAGAAGAATAAGTAGATCAGGCAATGTACGTTGGAGTATCTGAAGCAAATGTAATGCTTACATCACAATGGGGCTTGTGATGTGCACTTTGAGTAGATAATTTGCACTTCTAATAAAAGTTTGATTGCTCCTATAATCACTTTGCAGTTGAAGATGTGAGCGATTTGTGGCCCCTTGTGAGAAAGGAGTTTGAAGAACGTGTACCATTCAAAAGAGCCGTACTAAATAACAAGACACGTAATGCTGTTCTTGTGGATGAATTCCAAGCCGAGTATGTATTGACAACAGATTCAAGACTCCGCAGTCGGTTTCCACAAGAACAATCATTGTTTTGGTTCCGAGAGCCATATGCTACACTGGTGCTAGTCAGTTGCGAGGTGCAGTTGAATCTGGCCATATTTTTACATTCTGTTTCTTCTAGACATGCACATTCCGATTTTACATTCTCTCTACGTGTTTTATATGTTTGTGGAATAAATTGGGTAGTGTAACATTTTCCATGGAAATCTGTTGGAGATGGATTTAGATATACTTGAATTTACTTCTTCCTCCTATCTGATGGCACATTGCCAGCCATGTTTGCCTACTCCCCAAATGTCATTTCTCCTGCAACAAAGTTTGCTCCTCCCGTCCCCTGCTCCTTCCCCTTTTAGTTTTTGATTTAAGGAGGTGATTATGGAAAAGTTGGACCACAATATGATAACGAAGAAGTAGACGTAGTTTCAATTTAGAGCTTAGGAGAACTTAGGGTGATGTGCTGTTTACAAGTCTCTTGGTTTCATGCAATTTGTGTTCTATTGCTTGATTTCTTATAGATGGTTGATAAGCATTTTGTTGTTTTTCATTTTTCTTCTTCTAGGATCTTGATGAATTTAAGACAATTCTCAAACCAAGGTTGAAGTTAATAGTTCAAAATGATGAACGGGAATGGTTTATTGTGTTTGTGTCTAAAGCACAAGCTCACAATGACCAGGCCACCAAGATGGCCAAAAAAGTTTATGCCAAACTTGAGGTTGATTTTAGCTCAAAGAAAAGAGAAAGGTAAACCTCCCCTTGATGAGTACTATTCTGCGTTTTTTTCTTTTAGAAAGTAAATGTAATTGTTAATGGTAAATATAAATTAATAAATGTGTATCCTCTCTAAAGGCTTAAACTTTTACTTGAGGTGTAACATATACTTCAATATGGTATCATAGTATGCAAAAGGTTGTAGGTCCAAATCTTTCATGCTACCTATCATTAAAATATTTTAACATATTTGAACTGTCCAAAAAAAAAAAAAAAGAAGACAAATCCTGCCACATGAGGGGGCGTGTTGAAGATAAGTGTATAAAATAATGTGTATCCTCATTAGATGCATAAGAATTTTAGTTGAGGTAAAACACACATTTCAATAATAACAACTCCTTTCTTGTAAGGAGCATACTCAGTTATTCAGATTTTTCTTCTGCATTCTCTCTCTCTCCTTTTTCTAGTGGGGATTCAATGATTGGCCATTTGTTCAGAAGATGCATCTCTAGCAAATTCACTATCACCACTTACAAATACTTAATCAAATTCAGTATGTAACATGATTGTAAAGAGGCCTTATTAGTTATTATACGAGTATTGAATTAGTTTTCTGCTACCCCAGGTGCAGGCATTACTTCTGTTTTATATCAACATATTATCTGAAACACTTATACCTGCCTTTGGATATTCTATGGCTTTTACGGTCAAAGCAACCAATAATGTTGATAATAGGTTTGGTTCAAGACTGACATTAAAGCTGAAATAATAGCCTTAGGATGAAATGTTGGTATTCCCATGTCTGGTAGTTCTTTCTGGAACAGTTGAAGAAATAATATTATTAATTCCAAAGTTTTTGTCCTAACTTTCTTAACATATAATTTCTTTAGGTGCTGCAAACTGGATTTGCATGGAACAGAGCCAAATTTCTGGGAAGATTTGGAATCCAAAATCATGGAGTGTATTAGAAATACACTTGATAAGCGCATTCAGTTTTATGAGGAGGAGATTAGGAAGCTCAGTGAACAGCGCTTCATGCCAGTTTGGAATTTCTGTAACTTCTTTATTCTGAAGGTAGAAGTTATCATTAGACTCATTACAAATATTAACGGTGTCCTTACTCTGAATTTTCCCCAGATTGTAGCACCCTATGCATGAAATCATCTTAGTATGCCTGGTTTTATCATACTAACTTATTTTGAACCATATAAACCTCTTCTTTAGTCCAAATTCTATGTAAGGTTTCAGCATCCTATGCATGAAAACACCATAGTCTGCCTGGTTTATTGTTACTAAGTAACTAACATATTCTGAATCATATAGACACTCATGTGTCTTATCTAAATTTCAATAACCATTTCAATGTGCATGAACATGGTCTTTGATTTTTACTTTAGAGAGGCTCTATGTTCTAACACTTTTATGTTCTTCAGTTCTGTCAACACATTAAACTTTAAAACCTAATAATAATAAAAGAAAGGAAAATGTAGTTCTATTGCATATTTGGATGACATGCTTACATTTAATAAATGGATATTGCTCTGGCCAAATGTTTTACTAGCATCCTTTTAACCACATATATTGCTAATGAAATGTGTCCAGACTACTATTGGTTTTATGCTAAAATTGTTTTATCTACTACAGGAAAGCTTAGCTTTTATGTTTGAGATAGCTCATCTCCATGAAGATGCTCTACGTGAATACGATGAGCTAGAACTCTGTTACTTGGAAACAGGTACATAAATGACTCCGTATATTTTTGGTTATTCTCCCTATAGGGTGATAATATTCTTATGAATGTTTACTGCCAAATGCCAACAACTACATTGAACATTCATTGGTTCTGATTCTTCTATTTATGCTGTTATGTTGGATTTGAATGGCAGTTACATTCTCTTTGTCTTACCTTTTGACCTTTTTTCATTGCCACAATATAACATTTGAATTTCGCATTGAGAATATTTTAAAGTCATCTTCTTGACATTCATATCTTGTAACTATATGGTTCACTATTCATTTTTGTATATAAAGTCTGGCTTGGGTTTGTCTTATGGAACAAGATTGCATTTTACGAAGAGGGAACAGATTCCTGAAATAAAGTCTGTTTGGTAAATTTATTTTCTTCCATTCAGAATTTTGATAGTGATAGCATGGGAGCATGTTGTTCTGCCTAAGTTGCTCTAGAAATGAAATTATTTGTGTTGAGGATAAATATACGGCAATATATGTGTTTCCTCTGTGATTAGTTTAAGCTTTTAGTTGAGATAGAATATATCAAATCCCATGCACTACAGGTCATACAAAATTTTCCACATGTTTGACCCGTTTAAAAAAAAAATGTCCGGCCCACAGGTGAGGGGGTGTGTTGAGGATTAATATATGAGGTAATAAATGGATATCTTCACTAACTACTTAAGCTTTTAGTTGAGGTGCAAGACATTTTTCAATAATTTGTTATTTATGTAAGTACAACTTAGGAGACCTGCTTTATTTGTTTTATTGTTGCCTTTCAGTCTAGGTCTTTAGTTGAATTCTTGAGGATATGACTGATCATTAACCTGATATATTTATTGTCTGTGAACCAGTTAATATGACTGGGAAAAGGAGGGACTTCGGAGGAGTGGAGGGTGGCGATGATCAGGCTGCACTACTCAACCCAGCAAACAAAGCACTGATGCAGATTGTGCAGGACGACTCATTTAGGGAATTTGAATTCAGGCAGTATCTGTTTGCCTGCCAAGCAAAGGTGTGGAAGAGTGGGAAACAGTAATTAGTTTAGGCTGGTTGTCTATAAACATAAGCCAATTTGATGGTCTACATAGTATCCTCGCCATTTTTCTCCGTAATGTTAAAAAGTTCACATCTCGATTCATGGTCATCTCAATTATCCTGTTGCCTGTTGGGTCTTGGAAAGATTTACACATCCTTTCCTCTGCTTTTTGAGAGATTGGTTCTTGGGCATTGAACCCATGACCTGATGGTCAGTGGTTGAGCACTCACAACTACACCAAAATGACTGAGTTCAAAAGCAATGAGATAAAAATGACCTGACATCTGTTGACCTTTACTTAAAGAACTGAAAATGCAAGAATATGATTATTTTCAAGTTATTAAATTGGAGATGAATTTTCTATGGTTTAATTGTTGGTGTGCTTTCCTGGCAATGAACTGATAGCTACATTCCTTTTTCTTGTATTTATATGATTCCTGCAACTTTTGTTGATTTTATTCTTCCATCTTATTTAATATGTAGTTGTTATTTAAGCTGAATCGTCCATTTGAAGTTGCATCGAGGGGTTATTCTTTTATAATTAGCTTTTCGAAGGCATTGGCCCTCCATGAGGTAATTCATGCTCCATTGATTAATCGTTTAACTGATACTTTTCCTTGGTTCTCTGAGGGTTTAAGATCTCACTGTTTATTATGTACTTAAATTGTCTATTTACTTTTTATTATGTACTTAAATTGTCTATTTACTCTTTCCCTATTTCAGAGTAAGTTGCCCTTCTGTATGCGTGAGGTGTGGGTAATAACTGGTTGCTTGGGTTTAATTAATGCAACCACTTCCAAATATAAAGATGGACTTGTGGCACCTGATACAGAAAAGGAGTTCTACCGACTAAAAGGGGATCTGTACTCCTTATGTCGTACTAAGGTAATGTTGTCTATGATAAATAGCTTTTCTTTTAGTTAATTGTTGGATATTTAGTGGAGTTCTTGGTAGTTTGGCCTATAATGGCCAGAAGCCCAGAACCTTTCATTCAATTAGATCTATCTGGTTATAATAGGCCACCGATCCACCATATATGCAAAGAGGTAATTAGTGCAGTGCTTCTCACTATCCTGAAGGAGGAGCATGTGGTTTAATTTTCCATGTAAATGGTTTATTATATGCTCTCTACTGAAGTGTTTCATTCATGTGGCAGTTCATACGGCTTGCTTATTTAATTGGCTTTGGGGCGCATATTGAAAGAAGTCCTGTCAACAGGTGAATACTGCATTTTCAGGAAGCATTCTGGTAGACATGTCTTTACCATCTTGCAACCTCATGTTTGTTCTTTCTGTTGAACAGTGCTTCACTTAGCATGCTTCCTTGGCCTAAACCTGCAGTTTGGCCTTCTTTACCACCTGATGCTTCATCTCAGGTGCTTGCAAAAGAAAAGGTGTGTCTTGAAAATATAATGCATCTTTGATGGTTCAATGACTCAATCTCAGTTTAATGTGTTGAAGTGTTATCATTTCATTGGAACATTCTTGCTAAGTTCATAAAGATGACTCTTTTCTGATTTCCCTGTGAAGAAAAAGAACTCTGAGAAGATATTAATATTTTCCTCTGCTAAAAAAGTTAGCATTTCCTTGCATAGAAAGAGCAGCATAATAAGATACCACATATATGCTCCAAAGGCACAGATCTTATGTTGCATGTTGAGGGTGATTACCTGAATTAAAATTGTCTTCACTTTCCACCATGGAACTTTGTATTTTATGAGTATGCTTCATTACAGTACATGTGACTGCATTGGCAGATGATTCTTCAAGACTCTTCACGGCCTAAACATTTTGGAATTCAGAAGAAACCACTTCCTCTAGAACCATCTGTATTATTGCGTGAAGCAAATCGCCGAAGAGCTTCTCTTTCTGCTGGAAATGTGTTCGAAATGTTTGATGGGTAATGGAAACATGTTTAAGTTAAATTTATTATGTCCATATTTCAAGTGTTTGCATTATGTGATAAATTGAGCTTTGAAGGTGGGGTGTGGGATGGGGGTGGGGGTCTGTCTATAGACACACTCATATAGATACATCCAATATACATGAAAGCCTAAAATTATATAAAGAAGGGAAAATGACACTTTTAGTCCCCCAAGTACGAGGATATAGTTGACTCAGTCCCTCAATTATTATCTTGGTGGCAGATATAGTCCCTCCATGACTATTGAAGGAGATTAATCAGCACCAAAATATTTAACAAATTTTGCCGCTGAGGGACTATATCTATCACCGAGGTGATAATTGAGGGACTAAATGTGGAGGCCCCAATTATTGGGGGACTGAGTCAACTATATCCCCATAATTTAGGGCCTAAAGGCACCATTTTCCCTATAAAGAATTAAGAACTTGATATTTGTAAGTTGAAAATTCCATTTTAATTGATTTTTTTGCTGATCTTTTGAATAAATAGTGCCTAAGGTGCTTGTTATGGAGTATTTTTTTAAAGTAGACCATGAGATAGTGGCAGAAGTATCTACTTGCCTGCCTCCGTAATTACATAAAATCTGCTTTTGCTGTTTTGTTGATTATGATTTACTTTTTGTATCTCATTCATAAATTAAGCTCTTATCCAGTGGTCATTTGCTGACAGCTCAGGTTCAATATCCCCACCATCCAAAGTACCTGCAGTATCTATGCCACGAACTAACTCTTCACCTGGATTTGAGGGCTCTATCAGTCGGCCTTTGAGACTTTCTGAAATTTCTGTTGCTGCTGAGCATGCTTTGCAGAATACGGTATCTGATAAAGAACTATGGAAATCATTGTCGTCTCCGGAGGAATTTGAGGTTTTTATCTTCTCCAACAACTACACATGTATAAATCTGTATAATATTTAGAGCCAGTTAAGAAGAGTGAAATCTGTCTGAAAATTAATTCTTTTTTGTTTATAAAAAGTACTCGTTTTCCAACAACTCGTGCTTCTAGGAGTTTCAATTAAATGATTCTTTGGGCATTCCTATATGCATTTTATTTTCATTGGAGCCTTTTTTCACACTTGAAATTCTTTATTTATTTAATTATTGTCAGCAAAAATATTTGGAGCTGACAAAGGGTGCTGCTGAGAACTATCATCGCTCTTGGTGGAAGAGGCATGGAGTTGTTCTTGATGGTGAAATTGCATCTGTGTATCATAAGCTTGGAAACTTAGATCTTGCTGCGAAGCTGTACGAAAAGGTCTGTGCTCTTTATGCTGGTGAAGGATGGCAGAACCTATTGGCCGAAGTCCTTCCCAATTTAGCAGAGTGTCAAAAGATACTGAATGATCAAGCTGGTTATCTCGCTTCCTGTGTGAGGCTGCTGTCATTGGATAAAGGATTGTTTCTGACCAAGGAGCGCCAGGCATTTCAGTCTGAAGTTGTCCATCTTGCTCATAGTGAAATGGAGCACCCTGTGCCTTTAGATGTGTCCTCGCTGATAACATTTTCTGGCAACCCTGGGCCTCCACTGGAGCTATGTGATGGGGATCCTGGTTCCTTGTCTGTAACTATTTGGAGTGGATTTCCTGATGATATTGCTCTTGAATCACTCAGTCTCACTCTGACAGCTACAAATATCACTGATGATGGTGTTAAGGTACTATTTTCTTGACTATGTGCCTTCCCCTCAATTTGTTGCTAAAAGAATGTACATTTCAATGCTACTCATTCTGAATTCTTGGTCAGGCTATAAAACGCTCTGGTGCTACAATATTAAATCCAGGAAGGAATACAATCACAGTTTCTTTACCTCCCCAGAAACCTGGGTCTTATGTTTTGGGTGTTCTAACGGGGCAAATTGGTCAATTGAGATTTAGATCTCATAGTTTTTCCAAAGGAGGACCTGCAGATACTGATGACTTCATGAGTTATGAGAAGCCAACAAGGCCTATCTTAAAGGTAAGCATGCCTACTCAATGAAGAAGGCTGTGATCTTCTCCTATATTTTCTATTCTTCTTGCATCATTCATATCTGTATATGTTGCCAATTCTTATAAGTTGTATCCCTGCACAAGCATGTTGACATGACATGATATTAATATTGTCTTCATTTTTGGGTAAGGTGTTCAAACCAAGGTCTCTGGTTGATCTTGTGCCTGCTATCTCATCTGCTTTGCTTATCAACGAACCTCAGTGGGTAGGAATAATTGTCAAACCAATGAGCTACTCCCTTAAAGGCGCTGTACTTCACATAGACACTGGACCTGGTTTGATTATTCAACAGTCCCATGGAATTGAAATTGAGAATCATGCAGATGGATCTCATAATGAATCCGATTCAGGTGGCCTGGAAGGTTTTGAAAATGATGGTACCCAAGTTACTGCAGAAGTAAAGCAATTGTCTCTTCGAGATGGAAAAATTGAGCTTCCTGACTGGGCTAGCAATGTAACTTCTGTTTTATGGATCCCTGTGCGTGCTGTCAGTGATGGCCTTCCTAGAGGAAGTCCTGCAGGTGATATCATATATTTTACTAACAGTTCAAATATTAAATACACAGTCGGTATTTTATCATGGACAGCTTAACCATCCCTTTTGCTGTCTTTCAGGAGAACGCATACCCCAGAGACAGAGTGTTGTGGATGGGATGAGGACAGTAGCTCTAAAACTTGAATTTGGAGTAACTCGAAATCAGATATTTGAAAGGCTTGTAGTTTCCCCTTTTTCACCTTATTTTTCCCCTGGGTGTGGGGGGAGGAGGATAATTTATCTTATGCACTTTTATGGAATTCTTGACACCAATTTGAACCTTGCAGGACAATGGCTGTGCATTTTACAGACCCATTCTCTGTGAGCATACGGGTTACAGACAAATGCAATGATGGCACTCTGCTTTTGCAGGTCCTCTATCTGCTCTGTTTAGATTTCCTTGTTTTCTGTTCTATGTTACCATTGGTCATTCTATGCATTCATAACTCTTCATGTCTTCTATGGGGTTGCTAGAACTGCTCGGCTAAGAAAAAGGAAAAAGAAAATTAAATAAAAACCATAGCAGCTAAGCAGTTTTCATTCTGCAATTCATGATTTAATAAATTTTCTGAATCTCAACTGATGTTATCTGCATTCTGTTGTGGGGAATGGAAAGTTCTTATGTATGTATATACAAGTCTGTGACCAATCTATATTGTATTATCAAGCCAACTAGTCCTAGAATTGAGCTATATAAAGTTAGGGCTACAATCAAAATATACAATGAATAATATATAATCACTTACTATGTTCATAACACATTGTATGGCTAGGTGATACTGCAATCACAAGTGCAAGCTTCACTGACCATCCATGATGCTTCACTTGATCTTCAAGATAGCTTTTCCCACACAGGAAGCAGTGATGGGAGACCAATCTCTGGATTCTTTCCATTGACGGTGTCTCCAAAATCAAGAGCTTCAATCTTGTTCAGTATATCTTTGAAGAATACACTAGAAAAGGGTATGCTTGGTTTGTTCACTTATCCTTCTCATTCTTCACTTTCCACCTGCTTTATATTGTGTTATGGAATAAGCAGTTTCTTTTGGCTTAATACCCGCCATAGTTAAATCTTCTTGCCCAGCAAACAAAGTGAGTTGTGTTCCGTGCTAGTTTGCTTTTCTTATATTGATGTTTTCTTTTTTTGTCCTTAGCAGATGAAGCTAACAAGCAGCTGTCAGAAAGTGTGTTAAATATTAAATATGGGATTTTGGGTGATAGAATGATTGGAGCTCATTCCCCTGTGGCTGAGGAACGCAGTATACCTGATGACACAACACCAGAGCTGATGTTCAGGAGTTATCTTGTTTTACGGAAACCTGTGCTTGACCCTTGCTTTGCGGTTGGCTTTCTTCCTCTTTCTAGTGGTCTCCGAGTTGGACAGCTTGTTGCCATGAAATGGAGAGTTGAAAGGTTAAAAACATTAGATGAACATACAGCTTCTGAAGCCAATGTAAGTTAACAAATTTCTTCACATCTTAGAGACCTTCTAACTGTTTTCTAATAAATAAAAACAATATGGAGTAATAATGAGGCTGGCATTTTCTTTCTACTGTTTTCTATATTTGCAACAGGATGAAGTGTTATACGAGGTCAATGCAAACTCTAATAACTGGATGATTGCTGGGAGGAAAAGGGGACACATGCCTCTTTCCATAAAACAAGGTTCCCTTTTTTCCCCTCAGAAGTTTTACTATTATATTTTCCGTCAAAGATAACTAATTATATTCCTGTTCCTTGAACGATTTTTGTTACTAACCCTCTCTCTCTGGGTTATATAACAGGGTCAAGAATAGTAATTTCAGTGTTGTGCTTGCCACTAGTTTCTGGATATCTTCGCCCTCCTCAACTGGGCTTGCCAAATGTGAACTGGTCGAACATAAGTTGCAACCCTCCCAGTCCACACTTGGTCTGTGTGATGCCTCCCACTCTCAGTTCCTCCTTTTGTATGCCATCCTAAGCATATATGAATACTTTTTTGCATCCATTCCTACAAAATTGAAAAGCGACAGCGCAGAAACAGGACACCAGTTTTTCTTCCTTCCCAGAAATCTTGTACATTGTGTGTATTTTTTTTTTTTTCGTATTGGAGTTGCGGGAATTTACAAACTCAGCCCCTTAAAGCAATGCTTTTACTCTTGTATAGCAAGAATTTGGGGTTGTACAATACCGGTAGAGACTGAGAAGGTTATTGCCACCTTCCCTTGTATACACGACTATGGTTAAGAAATGATAGTTTAGGGGGAAAGAAAATTTTTAAGTTTTCATGGATAATTTGTGCTTGTTTTCATGGAAAGAAAATGTTGAGATTACTACATGAATATTATGGTATTATCATCTAAATATTAAAGAATTATTACTCGTTGACAACTTGACATTATCCAAATAATATTGGGAAAATTGTTAAATAGGTCCTTAAACTTTACTCGAAAAGTCAATTAGCCTTTTAAAAATTGTAATTAAATGTAAAGTTGTAACTTTTAAAAATTTAAGGACCTAATTGACTTTTTGAATAAAGTTTAAAAGCTTAATTGATTTTTTTTTTCTAGCAAGATTTTACTTAGCAACAGGATACAACTATAATACATGAAAACTCTATAGAGTAATTTGGACTAATGTATAATGGTAAGTAGTACCTCGTCCCAAAATGGATGGAGTTCAATCTATATATGTCAAAGACTTTGTGATTGAGCGATAACTCCAGTTGAGGGCATTGACTCTTTATATTTCAATAAATTGAGTTATTGAGAAAGTATGTATAGACATATATTACATTGTTACCGAGTTAGTAGTACGCATTAAAAAAAAATTAATTGAATAATTATCACTTTTATTTATCGTTTAAGTTTATATTTAGTTTCAGCCCTTTTAGTATTATTTTTTTTTTCAATTTAAGTGAAGATATTCAAATTCTTATCAATTTTGGTCTATCTAGCATTAAATGGCGAAGTTTCACCAGAAACAACCACATGTTTGATTTTTTTTAGAGAAATTATCAAGAAATTTTATCACTTTTAGTTCGTCAATAGGCCATTTTCAATTGGGTGTTGCTATTTACACCACCCTTTAACTAAAATGGGGTATAAAGTACATTGAAAATATAAAAAGGTGATAATTTATAATAAATACATAGGTGGTGCAAATAGCCTAATGGGTGGTCAAAATGCTATTTGCACCACCTTAGTAAAACTGCATTTATTAGATATTTAGATTTAAGTAATAATTAATTAATTCAAAATTTAATTCATTAAATTTTTTTTTTTAAAAAAAAGAAGGAAATCGGAGAAGGCGATGGACATGCTTTCTCACCGGAGAAGGCAACCCAGGGGGTCGCCTTCTCCGGTGAGAAGGCAGTCCCTCGCCTTCTCACCGGAGAAGGCGAGGGGTTTAACGTTTTTTTTTTTTTTTTTTTTTTTTTTTTTTTTTTTTTTAATTAATAATTTGCTTGTAAAAAAGAATATAAAATAAATATTAGTCATCACATTAAATGAGAGTGGTGCAAATAGTATTTTTTAATTAGCACCACCTATAAAGTGATTTGACCTATTAAATAAGTGGTGCAAATAGTAAAATAGGTGGTGTGAATAGAATTTTCCTTTCAATTTTAGTATGAGATTCGCTTTTTCCAATTAACATACATTACTTTCAAAGTGCATTGTCACATCCATAGATGATTGCCTAGAAATCCATGACTGCTCAAAGGATTGGGATCATCAACGACAGTGAGAACTTGATTTTTCTATTAAATTTCTAGTTTCATTAATTTTTGTATGAGTATTTCAGATTTTTATTTTTGGGGTTCATGATTAAAGCTTAGCTTCTAAACTAGTATGAATTCGATCTCCATTTCATTCTCTTTTGCATGTTATCATATCAAAGTCCCATTTCTCATTTACAATTGGATATACTTAGCTTGTTCGGATATTATTGATGATGACTTCACTAATTACGTACTACAAAGTATTATTACTCCCTTGCTCATATTATGTAACGACTGAAGTTTAGATTATTCCAAGCCACATAAACTATGCAGGTAGTGTTAATTCGGCAGTAAAATAGAAGACAATTGAAATTATAATTGATATTCCCACCTTGATGACACAACTTTGACTGCAAATGTGCAATTGTATGAAAAATATATACCAGTTTAGAAGGTGGAACAATTACAAATAAAAAAAAACATACATATATAAACTGGAGCTTTGGTAGAGAAATCATATTTTGGCCACCGTTGATGATCACAAAGTTCACAACCTTTGACAGTTTTTTTTTAGTGGACCTCACAAAAAACTCATTCTTACCGTCAAACTCTCTCTTCTACTCTCTCTATCTCCTACCTCACCAAAAACCTACCCAAAAACCCCAAAGCAACCACTATTGTGGTTACTCTACTATTTGTAAAATTATTAAGAATCTTGTTTATTAAATAAATTACTTTATACTGTAGTTTTTATTTATTTATTTAATATTTTGATACATATTACAAGTTGAAAGTTAAGTGATTATATTTGAACGTAGAATAAGTTATTGCTAATTTAATGTTCTATCAATGGGTTCAACTTTTGTGAGCAGCATTTTTATTATTTTTATGTTACTGCATTATTATTAATGATTGACTACTTTTATTGCATAAAGACTAAATTGATATTTTAAAATAGTATAGGCATTAGTACTTAATGTGGAGCATTTTTTTTCCTCCTTGAAAACAAAAAGAAACCAAAATATCATGCCTTGTAATTTTCTTGTTTTCCATTATGAAGCTCAATGACCTAAATGGAACTTTAGATGGTCAAATGATGTATTTGGTAGTATCAAATTAAGGAATTAATAATCACTCTTTGATGTCAATTTTGTTGTAAAAAGTGTGAGGAGAGGTCTACCAACATTGATCGGTCATTATTTGTTTGATGATAAGAGATAATGCTTCGTGAAGCAAAGATTAGAAAAGAAGATACCACTAAAATAGCTAAATGATTTCTAATCATACATGACGCATGAGCATCTCCAATAGTTGTAATTATTTTGAGGAATTTTTGTTGGTGTGACTAGAAAAGAGAAGATGAGAGGAAGAGAAAAAGAAAAAAAAAAAAAAAGCAAAACAAAGCTGAAAACCAAAAAAAAAAAAAAGGAGAAAAACATCATTAACGCGCCCGACCTGCACGTGTACTGGGCGCTGTGTTGCACTTCACGCGAGATGGGAGTGAAATGTAATTTTCTTTGGTGGGTCCCACAATTCTGTCAAAAACCAATGCATTGTAGGGAGACTTTTTTTTTTTTTATTTTTTTTTTAAAAAAAAATAATAATAATAATTCTATCTCCTCTCCCTCTCTCCTCCACATAAGTCAAGCTTCCTAAAAAGTCACACCAAAAATCACATTTGGGGATGCCCTTAAACCACATAGCATTCATCTATCAAATCGTTTAATTGTGAGAAAACACATATATACATCCTCTAATTTAATATTTTAAAGTAAAATCTAAATTTCTCTATATTTCAATCCCGTTTGGTTGAAAGGAATTATAATTCTACTCCTATGTAATTCTAAAAGCAAACAAATTTCTTCATTTAGCGCAGAATTGCAATTCTTTCAGCATTTGAAGATGATATGATTAATGTTGAGCTGAGGATGCTGGAAACTGAAGCAACAAATTAAATGGCAAATCATGAAGGCTGCATGGCAGCCTACACTGAAATCCAACATTACACAGTTTATTGCAGAAGCCTGTCCTTCTTTAATTGGACTATATATATACACATATATATGCTCTTTTTCCAAAATTGATGATGACAAGCATAATCTTTTTCCTCATCATCACAACATGCAGTCAGAAACTACCTGACACAGATCTTGTGGTTTGCCCACACTTTTGCTAGGATAAGAACCCTTGGGATATAAGAAATTGACAAGCTAATTTAGTCTAACAGTTGACTTAATAATTATAAAATTTCAAGTTTAATTAATTAATGTGGGAGTTATTTATTGATTTTCTTTATTTAAGCTGGTCAATTATGAATAATCTAAACTAATTTATCTCATTGTAATTTTTTGTTAGCTAGAGTCACATGATAAATTTCACATAGTGCCCACCTTCAAATACTAGCTTTGAATTTTTTTAGTAAATTAAAGAAATAAAGAACCTATTGTCAAATGAAAAAATAAGAGAAAATATGATGAGAATTCTCTTTCACTTAATATGATTGATTGTCTTTGAAAACATGTAATAATGCAATTAGACATTTAAAAAAAAAAAAGGCTTTATAAGGTAGGATAATATAGTGATACTACCATTGGTAATTATAACGAGAACAATATTCTTTTGTATAATTAGACAGAAGCAAATTAGTTAGCTATAAGAACTTTACACTTCTTTTACCAACAAAAATTTGAGTTGAAAAATCATTATTGTCTCAACACTACAAGACCAATTGTCAAAAAGTTAAAGCACTTTCATTGTCATATTACTGACTGATATACTGTAATATATATGCCACAGGCAAAAGTAAACAAGGGATCTTAATCTTAAAGTGATTTGTAATTCAAAATTTAAATTTCATATTATATACTTTTTAAAAAAATAATAATAATCATATACTACATTTTTTTTTCCATTTTTAATTTACTTTATTAGAGAACTTATATTTACATTAATTATGTTTTAATATATGCATTCTAATTAACGAGAAGTTGGGTTTAATTACTTAGATTCCTCATGTCATGATGAAATTAAAGCTAATTTAAGGGAATATATAAATTAAATGTGATGGCTTCCTAATAATGTTAATCAAATTAGTAATTGGGGAACTGCGGAGATATATGGATCAACCTCCATAGGCTCCATGTGGGTTGAAAGTGCACTCTTTTACTAGACACTTCGTCTCAGAAGGTCAGACTATATTAACTACCTTTACGGGTCTCAATTGCACAAAAAAAAAAAAAGAATTTTAATCTTGTTCTGTGATCATTTTTTTTTAGGGGTGACACTCTTTTACTCTCGGTGATCATTTTTTTTTTTTTTTGATCAAGTAGAGAGGGGGATACCCAAAAAAGCCTAGCTAGGGATGTTAACTTTGCCCCTAACAATGGGAATTCTCCGAGGGAATTTTGCCCCGTGTTGATTGTTCCAAATCATTTCCCGAATATCGAGAGGAGAAGCTTCCAAGATCCGAAGCCCCATTCCATGTGAGAGAGTTCTCGTAGCTAGTTTATCAGGATGGTACTCTTCCATTGCGTCCACCGGTGTTTCCTGAACGACATCAACGGTCGTCGACGCTGGGATCGTCGCATTCACATCGCCATGTTTGGATCTCTTAGTGCTTCGTTCAAGAAGATCTTGGTCCTCAGATGAATGTTGAGATGAGAGCATTTTCAAATTCTAATCTAGTATTAGACAAAGAAGGGGATGTTTTTACTCACTTCCATTTTTTTTCTTGTATTTTTTAGTTCAAATTATATATATATATATATATATATATATATATATATATATATATATATATATATATATATCAATTTATGTTTGTTATTTTTATTGTAATAAGGTTATATTTGGCAAACCTATCTCAAATTGAAAAGTTATAAGGTAGAAGCTGAAAACTGAAAAATTGTTAACTAGCTGATCATGCTTAAAAGTGTTTGGTAAACTTAACTTTTTAATAAGCTGATAAATGTAAAAAGACTAAAAATGAAATTTTCATAAAATTTAAATGGTGTGATTATTATATTATTTTTGTATTATTAAATATATGATATATATTTAATTTATAAATTTTTTTTTTTTGTTGTTATAATATATATGAGATATATATTAAATTAAAACAAAAGATTTTTTTTTTTAATTGGTAAGGTTAAAGGATGTCATTTATTTATTAACGAACGATTGGAGTTAAAACTTTAAAGAATTACTGGGTGGTGAAGAGTTGTGAAAGAGTATGAATAAAAATATAGGAGAAGATAAAAAACCAAAAGGATTTTAATTTGAAAAGGTAAAAGATGTCATTTATTTAAAATAATAAGGATAAAGATGGAAAAAAGTTAGGAAGCTCCTAGCTTATTGTTGAAACGTTATCTAAGATAGCTTTTCAAAATAAGCTCTTATTTTAATCTACTAGCTTATTTTGGGAACATTACTAAACAAAGCTTATATCTTATTAGTAGCTTAAAATAAGATATAAACTTCTAAATGAGTTCTACCAAACATAGTCTAAGTTACAAGTTAAAAATTATTTATTTACATCTTTTTTTATAGCCATAATTAATCTTTATAACTATTAGAGAAAATGTCAAGTTTGGCCCTTGAATTGTTCTATTTTTAAAATTTTAATTTAAACAAAGTTAACTCCTTAATTGTTCATAATTAATCACTTTTAGTCCCTAAGCTAGTCTTATATAATTGTCAAATTCCATAAATATATGAGTTATTTTTATCATTTAGTATCAATATTCACCGTTAAAAATGATGTTCATATGGAGAGAATGAAACTTGAACCATGTATTTTGATTCTAAATAAAAAATAACCTCTCAAAAAAAGAAAGCATTTTTGTATTCTCAAACAAACCCCAAAACTAACAAACAAACTCCGTTTGATTTATCAGCTCAATAACCAATCGTTATGCGTTAGACCCGTGTTCAGCATGCTTGCTGGACACGGGTAACAGTGCCGTTAGGCACTGTTATCTTTTTTTTTTTTTTTTTTTTTTTTTTTTTTTTTTTTTTTTTTTTTTTTTTTCAGACCGCTTTGTTATAGGAGTATATATTCATAATTTTATTACTATATTATTAATAACTGTACATTCATAACTCCATAACTGTACGTTCATAACTCTATAACTGTACATTCATAACTCCATAACTGTACATTCATAACTCTATAATTGTACATTCATAATTTTCGAAGCTCTATGTTCACAATTTTAGAGCTCTATGTTCATAATTTTATCACTATATGTTCATAATTGTAAGTTCATAATGTTAGAGCTCTTTGTTCATAATTCGATCAATAACTGTACATTCATAATTCCATAACTGTAGATTCATAATCTCATAACTGTAGATTCATAACTCCATAACTGTAGATTCATAACTCCATAACTGTACATTCATAATCTTCGAAGCTTTATATTCACAATTTTAAAGCTCCATGGTCATAATTTTATCACTATATATGTTCATAATTGTAAGTTCATAATGTTAGAGCTCTGTGTTCATAATTTCATAATTGCATAACTGTACATTCATAACGGCATAACTGTACATTCATAATCCAAAAAAAAAAATAACGGCGTAATGAATGTACAGGGCATAATTTGCGGCGCGTTTTGCCGTTAACGGCGTTAACTTTTTTTTTTTTATTATGAATGTACAGTTATGCCGTTATGAATGTACAGTTATGCAATTATGAAATTATGAACACAGAGCTCTAACATTATGAACTTACAATTATGAACATATATAGTGATAAAATTATGACCATGGAGCTTTAAAATTGTGAATATAGAGCTTCGAAGATTATGAATGTACAATTATGGAGTTATGAATCTACAGTTATGGAGTTATGAATCTACAGTTATGAGATTATGAATCTACAGTTATGGAATTATGAATGTACAGTTATTGATCGAATTATGAACAAAGAGCTCTAACATTATGAACTTACAATTATGAACATATAGTGATAAAATTATGAACATAGAGCTCTAAAATTGTGAACATAGAGCTTCGAAAATTATGAATGTACAATTATAGAGTTATGAATGTACAGTTATGGAGTTATGAATGTACAGTTATGGAGTTATGAATGTACAGTTATAGAGTTATGAACGTACAGTTATGGAGTTATGAATGTACAGTTATTAATAATATAGTAATAAAATTATGAATATATTATTATATATACTCCTATAACAAAGCGGTCTGAAATTAAAAAAAAAAAAATAAAAATAAAAAATAAAAAAAAAAAGATAACAGTGCCTAACGGCACTGTTACCCGTGTCCAGCAAGCATGCTGGACACGGGTCCAACGCATAACGATTGATAATTTGCCCTCAATAACACTGCCAATTTATAATAATAGGATATGTATGTCCAAATCTTGGCCAAAGTAGTTCAATGTCAAGTATTATAAAGTGTAACATAGTTCATATTATAGGGTTAATCAACAACATAGATATTCATTTTTAGAACATTGAATGCTAAACCTACTGAATACTATTGACTCTATTACAATATAATATCTGTTTATACATACTTTTTCAACCTACTGAACAAGACCTCTCATTTGAGGGGCCACAACTATGCCGCTCGAACACGAGGCCTTTTGCAGTAGGATATATAGTTAGGAGCATATATATGTATGTATATATAGTTTGGGTGGGGTTGATCTGAGAAGGTTTGAGTTGGTTCTGGGGGTTGTCGGTTGCTAATGCAGTAAGACAGTGGTTGAGGATGATCGATGATCATAATTCATAAGAGGAAGTAATTAAGGCAGTTGGGAGGCCACAGTTTAAACCGCAACTTCCATCGCTATCTGGGAGCACCTTCATTTAAAGATTTGTTGTCATCAACATTCAAGTTTTAAGTTTGGATTGAGTTCATTGTACACAAATGTATATAGTTAATATTAATAATTAAATATAATGAATAAAATTAGAACAAATAAAATTAAAAAGACTTTCGCTGTAGTGGCTCTTCCATATGGGAGGTCATGAGATCGAGCCTCAGTAGTGGAGGCATTGTTGACTCTTTGTGTTTCAATAGGTTGAGAAATTAAAATATGTTTGAATATATACTACAATATAATTAATAGAGTGAGTAACATTAAAAAAAAAAATGATCATATAGTCAAGACCTAGGTAGGTGCAGCATCTAGCTAGTAATTACTTAATTTGTGGTCTCATATCTAATCAAAAGTTTGAATTGATTTATTAAATATATATATGAACCGACAAAATGGTTTAGCACATTTAATGATCTCATCACATTGTTGACAAGTGTATTGGACTAAAACAATCAATACACCTAAACTCTACCACCGATACAACGTTGTGTACTTGTGTGTTTCACAAATTATAAACACAATATCTATGGGAAAAGAGTAAACACAACTTTCAAATTAATACCCAAAAAAAAAAAAAAAAAAAAGTACGTACTTTCAAGTACTTTAATTTAATTATTTATGATGCATGGGGTATTTTTATTTTTATTATCAAAAATTATAAAATATACAATTGTGATAGTTCTTTCCCAAAAAGTTGAAGACCCAACTCCAATGGTCCACATACTCTGACTGGACAAAATATTTGGACGGATGTAAATAACAATGATTCAACAGACATGGCCAAATGTCAATGTATACACACAAGGGATCTAAACACTTTGGGCATAACCCCTATAGTGTGACTGTCGAGGTTTAAACTTTGATCTTTTCTTCTAAATACTGTTTATTGAATCAGTAATTAAGCTAAGCCTATGCGGACAAGAATTGTGATAGTCCTGATCTTTAGAAAGGTGGAGATGCTCTGTTAAAATATAGAAATTTCTATAGACGACGTAGTATGTACTTTTAATTCTTTACTTCTATTTTCATTGTAAAATCATCGTTTCATTTCTTTTAAATTTAAATACAAAAGTATGAGAAATTTTGGTAGAAGATGAATGTTTGATTTTGGGTGAAAATGCTTAGTTTGAAGAAAAATATGAAAATATTGATTTTTTTTTTTGAAGAAAAAATTGATTTAAATTAGAAACAAATAATGAAAAGTACGAAAATCCCCATTGAAATCTTTTAACTCTAAATTGTGTAGTTACGTTCTGTTCATTAGAGGACAAAAACTGCTACAATTGTTCAAAGTTTTGTATGAGATTGTTTTATATATATAAAAGAAAAAATGTGTTGATTTCTCTAAAAAAAAAAAAAAAAAAAAAAAAAAAAAAAAAAAAAAAAAAAAGAGAAAAGTGCAATTGTTATATTGTGTATATTAAAGTACATTATGCATATGGTAGACCTTATTTAAATTATGTATATGCAGACATGCAGTGAACATATTATGTACTTTTATTTAATAAAAATTAAAACTTTAAAAAATTTTAATTCCTAAATATGAAAGAATTTAATATTATTTAAGTTAAATTATAAAATATATACTAAGGATCTTGTAGTTTAATAGTACATGCATATGTTTTGAGTGCTATAGTATCTGTTCATATACTTTCAAAGAACCAATAACGCCTCCACTGAGGCTCAAACTCATAACCTTGTAGTATCTGTTCATATACTTTCAAAGAACCAAACGCCTCCACTGAGGCTCAAACTCATAACCTTCCAAATGGCAGTCCAATTCAGGTACCATTAGACCACATAGTCTTGGTGCAAACATGCATATTTAATATAATAGAAGCTCTAAAAAAACATGTAAACTTGCATTGTCAGAAAACTCCAAACAAAAGAGAAGGCACAATATAAGCCTTTTTTGAGGCCATCGCCCAGATAAAAGACGGCATAATACAAGTCATCTTGAAAGTTATGTAAAGTAGTGCACAACATAAACCCTTCTAAAGCTAAGGTTAGTGTTCACGAGAAACAACACACTTTGAACACAATAATAAAGCAGTGTACTTGTAACTAAAATGAAAACCATCCAGTTCCATTTGTGCAATATTTTTTCTATGGGCAATTAATCCCTCAAGGTTTAGCACAATGTCATGATGATGATGTAGTATTGCAGAATAATGATTATAGTATCCTTCAACTATATATTTTCATGTGACTTTCACTATTTAGTTATAATTATATATACTAAATTTATCTTTAATTTCAATAGTACTTGACACTTTCACTTTTAAAATTTGGATTAATAACAATTAAAATAGTAGATTTAGCCCCTCAATTAATTAATATGTAATAGAAAAAACTTAAAATTCTTAATTAATTCTTTAGGGCACAATAATGCAAGTGCAATTTCATGACTTTCATTGATTTTCATCAACCTAACACTTTTGATTCCTTAATTATAGAGTATAACGAAATTAGCCTATCTCAAGGTTAAAGCACTACTTTGTCATGAATAATTTCATAATTTATCATTTTTTAACTAATAAATTAAATACCCCCAACATTTTGAATGTATTATTCTACATCTTGGCATCCTCTTAACCATTTGTCTTCTACAAATATATAAGAGCTTCAATTTTTTATTTATTTATTTTTGGTTGGTCATGTGTCCTATTTTAGATGTTTCAATAATTAACTTTTCATATATATCAATCATTTTCTTGAGATAGCGAAACTAGGAGCGATCACTAACTTTACCATCAACCTAAGTATATTTTAAAAGTAGAGATACATACTTTTGAGAAACTAATTCAAATATATTACAGTAACGGGGAAATTTAAAACTATAAAATCAAAAGTCAAAAAAGCATTAAAATTACACGACTTCCCCTTTAAATTAGAGTTTTAAGCTTTTGCTATTATCTTATAATAATAATTATTAATAATAATGATTATCTTAGTCAAGCCCACCAAATATTCATGGGATTAGGTTGCTTGCCGGCAAATTATTTTGTGGACTCGGAATTCGGATTCAAAATACACAATTTACGTACGGAATGCAGTGGCGGAGCCAGGAAATTTTGTCAGTGGGGGCAGAACATTACAACAAAAAAAGATAGTTTTTACAAAAATGAAACACTTAAAAGTATAATTATAAATATTTTTGGATATAAGTAAAAAATAAACCATATCAAAACTTTATAAAAATATTTATAATAAAATATGAAACATAATTAATTTGATAAAATAATTAGAATAGAAAATAAATTATAAAGTACACATCTCATTTTATATATATGAAATTGTGTTGAAGCAATAGCCTAACAATTAATAATAAAAAGTCATAAAACTTATTTAAGCACAACAAGATTCAAACCCTAGACCTTACCAAAGGCCAAACACACGCCCAACCAACCGAACTGAAGCAACACTTGTTTAAGTTCTTGTGTTTTATTATACTAATACTTAAAACCTGTTCTATATATACATATATACATACAAGGATAATATAGGGGTGGGGTGGGGGGAGGGGGGCAGCTGCCCCCACTGCCCCCATGCTGGCTCCGCCCCTGACGGAATGTTCACAATTTTAAAAAGGTAAATTGTGAACATTTAGTATGTAAATTGTGAATATTCAGTATGTAAATTGTGTATTTTGAACTCGAATTTACCTTGTAATGTGGACCCGAGTCCATGATATAAGCCCGCATCACTTGATTTTTGTTTAATTTGAATGTTTTTTTTTTTTTTTTTTTTTTTTTTTTCAATTTGTATCTCGATTTAGTATGATTTAGAAGTTAAAAAAATAATCAATTGTGTATTTCTACCACAACGTAATGCACACATTTTGTATGTGTGTGTATATTTGGTAAATTATATTGGTTATCATATAACATCAGCCTATAATTCTCAGATATTATTTGGGAAGAGAACATTATTAATTACTTGGTTGTTGAATCTCAAATAGTAAATAAATTGGTTACAAGATAACATCACAGAATAGTCATCATCATTCTATTTTTAAAAAATAATAATAACAACAATAATAAAGTAAAGAATAAAATAAAATTGGCTAGTGCCAAATATTACGTTTGTAATTTCGTTATCATATAATAACAAAACAACAAACATATGATAAATGTTATATCTCTTCCCTAAATTTTCTTCATAATATTCACATTTAATCCTTATATGTCACTAATTAAATTATGTTTAAAAATTTTGACTAGTAAGTTAATTTCTTTTTCAACTCTCCGTAAGATTTACCAATTTACAAACAGAATGAATATAATAATGAGTTTTATTGTCTCATTTGAGGTGGACATTAACATACAAATATATGTCAATATTTTCGGTATATATGAATGTAAAAGTTTACTGTCATAACTCATAACTCTATAGCCCATCATCCTCATCAATTAAGTGATTAGAGAAATTACCATACGTTTTTACCTTTGAATTAATTTATAAAATCTATAATGTTACGTTCTTGTTTATTTAATTGCACTAAAATAATATATAAACAAACATATAATAATCTTTCTTCTTTACATCGCATCTAGTTCCAGTTTGTCTCCCAAAATATATATATATATATATATATATATATATATATATATATATATATATATATATATATATATATAATCTAATTTGCTTAAACCAAAACAGTCGTGAGATTAAGGAAATTAAGAAAGAGTAATACTAGATATTTTTTCACTTCTGAAACATACATGAGATTAAGAAAATTAAAAAAAAATGAGTAATGCTAAACACTCCTCTACTTCCGAAACAGTCATGAGATTAAGAAAATAAAGAAAGAATAATGCTAAATACTCCTATGATCTACTTCCAAAATAGGCATGAGATTAAGGAAACTGAGAAAGAATAATGTGTTAGACATCTACTCCAATTTTTACTGCATTTCTTTATCGCCTAAAATGTAAATACAATATTGATTGGGATAACACATTCCAACTTGAAACCTTCCTTATAAAATATAATAGTAGTGTTATCAGACCACACACCATAATGTACTTAGCCACTATTAAACATTCTTTAATTTTATTTATGAGACCTTTAATTGAGTAACATCTATCAAGGAGAGATTCTAGGAGGTAGAAATATGCGGGGAAAGAAGCATTTCCAATTTCCAGTAAGAAATAAATACAAAAATTATATTGTAAATCTCTTTCCATTTTTAAAAAATTAAAAGGAAATTTAGAATAATTTGTAAAAGTTTGGATTATCCAAAAATTCAACAAATATCATTGAATCTCCAATCTAGTGTAACTTCGTTGGAGGGTAGTATAGGGTGATTGGGCTTCCGAAACGACACCATGTGGCTGCTGACCATGAACGCCGTCACCCTCTCCGACACCCGAATTTCCTCCATTTTCAGTTCATGCAGTCTCTTCACGTACTCCGGCACGTGCACTAGGTCCCACACCACTCCAACCCCGCCCGCCTTCAGCACTCTCACCACCTCCCCAACCACCCTCATCCGCTCCGCCGCCGCCGCCGCCGTCCTCGACCCCCCCGATTCCTTCCCCACCTTGTGCACGAACGCCGCCGACACCACCACGTCGAAGGCGCCGTCCCCGAACGGCACCCTCCGCGGGTCCCCCGCCCGGCAGGTCACGTACTCCTGCACGCCCTCCATACACGCCGTTTTGAGGGCCGCGAGGGAGCGTGTTCCGGCCGGGTGTAACCCCACGACCCGCCCCGACGACCCCGCTTTCTTCAGCTGCAGAGCCACCGCGTTGAGCAGGATCCCCCGGTCGTCGCACCCCAAATCGAGCGCGTGCTTCACACACGTCCAGTCCCCCACCGCCCCCACCATCCGCTGCGCCATTTCCCACCGCAGCGCCACGGAGGAGTAGAACATGTTCCCGGCGGCGTAAAACAGACACACCGCGGAAAGCGCGGTAACTGAACCCGTAAATCCCGCCGCGAATCTCGCCGTCCCCGACCCCGGCACGAAACTCTCGAAAAACACGCAAATGGGTTCGAAGTAAACCAGGAAACCCACAGACATCGCCGAGAAGAACACCGCGTGGAGGAAGAGGAAAAGAGTCGTCTGCCAATCATCGACGCCGTAAATCGCGTAGATCTGCGCACAATCTCTCCCGGTTTTCCCCATTCATCAATCCTTCAAAACCTCTAATCTGCACGCTTAATTCAACTAACACAGATACATAGATATAGATTCTTCAAGAAATGATGGCAGAGTAAAATCCAAGCAATAAAAGAGCGAGCGAGCCGATCGAGGCAAATGATATGATTGGATCCTGAAACTTACAAAACGGTGATACTATGTTTAGTACTAAGGATTATGTCGTCAACTTGTTTCTGGGATTTTGTCAGTTTCTTAGAATCCCAATGGCTTCTCTTCTTCTTTCTCAGTGGAGTGACGACTATCAGTATGGAGAAGAGAGAGAGAAGTGAATATGGAGTAGTAGAATGGCATTCATATAGATCAAGGACACAGGGGACCACATGAGATAATTATTTTGTATGATATATAAATATATTGATATCCGTATTTCTTTATAATAATATATTCACTTTAAAAATTGTTTTCCTCGTTGCAATAAAAAATTTAAATAGAATTAGAAATGTATGTCAGTTAATTAATATATTAAATATATGTATCTTTCAAAATATGGTATTTAATTAATGAGAATAATTATGAATCGAGGTAATACGATATTAAATTTCTTTAAGTGAATAATATTATATTGTAAATGGAGGATATGGAGTGACGGACGTTAAATGAGTTTCTTATATGAGGTATGATTGAATTTTGAATTTGAATAAGAACGTATTATAGTATGTAAAAATAAAACTAGTATCTAATTTTGCTTAATTAGTATTAATTAATTTGATTTTTTTCTATATACTTTATTTATTTACATATATGTGTGTGTGTCTTGCAAATTAAAGTGCATTGAATCTAGGTACGTAAAGTGCTTATGCTTGGTGTATCATAACATGCAAAACGTGAACTTTCATTACATAAAATGTGAATTGATATAAGATGAATATGCAAATTAATGTTAAATATTAAATAAAATAACAAACAAGCTAACAAGTTAATAATGTGTTGTAATGGTTAAACTTGAAGTAATTATATAAGTAAATTGAGTTCAAATATTTTTAATAATATATAATGATGCAACAAATTGAAGGATAAATTGATAATATAGTAAGGTAGATGACAATAAAAACGCAGAAAAGAATGCAACGCGCACTTTACAGGTTTTTTTTTTTTTTTTTTTTAATTATGACAATTTGCTGGATGGTTTGTTACTTTTGTCGATGTTTGGTACCTTTTGATACTATCGCACATGATATTTTTCACGCTTCACGTTTCTAGACTGATGATTATTATATTGTTGTCAATGCTTAATTGGCACAATTTTGATATTGCATCTATCACATTATTCATTTCACACTACATAGAGTGATCCTTTTATACTCCTTATAGAATGCTTTAATTTTATTTTCTAATTTTGTTTTTTTAGTAGGTTTCTCTATTTCCTAGCATTTTGCTTTAGCCTTTAGGACAGACTGACAGATCGAGTCCTTCAATATCTTTTTTTTTTTTTTTTTTTTTTTTTTTTGAAGATTTCAATATCTCATTTTATGTACCATCTATATAACAATCACAAATTGTATTGTGGACCATCACCATCAATTCATCATGTTTGTATGGTGAACCTTAATCTAGATTATGCATATATAATTAATATATATTGTCATTTCACTTTTAAAAAATTATATACATTCAGTTATAATTGGATGTACATAAAATTTTTTTTAACTAAATATACAAAATAAATGAATATATTAATATTTTGTTAAAAAGTATATAATATGTTAAATGTTTGGGTATAATTTACATTAGGGTTCACAATGCTTATGGTGGACCTCGATCTATGATATTCTTTCTTCTTTAAAAAAAAAAAATATTCTTTTTATTTATTTATTTTTTAATTTAATATATTCGTAGTCTACTCTATCATCTTAATTTGTAAGTAGAGTTGAAAATAAGTAGTTCATTCTCACCCTTTTGTCAACACGCCATGAGCATAAGTACAGGACTACCCCTAGCTACTTTCTCTCATTCGTCGCCATTCTTTCAACAAAACTAAAGTTACGATCAACAAATTGTAATTTAAATAAAAAAGAGTATCTGCATGGACAGCTCAAGTGGTCATAGAGGTGAAAATTGAAAAAAATGACTAATGATCGAGTCTCACCAGTGACAGTGTGGGAGCAACCTCTCAAAGGGAGAAGGGCTCTTGTGCACACAGTAAGCAAAAGTCTAGCCTCTGTGGTTCATGTTCAGTTGAGTTACCATAATTTACATGGGATCCTAGATGCTCTGTCGTGGGGGGCCTTTAGTGTTGGGGTTCAACCTTTTGGAAAGAATAAAAAAGAGTATGGTTTTTTTTTTTTTTTTTTTAACGGGTGTTTGGTTGGAGGGACAATTCAATTCCCACATAATTTCGAAGGCAAGTAAATTTCTTCGTTAGAAAGAATTGTAATATGGATAGTTTGGACTTTATATACTACTTATTCCTTTTCAATTCCATGTATATCAAACATTGGAATTAAAATTTCCAGTAATTCTATTTCTGCCAACCAAACACTAAATTTAAATTACGACTTTATTCCACATTATTCATCTCCCGTGAAAATTGTATTTCTTTTTCCACTTAATTTCTTCCCTCCAACTAAACGCCCCGAAAAGAATATGATTTGGATTAACATTATTTATAAAGTTAGGGTTAATTATAGTCTACCGAACCAATTTTGTGTCAAGGGAGGATCATGACCAATCCTTTATTTAGATATAAATCATCATAACGGCAACCTTTATATACAAGTCCCGAAAGATATCAATGCAATTACAGATCGAACTAAATGAAGAATTAGTTGGCTACGCATCATAATAACGTGACATTTAATTTGGCCTTCACGTTTATCATAACCCTCCAATCGAATTTATGTATGTAGTTGCTAGAAGCTGATGCCATTGAATTGGCATTGATGGTCTTGTTAACTTAATTAGATTTGATGTAATTTTTATTGTAACATTTTCATTGTAGGGGATAAAACACTAGTAAAATAATAAGGCTGGAAGAAAGGGCAAAAATGTCATTTTGTAATAAGATAATATAAATCATTTAGAACAAAGTCAAATTATTATTAAATAAAGTTGTTGGATTAGGTGGATTCCGACGGTGAAGAACGCGGGAAGTCTACAACAGAAATTCCAAAATAGAGGTTTCGATCATCTTAAGGAAAACCTCCTCTTTTATTGTTTTTAAATAAATTCTTATTGATTTTCAAAAAAAAATAAAAAAATTCTTATTTTGTAAAGGAATATTCTCATTTCTCATATATAGTATTTGACTATCCATGTCTGAATTACTGAATAGTGAATACGTCCAATATGAAAGTCAAAAGCGTGAAGGCCAGCATTTCAATTTGGCATGCGAATTAGAAGGCAAATTATTTAACTACTAAATGTTCACAATTTACACACGCAATGTTTATAATTCAAATTATAAATATTCTACATGTAAATTTTATATTTTGGACCTAGGTCCATCTTGCAAGGTGAACCCGGGTCCATGGTATAACTGTTGGAATAAGAAACACCCCTTTTAGATATGGAAAATAGTATGTCTACTCTCACTTTATACTCCTAAATTTTACTCCCTTACACAAAATCTTGATGTAGACACTTTATTGGGACCCACATGAAAAATATAGCTTATCAGAACACGCCACCTCAGGGAGTAAAATTTAGGGAGTAAGATTTTGGAGCACATATAGTAGAACTCTTTAGATATAGGTATTCTTATTTATCTTGTTAGCTAAATGAAACTTAGGTTTTATTAGAGATTAAAAGGTAAGGATGTCAACTTTAATTCATAATTAATGAGTTAACTTGCAAAAGGTTTTTTAAAAATTATGGGTTATGACGAAAAAAAAAAAAAATCATCTATAAAGTTTATTAGGTTGATCTTATGAACCAAGCCACTCAAGGCTACTTTTTATTTCATAAGCCATGTGGAACATTATATATAGAGGAGCCTATAAGTAGGCTCTCCTTTCATCTTGATTTAATTTTTATTTTATTAAGGTTTCAAATAAAATTTTAATAAATATATTAATAAAATTATTTTTAAAAACAAATTATTGTTTATAAAAATAAATAATGAAAAATAACAATATATTATAATTATTATATTATAAATATAAATAGATCAAATTTGTTATCTTTTAAAATTTTAAATTAAAATATATAAATATAAAAATTTATTTATATATTTTATACAGATGTCCAAAATAAAAATAAATAATGAAAAATAACAATATATTATAATTATTATATTATAAATGTAAATAGAACAAATTTTTTTATATTTTAAAATTTTAAATTAAAATATATAAATAGGGAAAAACGCACTTTTGGTCCCTCAATTAGTAGCCAATATGCAATGTTGTCCTTAATTTTCAAATTGGACACATTTGGTCCCTCAATTATTCGACCCGCAGTCGTTTTGGTCCTTCCGTGAGTTTGTAATTCTAACACCGTTTAAAGCATGGGTATACATGTAATTTCACATTTCATTTACTCGGCCAATTGTATTTCCTCCCTTCCTCCGCCAAGTCTCGCAATTCCGCCACCACTCCTCAACCCTAACCTTCGAATTGAAGTTGCCATTGACAGCTTTCTACCTCTTCGAATAGAAGACGCTATTGAAGATAATGTCTTCAAGCACTGTGGGTTCAACACAATGGATGGCAGAAGTGCGATGTTGGTGCGACAAATTGGCTCCGGTCAAGATGTCGTGGAGTACTGCGAATCCAGGGAAGAGATATAGAGCTTGTCCACATTATGGAGTAAGTATACAAAACCATTTTACTTAAATACCAACACTTACAAACACAGAGTTCATTTGTTTTTGTTTGTTACACTCATTTCAGGGTAATGACAGCTATAGGTATTTTGAATGGATTGACTCCGATGTCTCAGAGCGTGTTTCCAGAATTATTAGAGGGCTATTGAAAAGATTGGATAAGAAGGAGAGTGAAATCCAAAGGCTAGAAATCATAATTGAAAAAGAAAATGGTGTGATTAAGAAGATGAAGTTGGAGTCTATGTTTCACTTTTTCTATGGGTTTGCATTTGGAATTGCAGTTGCCCTTATTTGTATGAGACTTGGGATGAAAACTGGTGAACCAAGTCCAAAGCTTTTCCAGCTCAATTAGGATTTAGAAATTAGTGGTAGTATCAACTATGTAAGCATTGTTTATGTATGGAAGTATATTTTTGTATGGAAGCTAAACTTTGTTTACTTGAATGGCATGCTGCCAAGTAATGGTAGTTAAACTTTGTTTACTTGAATGGCATGCTGCCAAGTTGAATACTATATGCTACATTGCTACTGACCAAAAAGTTCAAACCAAACTGCTAAGATGCACAAAAACCAAACTGCTAAACTCCAAGTGAGTGTGTCAAACCAAAAGCCAAAAACCAACTGCCAAACCAAAGGCCACAAGCCTACTGCCTACTGCCAGAAACCAACTGCCAAGTTGAATAATATATGTTACATTGCTACTGACCAAAAACTGCAAACCAAACTGCTAAGATGTAAAGTTAACAAATAAAGATTAACAAAAGTCATTCATTAACATGTTGAAGTTAACAAAAGTGTCATTGTTTGGTTTACTTTACCAAAAGATCACATATCAAAGTTGATCACATATCAAAGTTTACAAAGGTGACAACTACTACCAAATTAGACCAAAGTAAACCAAAGTCACTTCTACAACATGTAAATTCCATATGACTATACAAAAATAGACCAAACTGCACTTTCAGTTTTGTTTCTTCTTTTCAGTTGTTCTCTTTTTCCTAGCCTCTCTTTGGACTGCATGAGCCTGTTATAGGCTTGAAACCGTTACAAAATTCTTCCCTGATCTTGTGATGACATTTGGAGTAGAACTTCCAGCCTGTTGTGAGGAAATAAAGTTTGACAGTGGAGGGCCTTGCCTATGAGCTACTTGTGTTGGTTGAGATGTCATTAACTCCTGAAATTACATCAGAAAAAACAGTAAATTCAACCGAGAAAGTTTCAGTATTAAATGCTCAAAGTATGTAGTTCATTCAATTACCATCTCATCAAGTACAAAAGATGGGACTTGTGTCTCAACTGCTATATCTTCTAACTGGCCTTCAATTTGTACATCACTATGTCCAGCTACTACCTCATTAATCTCAGGTACCTACAGATGATAACATTAAAAAATAAGCAAGTTATATTTACAATATGGATTACTCACTGGAAACAAGTACCTGTGGATTCTTTTTTTTTTTTTTTTTTTTTTGCAAGTTGCTTTATTGTGCCCTTTCACTCCACAAACACTGCACCTTTTGACTTCCCCATCTTTCTTTGTTCTTAGTGCAATGCTATCTTTCTTGTTCTCTTCAAGAGGGTTGATCTTTCTCTTTTTTTTAGGCCTCCCAGGTTGTGCCTTATATTTTGGGGGGAGTGGAGCTGGAAGATTGGTTTTGGGCCACAACTCTGAAGATGAAATAGGCAGTATTGCTGGCTCATATGCTTTCAAATAAGACTCCACTGTATAACACTGATGTACATAGTCTTCTGGGCTTTCCGTTTGTTTTCTTATAGCTGAAATGGCATGACTGCAAGGGATGCCTGTGAGATCCCACCTTCTACAACTGCAATGTCTCTGATTTAAGTCCACCTTGAAGGCCTTAAAGTTCTCATCATCAACTTGGTAAATGTTTTCTGTAGACTTATATGTACTGTACCTAGATGCCTTGTCTTTTTCCTCTTCAATCAACTTACATATCTTTGGACAAATCTTCATAGGATGACTTCTAAGTCTTTCTCTATTTTTCTGCATTCTAGTCATAAGATAGATCCTTAGCTTCTCACACATAGTTAAAAGTGGTTTGTCTCTGAAATTTAGGATAGTACCATTCCATGATTCACACAAATTGTTCAAGAGCAAATCAGTCTTAGGAAATGTACTGAAAAAGCCCTACAGTAGTGTTTAGCATCCCTTGCAGCTAACCAGTCAGCAGCCTTCTCATTTAATCCCTTTAACTCCTCCATTTGCCTCTTGTATTCAGCTTCTGTTGTTGCTTTACACACTGCCCACAGTTTCTGTTTCAGTACATTCTCGGTGAAACCATCCTTTACAAAGTTAGCATGCATGTGCCTTACACAGAATCTATGCTCAATTCCACGAAACATTTCTTCAACAACAGGAATCAATCCCTTCTGCTTGTCTGAAATTATTGTCCAAGCATGGGGATTATTTGAAATGTTAAGATCATTGTCCAGTCGCTCTAAGAATCATGACCAACTCTCCTTCAATTCTCCCTCAACAATAGCAAATGCTATAGGGAACAAGCTGTTATCTCCATCAAGACCTACAGCAGTCAATAATTGCCCGCCCTTCTGGCAACCCTTAAGATGACAACCATCTAACCCAAAGAAATGTCTACATCCTCTCAAAAACCCTTCTTTGCAAGCTGCAAAACAAATATACAGCCTAAGAAACCTTGGTCTTCCATTTACAGTAAACTCTCCATCAACCTTCATCTTCACAGAAGTTCCAGGATTACTTCTTTTCAATTCCTCACAGTAATCATTAAGTAAGTGGAACTATTCAGAATCATCACCTTCTAATTGCTTTAGAGCCTTTTTTTTTTTTTAGCTCTATAAGCCTGGTGTTTAGTAACCTGACATTTCAACTTTGATTTAACATGTTCTTGAAATTGTATTCTACCCCATTCTGTGTTAAGTTTAAAGTCGTCTTTGTACATTCTGGCAAAAAAACCAGAGTTCACTGTTTTATTCTCATCTTGATCCCCACATGTGTGCTCTGGATTGTATGTCTTAACCTGCAATGGACTTCTTGGATTGCTTCTTGAGGCAAAAATAGTCCAGTTGCAAATGTCATTATGTCTACACACAACCCTGACTCTTCTACCTTCATTCTTTACAAAGTGGATATCTTTTCTCTTATTTGCCTCATGATACTTAACAGCCCATTTAAACTCAGCTGCTGATTTGAAAATCATTCCAATCACAAACTTAAAGCCTTCTTTTTCCAGATTTCTTTCTTGGAAAACATTTTCACCAGCTGTCAATCCACCATCAGAATCATCTGAATTTTCTAAACTCCTAAACAGTTCTTCAGACAATTCAAAATCTACTTCCTGAACTTCATCCCCTTCCTGCCCAGCATTAGCCATCAGTTGTTTAGAACTTGTCCTAGTATCCATAAAATTATGGTCTTCCTCACCTTCATTTTCACCTTCTACCTCATCCTCCTCAACTACATTTTCAGCACTCTCGTTTATTTCATCATAGAGTAGGCAATCATCTCCCAATTCCCTAGATAGCTCTACATCATAATCCCATTGATCATCAAATAAATATTCAACAAATATTTCAAACTCCTTGTTTGGTGGAAGCTCTCCAACTAAACTGACTATGTCTTCATCATTTATTAGAGGCTTCAGATCAGTTTTCGTTGGCTTCTTTCTACCCTTACCCTTAACCATAGCCCAACACTGGACTTTTCTATCACAGAACCTCAATTGTTTTATCATTCTCCTTAAATCTAGTAAACTGGCCTCATGACAATTGAAATGGTCAAAATACTCCACTCCACCATTCCTATAACCCACTGTTGGATGCCATACTAAATCCCCACCAATATGGAATTTTATGCTAAAGACAGAAGCTGCTTCACCAACATCTATAAAATGCAGTAAAACAATTCTATTTATAGCTTTTCCAAAACAAAAAATGGTGTACTTGCAGTCAAACAAGTAATTGCACTAAAAATAGTCCCAACAACTAAATGCTTCATAGGTCCCAACCACACAAAAACAACACAGAACTGCATACGGTTAAAAAAGTAAATGCACTGCTTTTAAAAAATTTTGGGAAACTAACACAAAATATATATATTCATTTCCATGCAAGTACAAATGGTCCCATATGATTTCCCCATTTTCTATTGAATATTGTATGATTTCCCCTTTTTTCTATTAAACTACAGGGGGTGTGTCCTTTTGCTTTATATCGGAAGTCCTCACAAAGCTTTAGCATAGAACACAACAAAATGAACATGCTAACATCACAAGTAGGACAAAATACATGTATACATTTCAGTTGAGAACAACAAAACAAACTAACACTTGAGTTTAAAAAAAAATTAGGTAGAATACAGATGCCCATAATTGGTTTTTTTTTTTTTTTTTTTTTTTTTTTAAATGTAGGATTGTGCATCGGACGGGTTCGGGCGAATCGAATTTCGGATTGACAGATTATTTCCCTATCCGTTTATTTTTTAGGGTTCAACTCATTGGATATTTCAAATTCGGATTACGGACGGTTGTGTTCGGATTGAATCGGGTTGGAGAAAAAATACAAATTAAGTACTAAATAAGTAAATCAGCAAAATGGGTTTAAGTAAAGCTAAGTTAGCTAACTAGCTAAGTAGTAACTACTAACTACTTAGAAACTTACAACTTAAAAATCAAAACTCATACAACTTAATGAACTTATAGACTAAACATGCTACAAAACTTTAATTACATTTTTCAAGTTTACAAAAGATAGTTCAGCATACAAGTCTGCAACAGCAAGTCAGCAAATCAAGTCTCAAGCAATTCAGCATTCCTCATCCTCCTGCTTAAGATGCAAACTTAAAACAGAGTTAAATAACATAAAAAAAATTAATAGGTAAAAGAGTAAGGTAGAATCATAATACCATATCAGATTAGGCTAACATATGCAAACAGAATTCATACTGAACTGATATTGTTATACTTGTAACCTGTTGTTGACTCAAGTGGAAGGGGCCAAGGATTCAAGGCAGTAACAAGTTAATTGTTGCCAAGCCAATGAAGCCATTGTCATGTACATCTAAAATTCACTTACATAATTGAATTCATATAAGTCAAAACTCATAACAGATTATGATAATCTAATCTTCTAAGAGAACAGAATAACAACTAAATATAAAACTGAGAGCAGAATGAATGAACATTACTGCAATGGTGGATAGGGAAGTTCCAGCACTCCTAGCTCCAGTTGGCAACTCTGCAAATCAAAAAGACAAAAACACATAAATTAAAATAGTAAAATATAATATTATTTAATATTTTAAATACAAAGTAATGAAAGAATTAGTTAATTATCTTTTTCAAGCCTTTCACAATTATCAATATTTTCTTCAATTTGTATTGGTTGATTTGGTAATCTTAACCAATCCTGTGTACAAATTAAAGCTTCCACAATCTTAGGAGTTAAGGAACTCCTAAAGGGATCACTCTACCACTTGCAGAAAAAGCACTTTCTGAAGTCACTGTGGATATTGGAACTACAAGAATATCCCTTGCCATTTTTGAGAGAATGGGAAGTCTCTTAGAGTTCACCTTCCACCATCTAAGGATATCAAAATCATCATTGTCTTCCACAACATCCTCACTCAAATATAGTTGCAGCTCAGTCTATCTAATACTTTCACCACTCTCCAACCTTTGCCTTTTGAGTTCACTTTTCAACCTAGATTGTGGCTTACCAAAAGTAGTAGCACTAGACTGCACAGTTACTGGTTTAGAAAATTGGGCAACAATAGCTAGTTCAGTGCTTACATTCACAGAGTAAGTGGCTGCATAATCATTGAACAGCTCAACCAGTGCAGATTGGACCTTAGCAAAACAATCATTGCCTTTATCTTCACCATAAAGTTGAGTAAACTGGGTTGGCATATACTCAATTTTATCTCTAGGGTCCAAAATATTGACAAAGAATATCACATAGTTCATTTTAACATGCAACTAAGATTAGAGATCTCACTAAAGAAAGTGTTAGATGTCACATAAAGAGAACCAGAAATTCTCACAGTCATATCATAGAAAGTTTTCAGCAGAGTTACCAAACTTTTCACATCAAACCAATCTAGAAAAGTTGGCACAGAGAAACCAAGGTCAACAGAAAATGAGGAATCATTTCCCAAATAGGCATCAAAGACTGCATGGTACTGGATTGCAGTGTTCAGCATCATATATGTGCTATTCCATCTTGTAAGAACATCCAGCTGCAAAGCTGATTTGGCTTCCACCCCAATAAGATCAGCAAGCTCTCTAAACTTTTTTTAGCCTTGCAGGGGAGTTCCTAACCCATGTTACTACTTCCCTAACCCTCTTAACTGAACTGTCAGCAAACTTCAACCCATTTTGCACCACCAGATTCAGAATGTCGGCTATACGCCTATACACCTCATGTGCATGCATGTACTTACACCTTACAGAAGTGCTACCCCAAGACATCAATTTACTCTTAAAAAATCCCATGGCAGTATCATTGGAAGATGCATTGTCAACTGTGACCAAAAAAGACATTCTTAATACCCCACTCAACCAAACAAGTCTCCAAGGCCTTGGCTATATACTCTCTCTTATGAGATGAAATGGGGACAAAGGCTATGATTTTTTTTTTTGTTGAGCTTCCACTGATCATAAATGAAATGTGCATTAATGCACATGTAGTTTATCCTCTGTACAAAGGTCCATGTGTCAGTAGTTAAGCTAACTCTTTGGGAGCTACCTGTGACAACCCAAAATATTTTTTCTCGCGTTTTCAAAAATAAATTATTGTTATTCCTACAATGATTTAGTCCAAAATGATTTTTTTTTTCTTCAAGTCTTTCCAATTTTAGAAGCCCAAACATAGTTATATTCTATGAGCATTCTTGGGCAATTTATATCCATCACCACGACGCGCGTTGCACTGTGCGCCTAGATGCAAAACGACGTCGTTTAAAATTTTTTTTTTTTTCTGAAATTTCCTGCCCCAGTGAATGGCAGTAATTTTTTCTTTAAAAAAAAACCGTTGTTCAAAAATGTACATAATGTTATACTAGAATACACATAATTGTATACATGAATGTACATAATTATATAACAAAATATACATACTCTTTTTAAAAGATAATACACATAATCTAACATAATACATAATAAACATAAACTTTTAATATAATACACATCAACTCTTAACATAATACACACAAATTTTCTGATTCGGATGTACATAATTGTATAAAAAGAATGTACATAATTGTATAAAAAATGTACATAACTGTATGAACAAATACACATAATTGTGTGCAAATACACATAATCACAGCAACTTCCTACCGCGCCTCCCAAAATGACCCCAAAACGACGTCGTTTTGGGAGGCGCGCGGCGCACAGTGCTACGCGCGCTGTGATGTAGGGTATAACGATTGCCATTCTTGAGTCCAAAGAAATATTTTATCCTTGTTCTAGCCCAATTCAATTACTTTTAGCCTAGCCCAACCCATTGATATCAACCCATTTATTCTAGACCTAAATATTTAATGTGTTGTTTGTTGTTTATTCTTCAAGCTTCAGAACCAAACAACCCCTTGGCATTTTTTCTCTCTTAGCTCTCTCGGTCTACAGATGGAGGGCGGTGGAGGTAAAAAAATAATTTGATAATTTCACAATTTTAATATTTTATTACTAAAAAAATCTCATAAATGACATAATAAGTAATATAAGGTAAAAAAAAAAATGTCAACGTGTCATTCAAAAGTCTATCAAATTATTATTTATCACATCATTCAAGAACATTTTCAACAAAAACTAAAATAAAATAAATAGAAGACTAAAATTATAAACTTATCGCCTAGAAATTAAAATCAATTGGATAAAAATGATAATAAACAACTAAATGTGGTAATTTCAGTAAGCTGATTGAATTAAATGTGATTAAATTAAAAGTTAAAAAATAAATATTTTGAAGTTAAAAAATAAATATAATAATGTCATAATAATTTGAGAGTAAAAATAGAACGTTCTCTTTTGATTACGTTAAATTAAACCTTGTGAGTACGTCACCGAGAAGGTTAACATCAAGGTTAGTATACATAAGTATCAGCAATACTATTAGTGAGGGTGAAAATTCAAATTAAGTTCCATGAGATGATTGAACTATTTATTTTTGTGGTGCATAACAATGGCAACATACCGTGACGAGACCTAGGGACATACATATGACGGAATAAGAAAATTTTATTAGTGGAACTAAATCTATAAGGAATTTGCCTGTTTCTAAATCTGGTATAGCCTTTCACAATTAGGCAAATTGCCAAATTATACCATGATGATAAGAAGGATCATTAATATAAAGTTTATGTTTAATATTTTGAATGTTTATTTATGTCCTGAATATTATTTTTTGGTAGTATATATAAAAATAAACTATCAGTAGTCAAAAAATGAATATTTAATATATTAAAAATGATCCTTAAATTAGGTGAAACTTACAAGGTGGATTATGATTCATGATAGAATGATGGTCACAATTAAGATAATTAGGGCTTTTGGATAATATTTAGACTTGATTAAAAAAATACAATTCTTTGGATGGTTGAGCCTCAAACTTAATTGGATTTACAATTCTTTAACAAGGAAAAACACAAAAGAAAAGATCACATATAATAATAATAATAATAATAATAATAATAATAATAATAATAATAATAATAATAATAATAATAATAATAATAATAATAATAATAGGAACAACAACAACAATAAATAAATAAATAAATAAATAAATAAATAAATAAATATATATATATATATATATATATATATATATATATATATATATATATATATATATATATATATATATAAAATCTCGACAAGTTCGATCAAGAGTTACGATGTGCACTAAGTGTACATTAAAAGAAAAAAAATAGTTTATAAAGCCTATTCAACACCCCCACCCCCTCCGTTTCTAAACTTTTACTTTTCTTCGGGACTAATATTTATTTTTATTATAATAAGTTACAACTTTTAAATTATTTATTTACATTGTTTATTATAGTTATTGACTTATTGGTAATCATTAACTAATTAACTCTATAAATTTTGATTGATAGTTACATTTGGTATCAGTGTCATTTTTTTTTTTTTATCTCTGCCTAGCCTTTTGATTAATTGCACAATACAGCTTGTTTACATATGATATACTTTTTGTATAATTTAGAATTTGTATGTAATGTGCAATTATGTTTGTTGGGCTGCTGGAAATTTTTGTGTAAACCTTTTCCGCATTTAGAATTTAAAAAAAAAATAAAAATTTTGCAATTGTTTTTTTCCGGACTGCTACTGCGCACTGTTCATTCACCGGATTTGGTTCGCCGGTGATGAACGATGTTTTGGTGGCGCCGGCTGACTGTTCGCAGAGGACGGCGGTGGTGGCGGAACTGGGTTTTTCCCGGTGGTGATGCCACGGCTGTCTCCTCCTTCAAGGGATCGGTGGTGGCCGGCGGCGGAGACAGGGCACAGCGGCGGTTCGCGAGCGGTCCGGCGGTGGTGGCGGAGTCGAGACCTCCCGGCTTCTCCGCTCCTGCTTCTCCGTTTCTACTTCCGTTTCTGTTCTGCCTCTCTGCTCTCGCTTGCGTAGCAGATGAAGAAGATGATCATTATTATGTTATGGGCTCCATTAAAAAAAAATTCTTTGATTTTGGGCCTGTGCTCATTTGGGTTTTCTGAAAAAAATTTTTATTCATCATATTTGGCTTCTTCTTATGGATTTTATCCTATTGATTTTTTTTTTTGCCTAAAGTTACTATTAAATTATAATTCTTTTGAAAAAATTATTATGTTTCAATTTGTTTGAATTTTAATTTAATATTGAATTTCAGTTTAAGTTGTATTCAGTATTACAATTTAATTGTGGAGCATGAGTTATAATATGCATAATCTGAGCATGTTTTACTGTTTATTGCATTAATTATTTGGTTGTTATAATTATGCATATGTTAGAAAAGCATGTTCTTTTAAGTATGAATTTAGTGCCTTTTAGGTCTGAGTTATATGCCTATTACGCATGTTATAGTGCCTTTTAGGTGAATTTAGTGCCTTTTAAGGATAGATTAAGCATATTATTTTACTCATTCGGTTATTGCTCCGCTCGTGCCTTTCTAAAGCTATAAAGTACATCAAAGTTCTAGTTTACCCAAATTTAAAGCCTTATCCATAGGTGTATAACCATCTTATAGATCTTTCAAACAATTTTACTTCAAATATGAGAATACATGACTTAGGGAAGTTTCTTAGGGAGGTATACTAGTTCTATGGCCCTGGCTTAAAAGCCTTGTTGCTACTAGTCCCCTTGCAACGCTACTCTGTCTAAGGAATTGGTATTTAACCGAGCTTCGTCTCGACCAACTTTCATGGGAGTATACCTAAAGATTGTCTTATCATGTTTTGGTTTAATTTGTTTGCTAGGCTTTAAATTACCCTTTGCCAAGTGATTACAATTTTGTAATTAAAGAGTAGCCACATCTTTAATTTCTTAAATTGTATTTAGATTAACTCACATAAAGAGTTGGCAATATCCTTGTAATTAATTCTATGTGATATGGCAAAATTTAGCCCACAGGCAATTTTGTTGTATTTGTAGGATTGATTAGGATGAAATGCCAGACTATGATCATAATTTGTCCACAGGGATTATGTATCGACATATAGTTTTGATAGTTTTGTCATCAAGGTGGAAAAACCCAAACCGTACCCATTTTGGTTTTCACCATTCAGTTTTGATAAATTCATTGTGCGTAAAAATTTAGCCTACAGGCAATTTTTATGGCATTTGAATTTATCTTTTGCATAAGTTTGCATTGGCAAAATATGCACTTTAGTTCTTTTGTGCCTCGAAAATCAAAACTAACAAACTCATAATTTCCTTTCAAAAACTATCCCAACTGTCTCACACATTCATGTGCCAATGCTTACTCCTAATAATCATAGAGAGTGGAATGATGCGCTCCTGATCTACTTTGGCATGAATGAGATGGACTATGCTATTAACCATCCAGAGCCCCGGCTATAACTGCGACAAACACTTAAGAAGCCAAAGACCTTTGGGCTAAATGGGAACGGTCCAATCGCCTGTGCATGTTTTTCATTAAGTCTCGGGTTCCGAGTAATATACGCCGCACGGTTGATAAGCTTAAAACAGCTCGAGAGTGTATTGAGGCCATTGACAAGAAGTTTGAAACTTCAGACAAATCCCTAGCAAGCACCTTAATAATGTAGTTCACCTCCCTTCGTTTTTCTCATGTCAATGGTGTGCGCAGTCACATCATGCAACTTAGTGATATTGCAGCTCAACTTGACAAGTTGGAGATCAAGCTGCCAGACTCATTTGTGGTGCATTTTGCACTAAACACTCTCCCTCCTGAGTATAGCACCTTCAAAATTACTTATAACACACATGACAAGAAATGGACTATTAATGATCTAATTAATAAGTGTGTGCAAGAAGAAGGGAGACTACGTCAGGAACAAAGGGGGGAGAGTGCCATGCTTGCAATAGCCAAGCCTAAAGGGAGATTTAGAAAGCGTCACACTGCAGCTAAAGGGAAAGCAAAATTATCCCCTCAGACTGACATTAAGAAAACACAGAAATGCTTCTTCTGTAAGAAGAAGAGGCATATGAAGAAGGACTGTGCATAGTTTAAGAAGTGGATGTTTGAGAAAGGTATGATTAGGGATGGCAATGGGGCGGGGCGGGGCGGGGAGTATACTCCCCGCTACCCCAACCCCGTCCCCGTCTCCGGCGGGGATTTGAAAAATTCTCCATCCCCGTCCCCGCGGGGAATTTGCCGGGGACGGGGAATCCCCATCCCCAGTCAACTCATAGTCAAAGTGTCAAATTAGTACAACTTATTAAAATAAAAAAGAAAAAAAATTAAAATAATATATAATATATTCGAATATATACACAATATCATTATGTAAGTATATTCTTTATGCTTAAATTAATAATTCAACATTCAATATTGAATATACACTCACAGTACACAAATATGTTTATGCTTAAATCAATTAAACACAGTATGTTAATATATATATATATATATATATATATATATATATATATATATATATATATATATATATATTATTCTATTTATTTTTAATTATCCGGGGACGGGGCGGGGCGGGGAGGGGTATCCCCGTCCCCGTCCCCGCCGGGGAATTTCACAAACTCCCCGTCCCCGTCCCCGTCCCCAATCCCCGAATTTTTTTCCCGTCCCCGTCTCCGTTCCTGATGGGGACGGGGATCCCCGGCGGGGACGGGGCGCATTGCCATCCCTAGGTATGATCTCTTCCTTTGTCTGTTTTGAATCCAATATTTCCGATGTTAATGCTAACACTTGGTGGATTGATTCTGGTTCAACAATTCACATTGCAAATTCTTTACAGGATAAGCAAAATCTGAGACAACCGATGTCAAATGAGCGAAACATCTTCTCCGGAAATATGATGGGCTCGCCGATTGAAGCTGTAGTGACTTACAGGCTGATTTTAGACAGTGGTTTTGTTTTGGTTTTAGAGAGGACATTTTACGTACCAACTTTTTCACGAAATTTGGTTTCCATTTCAAGACTTGTACCGTTGGGATTCAGTTTTAATTTTTCAGACAAGTATTTTAAATTATTTAATAATTCTGCTTGTATTGAAAATGGTACACTGTCTGAAGGTCTTTATCGTCTTCACTTACAAAACGATACAAGTTATGATTCCTTACATGTTCAAACTGGCACCAAACGGTGTAGTGTTAACGATAAATCTTCAATGTTGTGTCATCGGAGATTGGGACACATCTCCCTTGAGCGCATTAAGAGGTTGGTAAAGGATGGAGTACTTTCTACTCTATACTATACTGACTTTGAGACTTGTATAGACTGCATTAAAGGCAAGCAGACTAACAAGTCAAAGAAAGGTGCTAATAGAAGTTCAACATTGTTAGAGATAATTCATACTGACATATGCTGTCCAGATATGGATATGCAGGGTCAGAAATATTTCATTACCTTTATAGATGACTTATCTAGATTTACCTATGTGTATTTACTTCATCATAAGTATGAAGCATTGGATGCCTTTAAAACATTTAAGGCTGAAGTTGAAAACCAATGCAAGAAGAAAATACAAATAGTTAGGTCAGACAGAGGTGGTGAATATTATGGTAGATACACAGAAAATGGACAAGCTTTGGGTCCGTTTGCTAAATTCCTTCAAGAGCATGAGATTGTTGCCCAATACACCATGCCAAGTTCCCCGGATCAAAATGGTGTTGCTGAAAGAAGGAATTGGACTCTTTTGGATATGGTGCGGAGTATGCTAAGCAACTCCACACTTCCAAAATCATTGTGGGCGACGCTCTCAAGACGGCAACGTATATATTAAACCGGGTTCCGACCAAGGCAGTCCCCAAGACGCCTTTTGAGATTTTCAAAGGTTGGAAACCGAGTTTGCATCATATGCGTGTTTGGGGTTGTCCGTCTGAGGTGAGGATTTATAACCCACATGAAAAGAAACTTGACCCGAGGGTTATAGGTTTTATTGTCCAAAACATACGACTAGGATAGTGGAATCGAGAAATGCTAAGTTTCTTGAAGATGACTTGATCAGTGGGAGAGATCGATTTAAGGACTTAGTTCCTTTATTTGATCATGTTGACTCTTGCCCTTCAACGTCATCTAACGGAGTTGTACTTATACGCAACGCGCCTTCAGTCCCGCCTGCGATTGTGCAACCCATTTTTGACATTCCACAAGCTGTTGAAACTCAACCATTGGAAGAACAAGTTCAGGACTTACATCAACCTCCTGAACTAGACTTCGAGCCAATGGTTGAACCAATTCAGGATTTTCAGCAAGATCCTGAACCCACACAGACCGAAATTGAACCAATTCAAGAACTACATCAAGTTCCTGAAAAGGTAGTTGCGCCACAACCTTCACAAGGTACTGGTGTTCCAACATTAAGACGGTCTACTCGGGTGAGGCGTTCAGCAGTTCCTAGCTATTATGTATCGTATCTACAAGAATCTGACATTGGAGCTGAAAATGATCCCGTAACGTTTTCACAAGCTACGAATTGTGCACAGTCCGATTTGTGGTTAGAAGCCATGAAAGATGAAATGAATTCCATGAAGAGTAATGGAGTTTGGAACCTTGTTTAGTTACCTAATGGGGCCAAGCCGATTGGCTGTAAATGGGTATTTAAAACCAAAAGAGACTCATTAGGTAACATTGAGAGGTACAAGGCCAGACTCGTTGCTAAGGGATTTACTCAAAAAGAAGGAATTGATTACAAGGAGACATTTTCTCCTGTATCAAAGAAAGATTCTCTTCGAATCATTCTGGCTTTAGTTAAACACTTTAATCTTGAGTTGCAACAAATGGATGTGAAAACCGCGTTCCTAAATGGTGATCTAGAAGAGGAAGTTTATATGAAACAACCTGAAGGTTTCTCTTCTAGAGGTGGTGAGGATTTGGTGTGTAGGCTTAGGAAGTCCATATACGGTTTAAAACAAGCCCCCCGTCAGTGGTATATTAAGTTTGACGGGGTCATTTCATCATTTGGTTTTGTTGAAAGTCCCTTAGAGCCTTGTATATACCAGAAAGTTAGTGGGAGTAAAATCTGTTACCTTGTTTTATATGTGGATGATATCCTACTCGCCACTAATGAGGTGGGGATGCTTCGCGACGTGAAACAGTTCTTTTCCAAAAATTTTGATATGAAAGATATGGGTGAAGCATCTTATGTCATTGGCATAAAGATTCATAGGGATAGGTTCCGGGACATACTGGGTCTATCGCAGGAAACCTATATTAACAAAGTTTTGGAAAGATTTCAGATGAAAAATTGTTTACCGAATGTTGCTCCCATTGCAAAAGGGGATAAGTTTAGTTTGGACCAATGTCCTAAGAACGACTTGGAGAAGGAGCGTATGAAGGATATTCCATATGCTGAAGCGGTTGGATGTCTTGGCTATATTCAAGTTTGTACAAGGCCCGACATTGCCTTTGCCGTTGGTATGTTAGGGCGGTACTTGCATAATCCAGTCATGGACCATTGGGGAGCTGTGAAGAGAGTTCTGAGGTATCTCAAAGGTACTAAAGACTTCAAGTTGGGTTTTAGGCAGACGGACATCCTGGATGTTGTTGGTTATTCTGATGCGGACTTCGCTGGCTGTGTTGATTCTCAGAGATCAACTTCCGGGTACGTCTTCATATTGGCTGGTGGGGCTATTTCATGGAGAAGTGTTAAACAATCCTTAGTAACTACTTCTACCATGGAAGCCGAGTTCGTGTCCTGTTTCGAGGCTACTTCGCAAGGTGTGTGGCTCAAGAATTTCATCTCCGGGCTTAGAATTGTGGATTATATCTAAGCCATTGAAAGTTTACTGTGACAACTTAGCTGCAGTCTTCCTAGCTAAGAACGAAAAATGTGGGAGTCGAAGTAAACACATCGACATCAAGTTCTTAGCCATTAGGGAGCGTGTCAAGAATAAAGTTGTATTCATTGAACACATTAATACTGAGTTGATGCTAGCAGATCCCTTGACTAAAGGCATGCCTCCGTCTAAATTCAAGGATCTGATTCAGAAAATGGGACTTTCGTCCACTTTGTAATTTTGTATATACATTCAGTTTAATAATGAAATTCTTTTGCACTTCAATTTTTCTTCAGATACTTCAGATATTTTCTTTGAGTGTGTACACAATTCAATTTTATCTCAATAAGAAAATATACTTCCGTGGACTTGAAATGAACATATGGTTTGTTTCATTAAGTTTGATTACCTAAAGGACTCAAGGACAATTTGCATAATTGCATTTGATCATAATGGATATTACTTGCGCTAAGGAGGACATATCATTATGGTTGGTGTAAATCTTGTTCTTGGGTTCCGTATTTGCACCAAGTGGGAGAATGTAACGTTTTCCCTTTATTATTATTATTATTATTATTATTATTATTATTATTATTATTATTATTATTATTATTATTATTATTAAGATTATTATAACAATAATCATATTAAATAAGTGGTGCAAATCAATAGGCTGACTAAGTATTAGAACTTAGTCAGCATTAGGTAATTAGTTACCTACATTGATGGGATGTAGGTTATTTAGACTCCTAAGTCCTCTCACTGCTTAGTTGACGTATCATACACCATCTAGAGTCACTGAGAGAAGTGAGAGAAACACAACCAAATCTACGGTGATTTTACAGCAGCCCGAGGAACTCCCGCCCGTCAGACTACGAGTCTAGGCGATCAAGGTTCTATCAAGAATATAAGCTATGGCTGGGGGTTAGTGGACCTAACTTTTATTTATTGCCACGTATATAGTATGCTCTACGTGGATCAATGTGCTTACAGGAAAAACACAAAAGAAAAGATCACATATAATAATAATAATAATAATAATAATAATAATAATAATAATAATAATAATAATAATAATAATAATAATAATAGGAACAACAACAATAAATAAATAAATAAATATAAATATAAATATAAATAAATAAATAAATAAATACATAAATAAATAAATATATATATATATATATATATATATATATATATATATATATATATATATATATATATATATGTATATATATAAAATCTCGACAAGTTCGATCAAGAGTTACGATGTGCACTAAGTGTACATTAAAAGAAAAAAATAGTTTATAAAGCCTATTCAACACCCCCTCCCCCTCCTTCCCCACTCCGTTTCTAAACTTTTACTTTTCTTCAAGACTAATATTTATTTTTATTATAATAAGTTACAACTTTTAAATTATTTATTATAGTTATATATTGACTTATTTGTAATCATTAACTAATTAACTCTATAAATTTTGATTTATAACTTTATTTTAATATAATAAAATCATAATATATATAAAAAGTTTAAACTCTTTAAAATATAATTACTATTATCATTATTAAAATAATTAATATTTTATAAAATAACTTTGTAATGGACTTTTATTAATTTTTCTTAAAATAAACGAAACAAAAGAAATATACAATTTTTAAAAACTTTCATTCAAATAGAAAAAAATAATTTTCTAAATATCAACCAAACACTAGAAAAATAAAATATGTTTTTGAAAATAATTTATTTTCTAGATATCATTTTTCAAAAAAATATTTTTTCCAATTTCCTAACGGAACCTAAATGATTTTTTGTTTAGTATATTTTACTTTTGATCCATCTACAATAGCAGTATTTCTACTTTTGATCCTTGTTTTTCATTTGTTTTACTTTTAATCCTCAATTTTTTTAAAAAAAAAATATTTCATTTTTAATCTAAATATCCTAAATTTGTATAATGCTTGGAGAATGTCATCATACTATATTTTAGAGTATTTTGGATATATTTTAGACTAAAAGAGAACACTAGTACAGAATGAGCCATCTGCGTCTGAAGTAAATGACTATTTGCGTCTAAAGTACTTCAGACGCATATGCTCCAGACGTAGATTGGTTGAACAACTTGTGTCTGATCCTACACAGGATCAGATGCAGATTGTCATTTTTTATTAAAAAAAAAAATCCGTCTTAGCAATCTGCATCCAATTCTAATTTAACTGGAGACCGGTCGTGACCTTGCGGCGAGGGGGCTGGAGGCCGACGGCAACCACAATAAACGGTGAGGGGCGGAGGCCACGGCGACTGTGCGAACGTCGAGAAGGCAGCTGTGCGAACGTGGAGCGGCGGAGGGGGAAGACGATGGAGGGAGGTGGAGGCTGTTTTGTTGGCTTGGGAAGATGGAGGGCGACGGAGAATAGGGAAGACGACTGGAGAATGGAGAAGAGGAAGAGGAGGGCTAGGAGGCTGGGGAAGATCACGATGGGAAAAAATTAGGTGGTGTGTTGTTCAAAAAACCCTAACAATCGACGTCTGATGTTCTCCAACATCGACGCAGATTATATTTTATTTAATTTTAAAAAAGACGCGTCGACTATCTGCGTCCGAAGTTCGAGAACTTCAAATGCAGATAGTCTAATATTTAAAAGAATTAAAGTTTTAATTTTTAATTATAAAATTGCCACGCATCACTTTATGTGTCCGGTGTTTAAACACCAGACACAAATTGTCTTAATTTTATGGTAGTTTTTGTACTAGTGGAACAAGCTTCATAAAATCTATGACTAAAATTGAACTGTTTCAATGACGATTATTAAAAATAAAATGTCATGATAGTCGATGAATTAAAAGTGGAATAAACTTGTTTTTATATAGTTAATTAAGTAGACAATCATTTAATAAAAAATACACAATTATTACAATATATCTTTAGCTCGACAATTTGATGGGTTAGTAAGCGACTTGCTAGTCCATCTACAAGGTCAGAGGATCTACTCGTCCTTGTGAACGGATTTCAGATTAAATTTGAATTAATTTTTTATATGATCCCATGACCCAAACCTTATATATTAGACCAAATTCTCATTAGAAACCGATGTGCGATGCAGCGCACAGTAATAGAGATATCGAATGTTATATGGGAAAAAAAATCTTAAGGATGAAATTTCCAACCCTAAGTGTCTTCCACACCTCGGTCTGACAGAGCATTTGGGAGGATATTAATCACGATGACTCAATGCCTCAATAGATATGGCCAAATGTCGGTGCGCACGAAGGTTCTGCCTACTTTGGGTATAATCTCAACACTGTCGCTGCTGAAATTTGAACATTAGTCTCTTCTTCCAAATACTATCTACTAAATCAGTGAACTAAGCCCGTGCAGGCAACACCCATGTTAATATATAAATATTGCATGACTGCATTTAAGAATTATAAGGTCAATGTACATGTACAATGTAAGTACGTATGTAACGGTGAGTTCATGCACCGCCCCACATGCATGGTACTACGTTAGACTTTGGAACCCTTTAATATATCATCAATGGAAGTATGTAACCAACTTTTTTCTTTTCAATTTTTCCCACGCTTCATTTATAATGTGCAATCAATAACAAAGAGCATACATGCTCTTTATTTATTTAATTATTTTCATTTGTGGAATACTAGAATTCTTTTTACCAACAATTTTTTTAAAAAAATATAAAGTTAGAAATTATATATTCTTTGAGATTCAATCAGTTCAAAAATCCACAAATACTTTTTCACTTTAAAAATATTAGTTGGAAATTATAGACTTCCACTACTGGAAATTATAGAATTTCCGACCACCTAAAAGTGATTTTAAATCAAGTCGAAAGCAAAAAGTGGTCGAAAATAGCAATAAAAGTTTTTCCGGATACCAAAAGTGATCGGAACAAGGTTTTCAACTTGATTTAAGATCACTTTCAGGTGGTCGGAAATTTCATAATTTCCAGCCGTGTTCACCCATGTAATTAATAGTAGCATATATATATTTGGTTCACAAAATAGTCTTAAAATGGAATAGTATTTCCAATGTATTCGACATGTTTAAAAAAAAAAAAAAAACAAATAGTGGCTATGATATCATTACAAAATACATACAAAACAATTTTTTATCATTCCAATACATACATTCCAATATCATTACAATTGCATATTATTTAAATAGTTTTTTAAAGTGTTGACCTACACTGTTTTTTGTTTTGTTTTATTTATTTATTTTCTATCGTCTAGTATATATAATCACACATGCTATGTCACAATCAAGTACTATATCAAGAGATAAGTGTTAACAATACTAGTAAAATTGAATTGAATAGCATGCTTGTTTGTACCCTATGTAGCATAAAAATGGCAATTGAGAAACGGAAACGGTAAAACAACTATGGAGAAAAAAATTGTAGAAAACAAAATGCTGGAGAAATAATGTGTAAATATTTTTTTTTAAAATATAGAAGTATATTTGTAAATATTTTTTTTCTTATCTTGAATATGCATAAATATTAATTATCTATTAATTTCATAATTAAAAGCAATACATTAATGAATAAAAATAATGCACTAAATCACTATAAAATAGTTAAATATAACAAACTCTATTTGAAATAATAACAAGCTATCTAAAATTCAAAATACTCTTCTTCTTTTTTTTTTTTTTTCTTTTTTGAAAGGTTCAAAATACTCTTTAAACTTAAATATTCTAATTGTTTACATTTTCATTAAAAAAAAAATATTTAAACTCCAACTCAAGTTCGATCATCTGATCTAAAGATAATTTGGCAAGTTAAAGAATACCAACATTGTCCTACGATGATATAGCAGAATAAGAAAGTTTCGCTTAAAAAAAAAAAAAAAAAGTTTCGCTTAATTAATTGTGTCGTTTAGACGCATGCATCTTGTCATATAATGGGTCAAAATACATACATTGAAGTAGAGTTCAAACTAGACATTGTACCAATCAAAACGTGTACCCACAGAAGTATAAAATCTGTCACTTAAAGCCCCAAGTATTGCTTATATATTGTGTCCCTTTCATCAAACACAATTTTTGCACTTCCCAACTGTTACTGCACAACTGGCATCAATGCCAATCACTTCTTCAATGTCCACCACCTTACCCTCTTCAATCTTGTCATTCTTGTGTGAATATTATCAAATTTTCAAACTACCAAACTACACCTTTATTATATATGATTCCGACTCAAGTTGAATCACACTTAGGGTGATTTGGATGGTAAAGGGTTTTGGTGAAAATATTCTACATGTTTAGTAGTAGGGTGGAAATGAAATGATTAACAATATTGATGTTTGGTTATTTATGATCGTATAATGAGAATAAATATTTTAAAAATACAAAATCAAAAAATCAAGATAATTGATCCTAATATAATGACATCCAAAGTGCCAATATGAACCAAAAAAAAAAAAAATCAAAACAAAAATCTAAAAGCACTAATCCAAACTTAAAAAATCAAATTACCAATAAAATGGAATGATACTAGTTTTTTAATTAGACAATGTAGTTTTTAATTGAAGGATAATCAAATCCAATAGTTGTGTTTTAAAAAGTTGTCAACCAAACACTATGTTTTGAATTCCTATTCCGGCCTACTGTGTAAACCCATGAACCAAACACACACTTAATATAATTAAGGTGGCGTGCGATTGATTGAGACTTTTGTATCCTACTATCTGATTTGATATCAGTGCTTGTCTCCTTATTTTTACTATCATACTAATAATTTATTAATCATAAAACTCATTACATTTTCCCTCCTATACTTTTAAACAATGAAATAATTTAAAAATAAGAAAAATAAATAGATAAATAAAAAATAAAAATTTCGGTGTCCACACATTTAATATGAAACTTTTATATATATATATATATATATATATATATATATATATATATATATATATATATATATATATATTGAAAGGTTCCAGTGCAGTTGAATGCTTCCCGTGCAATTGTGCGGTTGATTAATGTGCCTGAGATTTGTACTTAATGTGCGTGAGTGTGTAATGTTAATGTGCGTGAGTTTTGTACTTAAGATGTGTGAGTCTTGTGCCTAAGGTGCGTGAGTTGTGTGCTTAATGTGCGTGCGTGTGTTCTTCATCCACTGCTATGAAAATTATGCGCATCCACTGCTGCATTTTCTTCTTGTTTTTGTTTCGAAGTGGTGAAGGAATGGATTTTGTCTTGTTTTGCTTTGTATACTGAGGGTCCTTTTGAGTTTTCTTACCACCCTCCTCAGTCTGCTTTGTTTCAGCCTCATTCACAATGTCTTTTATGCTCTCACAGATTGAAACATCTGTACAGGAGTTTTTCTTTCCTTCTTTCTCAATCTTTTCTCTCTCTCATGTACAGGTAAAACATAAAATCAGAACAACCATATGTGCGTTTACATATATCCATCCATTCACACACAATCAGAAAAGTTTCACCACCTTCTCTTTCTGTTCTGCTTCTTTCTGAGCTTGTAATTCCGAACTCAACTCACGCACATTAAGCACAAACCTCAGGCACATTAAACACAATACTCAGGCACATTAAGTACAAAACTCAAGCACATTAACATTACACACTCATGCACATTAAGTACAAATCTCAGGCACATTAAGCACAAGACTCACGCACATTAAGTATAAAACTCACGCACATTAATCAACTGCACAACCGCACGGAAAGCCACAAATGCACCTGATCCCTTCCATATATATATATATATATATGTATATATATATATATATATATATATATATATATATATATATATATATATATATATATATATATATATATATATATATATATATATATATATATAAATGGGTTCCTGTGCGGATTGGATTTTCATTTGAAAGGTTGTGAGTATTGGTTCTTTGTGTTTCAGTAGGTTGAGAAAGTATATGAACAGATACTACATTGTAATAGAGCAGTAGCATTCAAAAAAAAAATGGGTTCCTGTGCGGTTGAGGGTGCCAGGTGCGGTTATGCGGTGAAAGGAGAACCATTGAATTTGTTTAAATCAACGTTTAGATTACCAAAATTAAATAAAAAAAAATACGGTGGTATTTTGGTAATTTTTTACATTTAGGTCAAATGTAAGGTGCATGATTTTTGTGAGTAAGGTGCGTGAGTTTTGTACATAAGGTGCGTGAGATTTGTGCTTAAGGTGCGTGAGATTTGTGCTTAAGATGTGTGGGGTTGTGTACTTAATGGTAGTAATTGTTGAAACTTAAGGTGCGTGAGTTTTATGCTTAAGGTGCGTGGGTTTTTTGCTTAAGGTGCGTGAGTTTTGTGCTTAAGGTGCGTGAGTTTTGTACTTAAGGTGCGTGGGTTTGTGCTTAATGTGAGTAGTTGTTGAAACTTAGGTGCGTGAGTTTCCTTCTTAATGTGCGTTGTTTTCATCTTAAGGTGCGTAATTTGTATGCTTAAGGTACGTCAGTTATGTGAAACTTAAAGTGAACCATTTTTAAAACCTTAGGTGCGTGATTTGTATTCTTAGGGTACTTTGTTATGTGCTTAAGGTGCGTGGTTGGTGTTCTTAAGGTGCGTGACTTGTGTTCTTAAGGTGTTTTGTTTTTGTGCTTAATGTGCGTGTGTTGTGTACTTAAAGTGCGTCAATTTAATGCTTAATGTTCGTCCAACCGCACGGGAAGCATATATATATATATATATATATATATATATATATATATATATATATATATATATATATATATATCCCGTGCGGTTGTGCGGGTGATTAATGTGCGTTAGTTTTGTACTTAAAGTGCGTGACTCTTGTGCTTAATGTGCGTGAGGTTTGTGCTTAATGTGCGTGAGTTTTGTACTTAAGGTGCGTGAGTCTTGTGCCTAAGGTGCGTGAGTTGTGTGTTTAATGTGCGTGAGTGTGTACTTAATGTGAGTTGTTGTTGAAACTTTAAAGTGCATGAGTTTTGTGCTTAATGTGCGTGAGTTTTGTGCTTAAGGTGCGTGACTCTTGTGCTTAAGGTGCGTGAGTTTTGTACTTAATGTGCGTGAGTGTGTACTTAATGTGAGTTGTTGTTAAAACTTAAGGTGCGTGTATTTTTGTGCTTAAGGTGTGTGAGTTTTGTGCTTAAGGTGCGTGAGGGTTATGCTTAAGATGCGTGAGTTTGTGTTCTGAATGTATTTTGTTTGTGTGTTTAATGTGCGTCTGTCGTGTGCTTAAAGTGCGCCACTGTAATGCTTAATGTGAGTCCACCTGCACCTGATCCCTTTCCTATATATATATATATATATATATATATATATATATATATATATATATATATATATATATATATATATATATATATATATATATATATATATATCACAACTTTACATCTGGGAAAATTGAACGCAGCAGATCAGATTTAAAATAAAAAATACGATGGCAGTTTCGTAATTATCACCAACTTTACTATGCAAACATGAACACTAAAATATGTAATTTTTAGAATTTTCCAGGTTTGCACATTTAGTATTAACATGTTGCATAATTAGTGTTAACATTTTGCATATTTAGTATTAAAGTTTGCACTTGCAAAAATGCGAAAGTACATTGCAATTAGCGTTTTATGACTGAATTTTTTATTTTATTTGGTCTAGTGGTTCACTTTTTACTGCTTAAGGTCTAATATAATATTTACGGTTTAGATTTAAAATTTAGCATTTTTGTTGATTTTATAGAATTTACTAGGTTTGCATATTTAGTTGTTAAAGATTGCATATTTAAGTGTTAAAGTTTAAACAATGGAGTTGATGATAATAACGAAACTGTCAACGCATCTTTTTTTTTTTTTTAATCTGATCAGATCCATCAAATTTTTACAGATGTAAAGTTGAGATTGATTCTTATTTCTCTCCTAATATGGAAGTGTTCTAACAGGATCCATCACACACACACACACACACACACACACACACACACACACACACACACACACACACACACACACACACACACACACACATATATATATATATATATATATATATATATATATATATATATATATATGTATTATATATTCTTCCAAAAGGCTGAACCTCAACCCTAAGGGCCCCCACACCCCGACCCGACAGAGCCTTTAAGAGTATTATATATCTATTTATTTTTTATTATTGATTATTTATTTTAATTCCTATTTATTACTAACCAAAAAGACTTCTTTTATTTAAACCCATTATAATTTTCAAGTATTTGATTTCAATTTTGACTCCGATTGAATCCCCTAAGTATTGTTAGGTATTTTATCATTTTAGACTTCATTCATATATTCAAATTCTAAATGGATGTTACATTCAAAATATTATTTATTATTTTTAAAAAAATATGTTGAACTTATTTTTATAAATAATAGAATTTAATATGAAGTATTAAAATTGTACTTAATTACAGTGGGTTGAAATTGATTTGTACACTCCAATATATTATCTAATTTTATTTTTTTTTTGTTTAGAAATCCATCGCTATCTACCCAATTTAGTTCATAATTAATATGGACGGTTTCAAAAATTGTCTAGTAATGTTAGGTTAAATACCCTTCCAATTGTCACTCACAAGTCACAAGCAATCATTTTCTGATGTGGCAAAATGTCACATTACAAGCACGCAATAATTACTACTAGGTAGAAGATTGGAGGGTCGAATTCAACATCATGCTATTAAAACAATGACTATTATACTTATATAATAAAATGAAATTATAACTTCGCTTACTAGTTGTACATTTTGATATAGTGATAAATACTTAATTTAAATCATTGATAACACGGATCTTTGGGCAGAGGGCATTGAAATGCAGCAATTATATTGTGGACCATGGTTCAAAAAGAAAGACGTTATAGTGTATCTAAACTGACACTGTCTCACGTATTATTTTTATTACATTATCTAATGAAACTGCAATTGAATTGAAATGAAACTGTAGTTGTGTTGAAATGAAACTGCAGTGTATACAAAATGAAACTGAATAACAATTTCACATATTCGAGTGTATTTAATGCGTACATACTTCGCACGCGGCATCCATCTTCTTCTTTTTTTTTTTTTTTTTTTTTTTGTAGAATTGAATATAATGTAATTACTATTATACTTATTTCAACGCATAAACTATAAATAAATATATTTCCCAAGAATGGCATGACATGATTTATACACATAACACATATATAATTAATTCGTAGTATGTGTAACTTGTTACACTGATCAAATACTATAACGACACTTTATATGTCGACCGTATTCTAAATGAATCAAGAAGTATATATATAATTATACTTGATATAAAATATATCGGTACCGATTGACATAATAAAATATTCATTTAATTAATTAGTAAGAAGCGTGCGAGATGATATTTTTCCTCTACTTGTCGATCTTCCCTTCAGTTGTTTCTTGATAGGAAAAAAAAAAGATTAGACATTTTCTTTTATATATATATATATATATATATATATATATATATATATATATAGACTAAGCAAAAGAGAAAAATTAAATATTAGGTTTTCACCCCACACTCTAACCATGACAAATTATATCATGGATCACGATTTATGTAATATTATATATCCAAGTTCATAAAAATAATTCTGTAAGGGATGAGATGTGGAGCGGGTACGGACCATTTTTAATGTCCGGGATGCTAGCTTGATTCTGAACATTCCAATCTCTTTACGAAGGCCAAGAGATTCGTGGTACTAGTATTGGGAACCGAGGGGCGAGTATACTGTTAAGTCATGTTATAAACGGCATGAAGGGCGAGTTGCTAGATGTGCAGCCGTGGTCTCGGATATGGAATTTACAAGTACCACCAAAGGTCAAGCACTTTTGCTGGCAGTGCTACTTCGTTTTTGCCTACTAATGATGCTCTACAAGCAAAGAATATTCACTGCGCTTTGATGTGTCATATGTGCAGGAGGGTGCCCGAGAGTGCTTATCATTTGTTTGTGGAATGCGGTGTAGCGGCTCGTGCCCGGACTCTCGCGGGTGTGCCGACCGTGGGGGTACTACATGGTAATGTTGTTGATTGGTTCTTTGCTTTATTGTCTCGTTTGCATGGTAATCTAGTACCAAAGTTTGTTATGGTATGTTGGGGTTTGTGGCAAAGCCATAATGAAAGTTTGTTATGGTACCACATGGTAATGTTGTTGATTGGTTCTTTGCTTTATTGTCTCGTTTGCATGGTAATCTAGTACCAAAGTTTGTTATGGTCTGTTGGAGTTTGTGGCAAAGCCGTAATGAAAGTGTTTGGAACAGTGTTGCTTTTAATGTGGAGATGGTGGTGCACCGTGCACTTAGTTTCTGGACTAGTTGTTGAACATGGATGCTTCCGTACTACCGGACACCAATAACGCCTTCACTAAGGCTCGAACTCACAACCTTCCAAATGAAAGTCCAACCCGGGTACCATTAGGCCACATAGTCTTGGTATATCGTTGAGATCTTTAAATTAACACTTATATTGACTTTTTTTTTTCAATATATCATTTTAATACATAATGTATGATGAACTTGTAGTAATTATTTTATAAACCTGAAGTAATGATTTTATAAATATATAATATTGATCGAGTTTTTCAATATGCAATAGTAGCTTAATGAACATGCAACAATGATTTTATGAATGTACAATAGTTATTTCATAAGCCTATAATGACTTTATAAACGATTTTGGCCATGTTTGGTAACATAGCTGATAAGTTAATTTTGGCCAATTTGATTGGTCAATAGGCTACTTTAGTTTGGTAAAATGAGTTATTGCATTAGCTTGTTGGGACAATAAGCCAAAATTTGAAAAACTAAGAAGAATATAGAGTACATTTTTGGTTAGCTTATTAACCTTAATTTAAATGACCATTTTACCCTTGTCATCCCTAACATTTATATCTCTCTTGTTGTTGTTGTTGTTTATCTGCCTTGCCCGGTTGCCCTTTTTCTTTCTGTTTTCGTAACAACAATAATAATGTTTTTCTTTATTTTTGATTTCACACATAATAATAATAATAATAATAATAATAATAATAATAATAATAATAATAATAAAAGTAATTTTAATTTTAATAAATTAGCACAATATATTTATGTCCTTATTGATCATTTTATATACAATTGGCTAAAAATTAAATCGCTAATTTACCAAACACTTGTTTTACAACTAGCTAATAATATCAGCTGATCAAACCAACTAACCCAATCAGCTATCAGCCATTTGCTAAACACCCCATTTATGAACTTACATAAGTAACTCTAAAAACTTCTAGATTCATTAAAATTTTGAAGAAGAAAAAATATCAATATGAGTATCATTTAAAATATCTCAATTAGAGTTATTTTGTGATATATTCTTTTATCAATTAATTTTATTTGTTCAAAAAAAAAAAAGGAAAAGAGAAAAATGAATTTAAGTTTAAAAAAAAAAATTAGGTAAGAAAATTATGGATGACTTGGGTTCATATTATTGGGTAATGGTACATGGATGGGACTAAAAATCTGACATGTCAATATGAATTATATTTAATTAAATATATATTTCTTTTTTTAACATATAGTGGTGTCAGCAAATTCATGTAGGCAATGAATACAAACAATTTTATTGATTGTGAAAGATTTAGATGAATTTTTTTTTATCTATAATATAACATTACCCCAATTATCTAGGTTCATGTTATAACTATTGCTTAATCATAGTCAACTAGTCCTCTACCCCAACATGGTTAGAAACTCTAGAATACATGGTACGATCCACTTTAATTAATGCAATATACACATAATAATGTGTTTACGTATTCAAATAAAATGTAGTACTATATATGTATCCATCCACCGGTCCAATATTGAATAATCAAAACAAACTTTTCCCATTTCCCATACCACTTCACGTGTATATATATAGAGTAGCATTACGTACGTCTTCTAGCTAAGAGGGATCGGAGAGCAAAAAAAAAAAAAAAAAAAACAGTTGAAGATCAGAGGTAGAAATTAAGCGGCGAATTGAAATGGTGTGCTTTTGCTTCTTGGTGGATCAGAAGAGGATGATGCGGCGGAGCAAGCCGGTGGCCGGGATGTGCTCCCGCTGCGGCTGCGCCGCCAAAGTGGCCGACATGACGACGGCGACCAGGTTCTGTTACATACCCTTTTATCGGAAATCATGGAAGGCTATTGTCTGCACTTTCTGCGGTTCCATTCTCAAATCCTACACCTAAAATCACACTTCTTCCCATCCTGCCCTTTCAATTCGTCTTGGATATCATCATCTCTTTACTCACTTTCTTCTGAATATAATGCTAAGCTAATTGTATATATCTTAATCTCTACGTACGTGTTGCTTATTCACGACGGTTGAGTTGTACGTTCAAACCATTTAATTTGTTTAGAAATGAGTGAAGAAGCCTATACGGATAACTCAATTAGTTTCTGAGCGAGGATGAGGAACAATGTCTAATCTTTCCTGGATAGGAATCACGGAACCAGACTTTCTGCGATATGCAAAAAGGTCTGTACAACAGACACAGAAAGCTGTTTTTGTACTACTGTATTTTGGTCTTGAAAATATCATACTACTTTTGATCTGATTTTGATTTTGATTTTTTTTTTCTTTTTTGACAACGTATGAAATGGACAAATGGTGTACGGTGTTCCCTTAGAAATTACGTAGAAGATGTGATAACCTCCGTGTTTTCTAAATGGTATACTTAGGTGAATCATGAATATTGTGCTGCTGGGAAAAGAACAAAGTAGCCATTTTGGTGGAGTTTGTTCATGCTAGATTTCTTAATCAGATTACGTTAAGTAATATTTGTGCATATAGGAATTATATGCTCAATTTATGTTTGATTAATTAACATTGTGAGAATTTAATATTAACTTGTTTGGCTTAGTATTATCTTTTATATTAAAAGATTAGGATTACTTGTGAAATATGCAAATTAATCTCATTTACCTATTATAAAATAGTAGATGAATGGGAATATGGGATTTATACTTAAAAATATAATATATTTTTGTAAATGTGTCAAACTTTTATTGTATTATTTAGGAGAATAATATTATAATTTTGCAAGGTGAGCAACTACACATGACTTCCCATTTTTACAGGCTCAATTATATATATATATATATATATATATATATATATATATATATATATATATATATATATATATATATATATATATATATATATATATACTCGAAACAATGAGATTCATTAGCACAAATCAAATTAAGAATGGGTTATGTACAAAGCTGGGCATACAATATAAAGACCAAAAAGACAAACTTGCATGTTAGCTAGCCACAAAAATATATCAGCAATAAAAATAAATAAATACAATAAAAAGTAGTCATTTTCACAAAGCAAAATTGATGAGGTATAGATAATAGATCCACCCAGCTGTTTAGCCAAAAACACATAGGTATAGTTAATCATAAACTCCAGGTCAACTATAACCAAACATTATTCAATTTTCAGTTCCCAATAAATTAAACTATTCACTTAAACCAATTGTCACTATTTCCTCATCCTCCTTCTTTTGAGAAAAATGACACTCAAGAGAAAACAATATCATTTGGGTGAAAAATAATAACCCTATGGTAAAATAGTTAGCCTATAGGTCAATTTTGACTTATTTGATCACTATTAGATATTTGATTTGGTTAAAAAAAAAAATCAATATAAGTGTTTGGTTAATTAGATTTTTGTAACTTCAAAAATGCTAAAATTCAAAAAACTGGTCAAAGCAACTTATTCAATTAGCTTGTTGAGAAAAAAAATTATACCAAACAGCTATTTGCTAACAACTAATTTACCAAGCACTTTTCTACAATCAGCTAATGTTATCAACTAATTATACTTTCTAATTAACCCAATCAGCTAACAACCATTTACCAAACAGGGCCAATATCACTTTGAGATACACAACATCATTTTGAAAATCCACAAAAGTTTAAATAAAAAATCTTCTTTCTTTTTTGGAGAAAAATGACACTTAGGAGAAAAACAATATCGTTTTGGTGAAAAATAATATCACTTTAAGGTAACAACATCATTTTGGAAAATCCACAAAAGTTTAAATGAAAAAGGGTTTGCATCATTTATGGGGAAATAATATCTTTTCGGTGAAAAAAAAAAAAAAAAAAAAAAAAAAAAACATCACGTTGAAGTAAAACGCTACACTAAAATAGTAAAATATCAATAGGTTTAATATTGAATTAAATAATGACTACAACTTAATTACTTATAGATTCTAGTGTTTTACCTATGGAAATTCGTTGGTAAATTAAATACTTATGAATTTCAATAAAAATGAATTTACATGGTAGACCATGATCTATGATATAATGATTGTATTTGCTTAAATGGATTCCCCTCTAGCCAAGCACAAGCCCACCCTTACTTGCCTAAATGGAATCCTCTTTCCTAAGCATTGTGGTATAGCACTCTGTACTTTACGGCTTACCACACTTTGACCTCCAAACTTTATCCCCTTCTTCACTTTACACTCCATCATAACTTCAGTCTTTGTACTTTGGCCCCCAACTTTATTTCTCGACCCAATTTAGGATCATAAAACAATGCCCCTAATCTGCTCCAATTATTTTCAGATTTAATTAACCATCGAGTCTCCCCTCCCTAACCCTATTGACATTGGACCCATGCCTCATGACTCTATCAATTACAATATCTAAAATAGGAAAAGTAACCAAATTACCTTTACATGCATAATATTAAAATCAGATGTGTTAGTAATGACATATGTATTGTGAATTATCTCATAATTTAATTACCAAAATGAGTTATTATATAACACAATCATGTTCATAGATTAGTTTAGTTATTTTATATATCTTGAACCAAATGTCCCATTAAAACATATGACTAAAATATAAGATTTTTTTTTTTTGAATGCTACTAGCTCTATTACATTGTAGTATCTGTTCATATACTTTCTCAACCTACTGAAACACAGAGAGCTAATAACACCTCCACTGAGGCTCGAACTTACAACCTTCCAAATGCAAGTCTAACCCGGATACCATTAGACCACATAGTCCTGGTGACTAAAATATAAGATTATTTGTTTTATTGTGTTAGAGTTTTTAGAATAGTTTGTCAATAATAATATAATATATTCCATCAGTGTCTATAAAAATGACTTTTTCCTCTTTGTTTGGTATTGTTAAATTGGGAGTTCATCAATTTCAGTGAAAAACATTGGCTTTGACCAGCCGCCGACTTTACATATGAACCATGAGAAAAAATCTGGAAGGAAACATTAATGAGGCTTTGATCAGATCAGTTCGAACTTGGAATCAAATTAGAAATTTGTTTCTAGTATGAATTTGAAATTAAAAAGTGTGATGTTTCAGTCAGATAATAATTAATAGGAAAAATGATCAAATATGTTATTAACCTTTACCCAAAAAAGTCAATTAGTCTTCTAAACTTTTAAAAGTACAATTAGGGGTGTTAACGAACAGAGTTTTTGATAAACTACTCGTGTTCGTGTTCGGTAAGTGTTCGTTTATGTTCGTTTATTAAGATAAACGAACATTAACAAACAAAATTTAGAGCTCGCTTTATAAACAAACAGAGTCTGAACAGTTGTAAGCTCGTTTGCTAAGAGATCGTGAACAAGATCGTTTGTGTTCGTTTAATAATGTTCACGAACAAGCTTGTTTATTGTTCGTTTAATAATGTTCGTGAACAAGCTCGTTTGTGTTTGTTTAATATTTGTTTGTATTCTCTTTGTAATTGTGTTACTTGTTTAGTTATTTTTTATGAACACATATTATTTCTTGTTCACGAACGAATTGTGATCATGAACTTGTTCATATGGTTGGTTATTAAGCATTCACAAACGTGTTTATGGACGTGAACAAACATGTTTGTGAACGTGTTCGCGAACGTTAATAAACACTAACGAACGCTTAACAAACGAACACGAACAGAATTTTTGAAAACCTTAACAAACGAACACAAACATGAACACGAACACAAACACTCCAAAAACCTTAACAAACGAACACGAACAAACTCCGTTCGTTTATGTTTGGTTCGTTAAGAATCCTAAGTACAATTACACTATTTAACATGTTACTTAAATAGTTAAATTTGAGCTAATTTTGCACGTCTTTCCCTACATTTTTGTGTAGTACGGTTTCGTCAAATAAATGTTGATTTCCATTTAAAAGATGTCTCCATTTACTGCATTTAAAAAGCCAAAAAAAAAAAAAAAAAAAAAAAACACGCAAGTCTAAATTGAAACCAAATATTTTAATTACATAAAAATTAAGGCTTTGATTAATAGAGCTTATAGTTTATTTTAAATTAAAAATAAATTATAAATTTTGTTTGATCAAATATGGAGAATTTAATTTTTGCTATAAAAAAAATGAAAAATTTAAAATAATAGTTTATTTTGGAACGCTAATTTAAGTAGCATTTCAAAATAAACTATTGACTTTTAATTTAAGTTCTTTTTTCTTTTTTTTTTTTCTTTATTAATTTATAAAAATGACACCATTTACTTTTCATTAATTAAAGTACTAATATCTCAGTTTGTCATTTTATGTTTTTCTCACTTATCAGTGTATTCAACATCTAAATTTGTCAATTAACTTGTTAGTTATTAGTTTTTTCAACTTTTAGCATTTAACTAGCTTTTCAGCTACGTGTGCCAAATAGAGCCTAACTCTCAAAAACTTTAATTATTGTTCTCTTGGGATGACTTTTATTTTTTTTTTATTTTAAAATTTATCAAAAGTAATTGCAATAGAAGTCTTAAATTTATTTGTAGCTTGTTTTGTGTTTACGTTGTAAACTATGCCAAAAGAAAAAAAAAAAAAAAAAAAAAAAGAGTTTCTGATTTTGATCGATTTTTAAATAAATAACGAGAGTTTAAAAAATTAATTGTGTCAATATTTTTACAAAATTAAAATATATGGACTAAATTGTATAAAATTATATAATATAGGAGTATGGTAGCTAGTCACTTTTAATTAAAAATTAAAGTCTTGTTTTTGTCCTTTCTTGTATGCTCATTTATATATAGGGTGTTGCTATTTACACCCCCTTTGACTAAAATGAGGTATAAAGCACATTGAAAATGTAAAAAGGTAGTAAATTATAATAAATATATGGGTGGTGCAAATAGCCTAATGGGTGGTCAAAATGCTATTTGCACCACCCTATTAAATCTACATTTATGAGGTCAAAATTTAATTATTATTAAAAAAAAAAAAAAAAAAAAAAAAACGAAGCAGCACCATAGCCTTCTCCGGTGAGAAGGCGACGGACTGCCTTCTCACCGGAGAAGACAACCCATTTGCCTTCTCCGGTGAGAAGGCAGTCCATCGCCTTCTCACCGGAGAAGGTGACGGGGTGAAGGTTTTTTTTTTTTTTTTTTTTTTTTTTTTTTTTTTTAATTAAAAAAAAAAAGGAAAAATAAATAATAATTTTTGACCATATTTAATGCTGGCATTTACACCACCTATAAAACTATTTGACCTACTAAGTAGGTGGTGCAAATAGTAAAATAGGTGGTGTAAATAGAATAACCCTATATATATTGTTTTATTTGATTAATGTGCTTGGATTAGCAAATGTGTGCCGCGTGTATATATGGTACCATTTGAATTTATATTGGTTGCATGGTCTTAATTGGTTGGTTGTTAGGTAAAGCGATTTCCATGGCGGACACATACATTTTAGTGTTAGGGGGAAGATTGAGACTTGGTATTAATTAAGGACGACACTTGCATTATATTGATTTGTCAATCTTTTGAATTGAATTGGTTGTTTCATATTGAGCCAATGAACCTGACCCTACATGCAGGTTTTAATGTGATAGAAATTGTGCCCTACAAAGTTCATTTAGCCGGCCATAGATTTCGACATGTTCCTTTTCGATACATATAAGGAGGATCGCGTCAATCACATGCATTGACGTTTTTTTAACCTTTGTTGACAATTTTTTAAAACACGGTGTGAGGTCAATCATGATCTTCTTGGACCAGTCATTGGATCCAGGGGTTCATGCTGGTGATCACGACATAACTGCCAGCGTGACTCCCAGGATCTGCGACCTGGTCTAGCACCTCACGGTGGAGGTCACGGCGTGACTTCCATCGTGAGTGCTAGGCCCAAGTTTGGATCTCCTCATGTTGATGGTCACGACGTAACTATCAGCGTGACTCCAAGAATCAGGGACCTGTACCACGATGTCATGGTGGGACTCATGCCATGAATCCCATCGTGACCACCCCCAGAAAGCTTTAATTTTTGGACTCTGTCTTCGCTTGTTTGATCTCTGTGATGCTCTCCTGTCTCCGTTTTGTGAGCATCCCTTCTCAAAATAAAAGATAATTGGGGTGTTTGGTAAATAACTGTTAGCTGATTGAGTTAGTAGGTTTGACTAGTTGATAACATTAGCTGATTGTAGAAAAGTGTTTAGTAAATTAGCTGTTAGCGGATAGCTGATTACATGTAAAATGACTTTCTCAAAAAGCTTATCGAAAAAGCTGTTTTGAGCAACTTTTTGAATTTTAGCATTTTGGAGCAATAAACTGTTACAAAAACTTAATTAGTCAAATACTCATATTGATTGTTTAACCAAGTCAAACAGTTAATAGTTATCAAATAAGTCAAAATTGACTGATAGATTAACTATGTTACTGGCCTATATAACAACACATGGATTGGTAGAGCAATGCATATAAGTTAACTTCATTGAAGGTGATGAACCAGCATCCAAGACTAAAACCATTTGTATTGCAATGGTTTATATATTGCGGTAAATGTGGAAAGAATGGCACAATTGTGAATTATAAAGTTAGCTAATTAATTAAGAAAAATTACCCTTCTTCAAGGCTTAGCTTTCAAATTCAAGGGTTGCTTTGTCTGTCAGTTTCTATCTCACCAAGAACATCACCAACCTCAATTTGCCGGAGAAAATAAATGAACAAAGGAATTGAAGACATTTCAGGTAGTTGAAAGCTAAGCATCTAAATAAATAGGAGATTGACTAGCCTCCAACTATCTTGCACCAGCCTAATCCCCTTCCTAGCTGCTAAAGTACATTTCCTTTCAACCACATTCAACATATAAAACTACATTTCAACCACTTCTTTAGCATTTCTCATATGCTGTGAGTTAACGTACTAAAGCCAATACAAACAAGTATCCCTAGCTTTTTTATCCTAAAAATACATTATTGTGTATAGATTTGATTTTGAAGGGATAAATGTCTACCAAGAAAATATGGCAGTATAGGGAGGTAGGGGATTAATGGAAAAATATTCACATAAGAAAATAAATCAAAGAAGGATATGGTGGGCATACTGTGACAGTCGCTGGAACTGATAGTGTCGATGTTGCACAATTCCTCACCGTCTTCTTGTTAGATGCTGCCGTTGCTCAAGTCGTCATCATAGACTAGAGGGAGAGGATTGTTAGACTGGTCCTGATGGGTTAGGGGTACAAGTCTAGAGGAGAGGTGAATAGACTTGTAAGATTTTAAAAATCTTTTTTAAAACTCTTAAACTCAAGTGAACTTGAACTTGAACTTAGTTTTAGGTTTGAGTATGCAGCAGAAAATATATGTTACCCCTTTTACTTGTGTTGCACGTATTTGATCTTATTAAAAATTAAGTATGATTGTTTAAATACTGGAATGTAAGTGCGCCAAGTAAAATAGAGAGAATTTTTTTTTTTTTAAAAGTGGTTCAGTTAAAACTCAGCCTACGTTCACTCTTCTCCTAAACTATAGGAGGATTGTACTAAACCCTTAGTACAATGAAGAGCAATTGTGCCTTGATCACAGAGCCGGTCACAATTCTCAAGGTTTTTCACAATTAAACACTTGTTAGTCCGCCCATTTCTACTAATCCTAGTAGAGATAGATCGATTAAATAACAGGTTTGTTCACAATCTCCAACTACAAGACTCGGCTTGATGATTTCTCGTTGATCGTTGTAGTTCTTTGGGCTTGATCTAAAAATTCAGCTTTAGCTCTCTCTTGACTAGTCTACTAGAGGGAATAATACTTGTTCGCTTACAATGAACTTAATCTCTTGTATGCAGAAAATGACTAGCACTTCACTATGACTTGAGTGGAAGAATTTATAGACCCTTTTGAAAATTTATCTGTTGGAAGAAAACAAATTTCAAACGTCTATTAACTTTTGTGTAAAGATCAATGGCTAATGTAGTAGGTTACTTTTGTCAGATTTCTAGTCGTTGGAAGTACCTTTTTGCGTCTACTCCTTGTTTTCTAAGATGTGCAAAATGTTTAGCCATTTTTAGAAAATCTACCGTGGGATGTGTACCTAGGACACCTTATTTCTTGGTAACATTCTTCTTGCAACTTGAGCATTTGAGGATGCATGTTTACTATTCGTTGAGAGAATGTCCGAACAGTAAATGCGAAAAGATAACATTGACTTCTTGTGGTTAACCTTTCAAATTTCTTCCACAATAACCTCACGGATTTAACTTTCCTAAGTTAATCATTTCCAGTAAAGGTTGTTCCTTCCACTTTTCGACTTTAGAAACTTCTAGTCTAGATCTTGAACTTTTCGACTCTTCAATTTGAATCTCAACTCTTCACAGCTTCTTCGGTCTTTAACCTTTTGAGTCTTCAACTCTTTGTCTCATTGACTTCTTTAAGATTACTGTTCTAGATTGACTTCTCAAAGATAACTTATCATGACTTCTCGAAGATTACTTCTCGAATTTATTTACTTCCCAATTAGTAAGGTTCATTCTTAAAGTGACATATCGGAGTTGAAAATATCCTAGGACTACTTTTCAATTCAAATTTGCTTACTTTCTGGTTAGATTAACTTTCCGGTTAGTAAAGTACATTCTCTAAAATACATTTTGACCCTATTTCTAAAAATAAAAATGGGAACTAAAATTCTTTTCGTATTATATCTTAAAATACTTGTTCCTTGTTTCTAGGTGCCGTCGACAACTGTACGTTTTAGTGTGTTAGAAGAATCTAAGTGAGAAATCAAATTGGGGGCATATTTTGTTGTAATCGATTGACAAAGGTTTATTTTTAGTAACACATTCAATGGGCGTCTGTTGCGCAAACAACATACGCCTATTGTAACCAACATTTAAAAAAAAAAAAAAAATATTCGGGCACAAGTCTTGTATGTTTATTTTAGAACATATATAAAAATGCCCGTTGTTTTTAAATTAGACTTTTTACGTCTGTGTTAATACAACATGTGTTGAATGTTATTTACAAAATTATAAGAATGTCATCGAACGTATTTTAGCATCTCATTTTCAAAAAATAAAGGTTAATAGTCGTCTATTTTTATTTTTATTTTTGTCAAATAATATGTACTAGTGAAAGTACATATGTCGTTGGTTTTGTTTTGGTTTTTTTCTTTTTTTCAATTTTTTTTCTTTAATTGTAGTGTGTATATGTATAAAAGAGTTTAGTTTGCATGTTTCATCATTTTGTGTCAATGGTATAAGTTGGTATTGTATTCTTATGTGGTAAGTGTATATTGGAATTTAAAAAAAAAAAATTGAAAAAGGTTAAACGAATCATATGTCTGTAATAACTTTCTTGATAATTTAATCTTAACTATAATAAAATGGGAAGTAATTAATGTTACAATTAGAGAAAAATTACACTTTTGGTCCTATGACTATAGGGGAGGTGGTAATTTCAGTTCGTGACTTTTAAAACTAACAGATTTAGTCCTTTTAGAATGCTTTTTTTTACACATTAAGTCTTTCCGGCTAATTTGCCGGTAGATTTTCGCCGGAATTTCAATTTCAATTCTTTATTAATTTTTTTTGGGGGGGGGGGGGGGGGGGGGGGGGGTGATAAAAGCGTCACATTTGGTTTGAGAAAAAGGGGGAAAAATGGCTTCCCATTTCCCACCTTAATTACTAAACGGAACTTACCCAGAGGCTTCTGGCCAAGAATTCGAGGGAAAACACGTTGAGCTTTCTACAAAACCCAAATAAATTCACTAACTTTGTTTCACACTTTCACATAGATTAATTAGTTAGATATAGGCTGGTGTTTGGTAACAAACTATCCAAGAACAGAACAGAGCATCAATAGTATGTACATCCCCTTTCCAAGCATTGAGATCTGTGTGGCATATTGAAGAGAAAAGGATCTTGATTCGCACCTCTAGCTTCTGAGGCGGATCCACCAGCACATCTTCGATGATCAAGGGCTGGCCAGGACTGTACGCCACGGCAGCTTTGCAGGTAATGATCTTGCCAGCAGTATCAGCCGGAATGGAGAAGCCATGAACAGAGTGGTTATCCAGACAGTTTTGAGGATGTTTATTTTTTTTTAATGGATTCCAACGACTATATATGTTTTAAAAGCAGGGAAGACTCTTCTCTGCATGCTGTACGTATAATAAACGTGGCGAAAACATCTCGTGAAACCTTGGACACCATGGCAGCTCCCCTGCTAGATGAAGAAAGAGGAACAACAACAAAAGCATTATATTGGGTTTTCGATCTTCTTCAATTTCTCCATCACAATTGATACTCGTGATGAAGAGCTCTTGGATTTCTCGAGTTTCTTCTTTCCCCCCAGCTTCTGCTTTGAATTCCCAGAAACGCCTTCAAATATCCAGAATCATGGTTGCTTCCTCGTCTCAAATAACCTTAGCCCATAATTCTTCGACTTTTTCTTGTTCTTTTTTAGAGCTTCTTGTATGCTACGCTGCTTCCATGGAGTTTCTTCCCCTCACCCTTCAGGCAGTGAGGTAGTCCGGCGGAGAAGCAGAGTCAGAGTCGCAAACCAATCATCCAAGAGGCTGGTACGCGAGGAAGAAGGAAGCAAATAACTTACCCCTTTTTTAAAAGTTAAATTTACCATTTTGCCCCCACTTATATTTAATTTAAAATGGGTAAAGTTTTTCCGGCGAATTTTCTCCGGTGATTTGGCCGGGAGGACCAAATGTGCTAAAAATTGCATAGCTACAGGACTAAATCTGTTAATTTTAAAAGTCACGAACTGAAATTACCATCTCCCCTATAGTCATAGGACCAAAAGTGTAATTTTCTCGTTACAATTATTATGTTGGTGAGTAATTATTGTTACAATTATTATCTCTATCCTTATTATTATTATAAAATAGCCACAACATCCTTTACTATATATATTAAAAAAAAAAAAAAAGCATAACATTTTGAAAAATAAAATAGCTATTTTTTTCTCCCCCATAACAAAGGATTACATTTATTTTAAATTTACTCATACAAAATTTGAAATTTGCTTTCTAAATGTAATTATCTTAGTTATTGTGAAAATTATAATATAGATGAAATACAATTAAAGACTCCATTGTGTTTTAATTCAAATGATCCTCTAAAACGGTGAGAAGTTTAGTACTATCTACTCTATTACAATATGTAATATGTGTTTTATACCTTTTTTTTATCTGTTACAAATCAGCGAGCTAATATTTGATTATCAGATTTGATCATGTATCCATCCCTCAAAGAGAGTCACATATGTATTTTCTGAGACCACAAGGTGCTTGGCTCAGGGTTATCATATTTAATTTGAGACACTTGATACTTAAATCAAATTAGATTAAAATTAATTAAAGAAATCGATAATTTCTTAAAGAAATTACCGGTGAAACACTAGAATAATGTAATAAGTTACAGAATTCATCACTGGCTTTGCCTTATTAATCAAAATAAAAAGCAATGCAGAACTTATAATTGGTTGATCCAGAATAGCTATATTATTTCCTGCAAACAATGCCATTGCCGCTGCTTGATCTCCCTGAGCAATCCAAGGCGCCGCCGTAGTTTTTCACGGTCGGATATTCATTCAAAACTCCGGCAGCCGGAGAGAAAATGCAGAGTTTACACTCCGGCGACAAAAGCGACGCCGTCCAGTACTTGTCTTCTCCTCCGACAACGGGCATCGCAACGCCCGGTTTGGCCGGGTTTTCAAAATCCGGCCGGTACGTCCGCCCCAGCACGCCGTCCACCGCATCCGACAGCCCGAAGAATCTGAACTGAACTTCCAGATGGGCAAAGCAGTCGTCGGACGGAATCTGGTAGTTGTGCACTCTGTCGTCTTCCTTAGTCACGGGTACAACGTTGACCGAAATCTCGGCGGTTTCCCGGAGCGTGATGAGGGCGCTGTTCTCCGCCGACGTTCTTTCAACCTTAATGCTTCTGTCCGAGGATTCCCACGATGATGGGTAATCTTGGGGGATGGATAGTTCGAAGCCGTGGTGAGAAAAGGTGAGGTGATCGATTTGGTGGTCCCATTTTGTGGCCTTTGTGGCCTCGACGGAGAAGGAGTGGCCGTTAAAGAGGATTCCCAGGGCCTGAATCCATGTGTAGTCTCGCGGCCGGGCGGCGGGTCTTAGGCCGATGAAATGGGCGTTGATTTGGAGGTTATAGTCTGAAACCAAGGTGAAATGTTGGTTTCTCTTGCCGTGGAAGTAGAAGACGATTCCATCGCCGCCGATGAAACGCGGGTCCAAGCATGCTGCTCCCGGGCCATTGCAATTCGGCTTCCTGTCTGCACAATTAAAAATCAAATCAAACCAATGGCTTAAAATCCAGTGTTATACTATAGAATATTGTCCATATTGCATTGTGAATCATGCTCTAAATATATTACAGTTAACATATTATATAGTTTTAACTAATAAATTATATGACTACTATAATTATTAAGTGTCTGTAGTTAATAAATTATATATCAATTATTAACATATTATCTGTTTTAAATTTATTCTAAATGCAAATCTAGAGTGGAGGCAGTTGCCCCCATCCCTCATTCCATCTCTTATATATAGGGCCTCTTGTGTGTGTATATATATATATATATATATATATATATATATATATATATAGAGAGAGAGAGAGAGAGAGAGAGAGTAAATGTTTACATATAACCATGATTGCAGTAGGCGCTAGACGTTAGTCGGGCGTCCGGACAGCGCCTAACGCCTAGGCGGAATCTAGGCGGCGCTAGACGGGCGCCAAAAAAACAGTGATAGACTTGCAATTTGACAATTTTAATGAGGTTATTTTCAACATTTAATCAAATAACACATCCAAAAAAATGAATTAATGATAATTCATAAGTCATAACATCAAAACAATGATTTTCAAAAAAAAAAAAAGACATTAAAACAATATTAAAAATTAAAAATACTCAAATATGAAATACTCAAATACTTCAATCATCAAAAGATTCAAAGCATTAAACTAGTCTATGAGTGAATATATGTCATATTATATATATGTATGCGCGCGCACGCGCGCACACACATATATATATAATAAAAAAATAGGCCGAGCCGATCGGGTTAACTCGACTGAAATGGACGAGTTAACTCGACTAACTTAGATGCTAGGCGGCCAAATCAGCCGAATTAGGCGCTAGGCGAACGCCTAGGCGGCCGGTAACCTAGGCGGGCGCCTAGGAGGGAAATCGCCACGGTCTATAGGCACCTAGCGCCTAGGCGGGTGCCTAGACCGATTTTTACAACCCTGCATATAACTAAGTAATATAGATAGATATGAAAATTTTTGACTCCATCGCTGGTTATAAGTATGCAATATGTTAATGCAAGCAAATAAGGAAAATACTTGGTGTACTCCCATTTTAAACTTTCAACTTGTACTCTCTCTCACATGCTTTTGATGTAGACACTTTTCAGTGGACCCATGATGAAAATAACCAATCCTGATTTGCCACCTCAGGGAGTATAAATGAGGGAATAGAATTTTGAGAGTCTATCTAGTACAACTCAGCAAATAATGACTATCATTTTGAATCATACAGGATCCACATACAGTGCAAGGTGAACTTTGGTCAATTGTATAACTTGCCCATAAATCATTTCAAGGAATCTAACAAAGTATTCATCAAAACTACCTTGGTCGGCTTGAGTGGTCGTACAATCTTATTCCTTAAAAGATGTGGAGAGTTCAAAATCTCCCTCAGTTCGTATGAAAAAACTAATATGACTAACTTACACTTTGCCCCTTAATTGAGCCAGACGAGTGTGAACGAAAATTGATATGAGTATGATCGATACGGCCATATGGGCTTATGACCAGCATTTTGCCCCTTAATTGTATCTACGCAAAACACATCGTAGTCTAACTCAAAAAAAAAAAAAAAAAACATGAGCATAGATAAATGCAAAAAGCCTTACTCCGACACTGAGGTTGGCAGAGGGGAGAATTGCAGTCGAGGTAACAAAGTTTTGATAGAGAGGTAGAGGGTGTTTTGGAAGGGCATTCGGCGGGGCAATAGCGGCGCTTCAGAAAGCAAGGGCTCTTCCGGCTAGGGCAGGTTATAAACTCTCCATTTATGCTACTTACTGCTAAAATTACGACTACCACACTACATACCAACATCCTATTATTGCTTCTTATTCTCATCATCTTCTCTCAGCTTAAATTTCTTTGATGATGGCAATATATACACTGTAACGCACTCCTATATATATACACTTTGTTTGACCAGATCCAAGCTTATGAGTTAAACCAAGACTTTTGTGACAAATTAACCTTACTTGGGAGTTGGGAAGTACATACCTTAAAAAAACATTTTTTAAGTCTTATTGCTCCATTTGACTTGGCTATAAAGCCTTCCGCCTGTAGATTCTCTATCTCTTGTTTCCATGCTATTTTTCAACTCAGATTTGTAGCATTCAATAGTTAGCATCAACTTCAGATCCATTCTTAAATGTTTTTCTTTAAATCACTTTTTTTATCCGAAGGCGGATCTAAAAAATTTTCACATGGGTAGGTTCAATGATTTTTTTTTTTTTTTGAATGCTACCGACTATATTACATTGTAGTATTTCAAATATGCTTTTTCAACCTAATGAAACACAAAAAGTCAACAATACCTCTACTAAGGTTTGATCTCATAACCTAAAATAAAAACTAAATTTAATGACGGGGCTTAATCTCATAACATATTATCAAATTTTAAGAACAATAAAGTAACCTACCTAAACATCTAATATTTTATATATACATTTATTTTTATATAAAAATTACTACTATATATGTATATATGCGCGCGCGCGCACACACACATATATATATAAAAGGGGCGGAGAGGGGTGAAGGAGGCAATTGCCCCCATTTCCCCCCTCCGGATCCGCCTTTCAAATTAGTGCACCGGGTATTAAAATCTAGTCAATCATTATTATTTTTTTAAACTTATTAGGTGATTCCTACCTGTTCAGTGGAGGTAAATCGCGAGTCGCGCAATCAGCTAACAATCCAATTACTACTCTTCATATGCGTGCATCCTTGGGTTATTTTTCCCATACACGTTTTTAGTGGGACGCCACACTGCCACATTCTATTATGACCTTTAAGTCAGACGACGAACCAACTACTATACGTTAAGCGTCGAGGGATTGATGTTATATTAGGTTGTAAATTTAATATCTTATCTAATATGTGTCCAATTTCATTTGGAAGTAAGATTTTATGAGCATATAATTGAAAGATATGTTCTATCTCAACTAAAACACTAAGTCACAGTGAAAACTCTAGATATACTTAAAAAAACTAAAACCCTAAGTTGATAATTGAATTATACATTTATTATTTATATGTATGATACTCCGCACACATTTTTGTAACTTTGGAACTCTTCTCTATTTTTTTTTTCTCTATTTTCTATTTTCTATCACTGCAACCCAAAATCCTAATTTGATATATCAGAATAATACCAAAAGCAACCATACATTAAATGTGTTTAGAAAGTTAAAAAATATTAAAAATTAGGGTTCTTAAACCAAACTGAATACTGAATCAAATTAATACCGAATCGAAATCAAATTATTTCAAACCAAACTAAAACTAAAATTAAACTGAATCAAATCTCGAAACTCAAATCTCTACTTTGAACGTCTACCTATAACTATGGAATTTTACTTTGCTCAACTTGTTTATTAAAAGTGACACATACAACTGATGTGGTTGGAATATAATGCGATGAACCGACAATAAGTCACAAATATCGATATGACAAGCGAGAACTTAACAATGCGATGGAATTCCAAGATGAAACATATATGATTATAGTCTCCACTACGTAACAGGATTCTTGCCTATGTTTCCGGCCCAAACGTATCACATTGTCGTTTAACAATAGCATGTGATTCAATTGATTAACGATCACTGCACGACCTGGAATTCATTAATAATGCTCATTAACTCCTTCTCTCTCTTTTTTCTTGAGAAAAACTTATAGTAAGTGTGACTGCATGGAGGTAAACTAGCTTAGATTATATATAGTTGATCGACTTAAATCAAATTAAGAAGGCTAATAGACCACTCTTGTTGAGAATCAAATTTATAACATTGTGGTTGTGAAGTCAACAGTTTGATCAACGTTTGCTCCTTTAATTAAATTTCTGTTGTTAGATACGATTAAATTAATTAATGAAATTATGACTTTTAATTAAACATCCTTTGTTAGATACGATTAAATTAATTAATGAAATTATGACTTTCCTATTCCATCTACAATTTCCGTGACTAATGAATACAAATCGAAATGTTTTTTTTTTTTTTTTTTTTTTTTTTTTTTAATGTCAAGTGAGGAACTCTTGCGAATAAAGATGGAAGGCACCTCCGATCTCTTATAATTTTGTTTTAAAATGAAAAACAATTAAAAGGATAATATTTTCGTGATACATTGATCAAGTCATCAAACTCGATCACTAGGGTCTAGGATACTCAAAAAAAAAAAAAAAAAAAATAGTGCAAAAGCTTAAAAGTGTTTATATATTAGTGGTTGAAACAGACAGATAGGAAGGAGCATTAAGACAAAAATATCCCTATACTATTTTTATCCTCCAACACCCCCGTAAGCTGAGCGTGTAGATCCTACATGCCCAGCTTAGACTTCTACTGCAGCTCTACACTCATTCTGTTGCTCAATTTTACAGAACTGATGTCTACCCTGCAAGTCAAGTAAACATTCTCATTGAGTTCACCAAGGATGGTGGACCTTTCTGAACCATCTTTCATAACTCTTTTGAGGATCGGAACCGGCAATATCTGCTGAGCAGTAGAGACAAGAGTTTCCAGGAAAATAATGACCTCAATTTGCTTAGGCATCTGTGGATGACTCATGTCTTTGTCAACAACAATGCCATAAATCAGCTCTGTGTCCTCTAGCTTTCCACCAACTTTTCCCTCTACTTTGATTAAGTCCAGGTTAACATCCTTCCTCTCTAAATCTGCAACAGCGAGAACTGCTTTGACAGAAATCTCAGCTAAGTTACGCTTGCATCTATTCACAATCTTAGATGACAAGGTAGTCATGCAAGTTTGAACCAAAGGCTCAATGTCATTCACACCAAATTCAAATTTATGTGCAATGCGCTCCAGATGTCCAACTGCAATCCTGGATGCCATTTCATATCCCTCAGCAATTCGAATTGGATGAATACCACGTTCTAACAACTTTTCAGCTTGTTCAACAAGTGCTCCAGCCAGGACAACAACTCCAGTTGTTCCATCACCAATCTCATAATCCTGACTTCGGGACAATTCTACCATAAGCTTTGCAATTTGATTGTCAACATCCATCTGCTCCAAGATGGTTGCACCATCATTTGTGATGGTGACGTCGCCATCAGGGCTCTGAAGCATCTTGTCCATGCCTTTGGGGGCGAGAGAGGTGCGGAGCGAACATGCGGCCACCGCGGCACATATTCCCGAAAGCACCTTGCCCTGCTCGGTGCGTACCACCTCCCGGCACACGAGGGATACGAGAAACAGCGCGACTGCCTTTCCCGCAGAAATGTTAGACTTCTGAGCATCGAGGCCTCTGAGCCTCATCTTTTGCTCCTGCTCCTTGATTATTATGAACGACTTTCCGAACTCATCGAAAGCCAAGGCCATTGCTACTCGATCTCGATCGGATTCACAACTTCTCTTCAAGTTTTGCCATAAAAGCTTCTGAACCAGTTCCTCTTCTCTTTGCCTTGCTGCGGAGGCTTGTCCGATGGCTATCTGGACTAAATTCCGACTAACACCTTGGATCTCAACAAGCCAATCCCCAATCAACGGGATCCGCTTCTCCAGCATTCTGCGGAGCGTAGATGACGGTGTTTGATCCAGAAACTCTCGCTCAATTGAGTCCACGTGCTTCAAAACCATGGCTCTCTGAACGTATTTCAGATGGAGATATACAACCGCTGCGGCTGATTGCTCCAAACTCGGAATCCTCTGCGGATTGATCGGAATCGACGAAGCTCCTCCCTTCCGCTGCGGAACGGCTACGGAATTTTGCTTCTCCGAACTCAGATTCCTCTGTGGAATCGTTGCTATTGCTGATCGGATTGGAGATCCAGCCACGGCATTGTTGTTACTCTGCGTAACAACGATCCTTTGCGGATTGCTAGGCGATGCGCGAATACGGTTGATCGAGTTCCTCTGCGGAACTAACTCTGGAACAACACCAGTAAGGAATCGCATGAATAGAGATTGTGCGGCTGGAGATTGTGCGATCGGAGTGGTAGCCAGCGTCTCCTGCTTCACGCCGGCGACGGTAGAGACGGCGGCGGCGGTGGTATAGGAACGCGGCTCTGATACCATGTTGGAATAGGGACTACATGATGAAGCTATGAAGAGGAAGAGGAAGCAGATTGAAGAAGAAGAAGAAGATTGTTATTATGATGAAGTCTACAATTACAGAGAAGACAATAAGAGTTTATATAAGAAGCCGGTTGAAACAGACAGATAGGAAGGAGCATTAAGACAAAAATATCCCTATGCTATTTTTATCCTCCAACATGGTATCAGAGCTTCACCGGAGCTACGCCGCAGCAGTTGTGATGGAGCCGGCCGGTGATAGAAACCACAACCAGACAGAACAGGCAGGAGCTTCTGCAAGCCAAATTCCATCGAACCAGCACAATGATGAATTTGAAGATCCCCTCTACTTACACGCTACTGAGAACCCTAATCTCAGTCTTGTGTCACCTCCCCTAACCGAGATCAATTACAACTCCTGGAGTAGATCGATGCGCATCGCACTGGAGGTGAAGAACAAATTCGGTTTTGTCAGTGGAACCGTTCCAGTTCCAGAAGCCAATGATCCGAGATTGACGACTTGGAGAAGATGCAACCGCATTGTATGTTCTTGGATTTTGAGGTCTGTTAATCCAAGCATAGCAGAGAGCGTTATGTACTATGACAAGGCCATAGACATCTGGAATGCCCTACAGAAGAGGTATTCTCAATCTGATCCTCATAGAATTTCTGAAATTCAGACTGAAATCTTTAGGAATGTGCAAGGACAAATGACTGTGAATGAATATTTCACAAAAAGTAATGCCCTATGGCAACAGATGAGTGCATTGAGGCCTCTACTCCTATGCGAGTGTGTGCCAAGATGTTCATGCACTCTATTGAATAGAATGCAGAAACAGAGGGAAGAGGACCAAGTGATCCGATTCTTGGAAGGGTTAAATGATGAATATGAAGCAATTAAATCTGGGGTGCTTGTTATGGACCCTATTCCAGAAATGGAGAAAGTGTTGAATATGACTTTGAAGGTTGAAAGAAAGCTTAAAGGTTCAAACACCCAAAGATGCAGTGATTATGCTCAATCCAATGCTGTTCATGAAAGTCAAATCCAAATTGGGGAAGAACAGTCTATGGTAGCAGCTGCAACCTACAACAATAACAGAAAGAAATTTTCAAATAATGGGGGTAAGAATGTGCCCAAGTGCACTTATTGTAACATGCTTGGTCATACTGTTGATAAATGTTACAAGAAACATGGATTTCCACCTGGGTGGGTAGCAGGATACAAATCCAAGAATAAACAATCACAAGAAATGCAACAACCCTCAAGTTCAGCAGTTAGTCAGTTGAATGACACAGGCCTTTCAGTTGATCAATTCCAGAAACTGGTATCTCTCCTTCAGAATCAAAATCATGGTGGTCAAGTGTTGAGTAATGCAGCTGTGACAGTGAACACTTCTGGAATCAAATCTGATTTCAAGAATTCTCTGGAGGGACAAAATGAAGGTAATTCTGTACCTAGAATTCATGTTAATGCTGTCCTTAATACACATTTAATATGGATATTGGACTCAGGAGCCACAGACCACATTGTGTGCTCATTACAATTTCTTGATAAATATCACAAGATTGAGGGATTATCTGTGAAGTTGCCTAATGGTGATATGGTCAGTGTTACTCACTTAGGAGAAATCAAGCTTGATGAAAACATTTTGCTGACAAATGTGCTGTATATCCCCTCTTTTGCCTTTAACATCATATCTGCTAGTAAATTAACTAAGCAATCTGGATGCAAGATTGTGATAGATGCTGGTTCTTGTACTGTCCAGGGTCCACTTGGAACCAAGGTTGGTTTTGCTAGAGAAAAGGATGGCCTATATCTGATCAACAGTCCCCCTATTAAGAAGAATGTTCAACAAGTTGTTATAGATAACCCTCAATGTAATAGTGTAGCAATGGGATTGTGGCATAATAGATTGGGACACTATCCTATTAATAAGATTTCCCTCTTGAATGGAATAAAAGTTACTCCCTTACAACAGCAATGTGAATTTGTATGTGATGCTTGCAATTTTGCTAAACATAAGAAGTCTATTTTTCCAGTCAGCAATTCTAAAACTGAAAACTGCTTTGATCTCATACACATGGATGTGTGGGGACCCTTCTCTGTGGCTTCTCTCAAAGGTGAACACTATTTTTTAACCATAGTTGAAGATTGTAGCAGATTTACTTGGTTACATATGATGAAAAGTAAATCTGAAGTCAAAAGCATATTTCAAAATTTCTGCAATTATGTGTTCACTCAGTTCTCTGCTAAGATTAAGGTGATAAGAACAGATAATGGGACAGAATTCTTGATGAATGATTTCTATGCTGAGAGAGGCATAGTCCATCAGAAAACATGTGTGTATACCCCCCAGCAAAATGGAGTTGTAGAAAGGAAGCATCAACACATTTTAAATGTTGCTAGATCCTTGAGGTTTCAATCTGGATTACCATTAGAATTTTGGGGACACTGTGTGTTACATGCCTCTTATATCATCAACAGGTTACCTACTCATGTTCTTGGTGGAAACACTCCTCTTAAACTGTTAACAGGAAAAGATACTGGCTATGAACATTTTAAAAGCTTTGGATGCCTTTGCTTTGGGGCCACTATTTCCCAGGGGAGAAACAAAATGCAACCAAGAGCAAGGAAGTGTGTTTTTCTGGGGTATCCAGCAAATGTGAAAGGTTATATACTCTATGATCTTATTGACAAAGTAACTTTCATTTCCAGAGATGTCAGGTTTTATGAGCTCACATATCCATTCAGAAAAACAGAAGATCAAAGCTCAGATGAATGTGATGTTGATAGTCCCTCACTTCCTCTAATTCCCATTTCAACTGAAATTCCACTCCCAGAGGCTTCATCTGATTCAGGAGTTCTAGAACTTGATGAAAGGACTCCCACTTATAGAGCCATCTCAGAACTTGGTAATGGAAACAGTCCCAGAGATATAAGCCATCACAGCAGCAGTTCTAATGACAGTACTGCCAATGTTGATATGAGCACTGAGAGGTCTAGTGCAACAAATGATCACAGTACACAGCCTAGAAGATCAACTAGATTAAGGGTGGCTCCTCATAAGCTAAATGATTACTACTGCCACTCTATGTCTACTATAGGATCTTCTCCTCATCCTATACAGAAATTCTGTGTATCCTCTATAACCACACCTATGGAACCACATTCATACCAAGAGGCTGTAAAACATGATGAGTGGAGAAGGGCCATGGAGACTGAGATTGATGCATTAGTTCAGACCAACACATGGATTTTGACGGACTTACCCACAGGAAAACTTCCCATTGGATGTAGGTGGGTATACAAAATCAAACATAAGTCTGATGGTACCATAGAAAGATTTAAAGCAAGGTTGGTGGCTAAGGGATACACTCAACAAATGGGAGTGGACTACACAGAGACATTCTCTCCTGTTGCAAGGATGACCACTATCAAAACCTTCTTGGCAGTGGCAATTGCAAATAATTGGGATATTCAGCAACTTGACATAAATAATGCCTTTCTACATGGTGACCTAGATGAAGAAGTATACATGGTCTTACCTCCAGGTTTCAAGAGTGACAAGCCCAACCAAGTCTGCAAATTGCTTAGATCTCTATATGGGTTGAAACAAGCTAGCAGACAATGGAATGCCAAGCTAACAAAGTCATTATTAGCTTATGGCTTCCAGCAATCATCATCAGATCCTTCTTTGTTCACTACGTCATCAAATAACTCTTTCCTTGCCTTACTTGTGTATGTAGATGACATACTTGTTGCAGGAACAAACTCTTATCAGATCAAACAGCTGAAGCATATGCTAGATTCAGCTTTTAGAATCAAGGATCTTGGGCAGCTTAACTATTTCCTAGGCCTGGAAGCAGTCAGAACAAGTACAGGATTGAACCTTTGTCAAAAGAAGTATGCATTGGAAATCCTAGATGAAAATGGATTTTTAAATGCCAAGCCTGCCAAGACACCTTGCACTCCAGGAACTAGGCTTAACAACACTGAAGGCATACTTCTTGACAATCCTGAAATGTTCAGAAGATTGGTTGGCAAACTACTCTATTTAACCAACACTAGGCCTGACATCTCATATTCTGTGCAGCAATTAAGTCAATTTGTTGATAAACCAAGAAGCACACATTTGGTTGCAGCTCATAGGGTACTAAGATACATCAAGGCCTCACCTGGAAAAGGACTTTTCTATGCTTCCAACTCTGAACTTAAGCTACAAGCCTTTTCAGATTCAGACTGGGCTACATGCACAGAAACCAGAAAGTCTATAACAGGTTTTTGCATCTATCTTGGGAAGTCTCTCATCTCTTGGAAGACCAAGAAACAAGCTACCATCAGTAGATCATCATCTGAAGCTGAATACAGAGCTTTAGCTTCTACAGTGTGTGAAATCCAGTGGCTTTTATATCTTCTGGCAGATCTACAAGCAAACAGCTGCACAGCCAGCCCCATTTCCTTGTTTTGTGATAACAAGTCTGCTATAGCCATAAGTGAGAACCATGTTTTTCATGAACGCACCAAACACATAGAGATTGACTGTCATGTGGTCAGACAAAAGGTGCAAGAAGGAATAATCAGGCTGATGAGCATTCCATCCCACAAACAGATAGCAGATGGATTCACCAAGGCATTGCCTATTCCCTTGTTTGATTCTTTTCATACTAAGCTGGGACTTCAAGACCTTCATTCTCCAGCTTAAGGGGGGGTGATGAAGATAATGCAGCTAGATGATGAAGCCATGAAGCCATCAGTAGATCATAGCAGATAACAGCAAGCTCAGCTCTATTCCTTTTATAAGCCAAGGGCTCTTTTGTCTTTTCCTAGAGTTAGTTTTGTTAGTTGAGTTAGTTTTGTTAGTTATAACTACTATAGGGCTTAAGTAGCCGAATAATGCTTCTTCCTTCTAAAAACTTTCACTCTGTACAATTCCCAGCTCTTATGAGCTCTCTTTGATTGTAATGAATACACACCTTTTTTCCTGAATCCAAGTTCTCCAACAGTTAAATAAAAATTAGTTATATTTAATTTATACCAATACTGTTTATTAAAAAAAATAATGAAAATACATGTAAAATATTTTATGTTAACTTTTAGCTAGGATGTAAATACTTTTAGTGAGGGTAATGTGGAATTAGGTTTGGCTAATAAAATGTTAATTTGTCTCTCTGGGTCTTAGCAAAGTATAAGCATAGAAGGAAGGGGTTGAATATACCTTTAATACTTTTTAACTTAAAGAATATTATTAAAGTTCATGCAAGGGAGGCTTGAACTTGTTAAGTTTTGTTTTGTAGCTTACTTTAATGCTTGTATGATCATGCATGTGCGGTTTGAATCGATTAAGGATAGAGGAAATGAGAAAGAGATTTTTATAGTTATTTGGAAAATTCTCTATTCCATTCTTCTTATTAAATCCCTAATGAAGATTCGTTATGTTATGGATACAAGTGTATTGAATTACAGTCCTTCACACAATTTGAACGCGAAACTGTTGTGCTAGCTACTTGCTATTTCCTTGGATAATCCTATCCTTCAAACTAGCTTGACCACCAGTAGCAGGATCTTCCACAAAGTTGCCTTGGGTGGTTCTAACATTTGTTCCACAAAGAAGTGTTTGTTTTTAAAAAGATAGTTGTCAGTCTTTCGGGATAACATTTGTCAGTATGCATGAATGATCTCTAACAATGTTGAACTCCTATTGACACCTTTTTTTGACTTGTTAGTCTGCTTATTTTAATGCAGCCAATACAAGTCAAGAAACCAGTAACGTCTAAAGTTCAAAGTATCACATCCTTAACTAATCTCTTAATTTATTCAAGAGAAATATGTCATAATCTCTTATGCCACAACATTGAAGAATTAACACTTATATCATTTAGTGTCAGCTTGAACATGTAAGGAATTGTATATTGCATTATTTTGTAAATTAAGATGACACAAACCGTTAGACAGTGTACCATTTAACACAAGTAGAATTATAAAACAATTGAAAATACTTGTCTGAAAATTTAAATTAGAATCCGAACAGTATAAGTCTTGAATCTGAAACCAAATTTTACGAAAAACTAGGTACATAAACTGTCTTTTCCAACTTCAACACAAAATGACTTTCTAAAACTAAAGTGCAAGTCTCTACAGCTTCAATTGTTCCGAAATAAGATGATCCGCTCACTTGTTATTGGTTGTCTCGTTTCTTGCATATCACGCAAAGAATTTGCAATGTAGATATTTGAACAAGAATCAATCCACCAAGTGTTAGTATTAACATCTAACATATTAAATTCAAAACGAACAAAGGAGGAGATCAGACATCCGGCCACCTTTTAAACTTAGCATAGTCTTTCTTCATGTGCCCTTTCTTTTTACCGAAGAAGCATTTTTTAGCCTTCTTGATGTCAGCTTGACAGCTTGTGGGGTTAGTTTCCCTTTCCCCTTAGTTGCACGGGATCCCTTTCCAAATTTGCAATTAAGCCTTGTTGTAGGTAGCATAGCACGCACACTCCCTTCAGTCCCTTGCTCCATATAATAATAAGTCGTTATTACTTTTGCACTAAACACTCTCTCAACAAGCCTTGTTGTTGCTAGCATAACACACTCCCTTGTGTGTGTTATAGGAAACCTTAAAAGAGTTATATTATTGAGAGAGAGTGTTTAGCGCAAAGTGCACGACAAATGAATTTGGAAGTGTTATCCCCAACTTAAGAAGTCAAGTCGAAATGTCCCTTAACTGCATGATATGTTGGCGCACACCTTTGCCGGTGAAAATTGCATAATCAAAGTGTTTGTCAAAGCTTTGTTTGAACTGGCGAATTAATCATTAATGACTTTAATGTAGTCTTGGACTTTGACAATGTGATCAATCGTACCATGAATGTCACTAGGAAGCCAAGACTTAATGAACAATAATATGCCAAGGTGATCATTATTAGATTTCTCCACACTCATTATCACAATCTACAACTAAGAGATTAAAAACAACCATAAGAGATTAAAATTCAAAACAAACCACACTCATTATCACAATCTACAACTAATGAGAGCTCGAAGGAGAATGCATGGTTCCTAGTAAACAAAATGCTAAACTGTCTTATGCCATTCAACGGGATAGTCTAAGCAAGTTATGCAATAGCAATGAGGTTTTATATCTCATCATGCAAACCTGTGACTCTAGGTAGAAGATTGGATTTTCCAACGAAACTGTTGATTTGGATGGAAAGTATTGATATGATCAACGTGACTACTGAATTTGTCATCCAATTTTATTTCCTTTGCTTTGAAAAACTGTACTAGCCGTTATTGGACCATTGAACTCTATATAAGCATGATTTTCACCAGAAGTCCAGAACCTGTATATATATATATAATAATGCCATTCTCAAACCTTTCAAGCTTCATTTTTAACACTTTTTAAAAAGAAACAATGATCTTCATCTTTACTCATCTAACAAAGATTTTCTTTTTCAATACTTGAAGTTATGTTTTTTGTATCCTTCAAAAGCTTCTTGTATTTACACTTATAAGTTTAGATTAAGATTCTTAATTGAGTTCCAAATGTAATATTCATATTCTCAATCTTATAGATTTCAAAATGTATACACAATTTGTCTTTTTAGAGACATTGAGATAGTGTAGGTAAAATATTACCATCTTTTAAATTGTGTAAACATTTGAGTGAGAAAGAGGTGAGTTTTATCAATACCAAGTGTGACTATGGTTTAAAGGGACAACTTTGACAAAAAAAAAAAAAAAAAAAAAGGCCGAATTTGTTATACTCTATGCTATGAGTGGGTAAAGGTCATATAAAGTGTATGGGAAGATGATGCACAAGAGGAAACAATTTGTCTTGTTCGACTCGATACTACAAAGGGTTGAGAACTTGATATTAGTGAAAATGATATCATCAAGGTGAAGAGTGCAAACTGGCTTATGATGGGTGTTTGTCGAGGACAATTATATTGTAATATCTATCAAGGTTTTAAAGTAGTCTGAATGGTGGAGTTACAAACCCTAAAGGATCGAATGTGCCCTTAAATAAGAGGTTCAACATGCATCTAGAATTTTAGATCAAAAGTTTCAATGACAGTATAGTACAGACAATTGGGGTGTTTGGTAAATAGCTATTGGCTGAGCTCTTAGCTGATTGGGTTAATGAATTTCATTAGTTGGTAGTATTAACCGATTGTAGAAAGATGTTTAGTAAATTAGTTGTCAGCTGATAGGTGATTATATGCAAAATGAATTTCTCAAAAAACTAATTGAAAAAGTTGGTTTGAACAACTTTTTGAATTTTAGCATTTTGAATCAATAAACTGTTATAAAAAGCTAATTAATCAAACACTGATTATTTAACTAAGTCAAACAACTAATAATTGACAAACAAGTCAAAATTAGTTGATAGGCTAACTATTTTACAATGATTATATGGTAAGATACAAACTTATACATAAAACACATATGCAGAGATAGAATTTGAATTACCAAAACTTGGCGGCAGACGTTATTGATAACCTAGAGCTTCGCTTCATTTGCAGACGGCAGACCTTACTCACCTTAGGGTGTTCATCGTTCTCAGACGGCAGATCTCTGCCCACAAACCTGATACTCATGGAGCTGCAAAACACCATAATTCAAAACCCTAATTTCATCAACCAAATATATAAATTTTACTCAATTTCTGCTAAATCGGAGTACGTACTGTGTAAACTACCAACCATGATGTCTTTCTCTCTGTCGATCGCCAGAGTGTGCTGTGTAAGGTTGTGGAGAGACGTCTAGAAGAGGGTAAGGGTTTATGTATGGGGAGGCAGGTAAAACCCTAGTTAAATTGGGCGGATTAAATTTATCGACCCGACCCGAAAAGAGCCGCCCCGAGAGCGAGGATAAGTTCCAAATTTGAATCGATACATTGAATCGGTTCAGTTCCCACTAAAACCACTTTCGTAATGAAATGATAATTCCCTCCAATAAAATGGTTTCTAATTCGCCGAGTTAACTCACCGTGCCGTACCGACAAGCCGCTTTGGAGTGATCATCAATCCAGAAAAATAAAGCCCTAAAAGCCACAACAGTTTCTCCAAAATCCAAGTCCGGCACCGAGTTTAAACCCAACGGTACGTAACCCACTTCTCAAGTTCTTTCGAAACCTTGTTCGAGTTAAAATTTTGCCCCGTTTTGATCTCTGTATAGAGTTGAATTATCGAAAACTTACTGGAAAATCACTTCAATTTGTACGTTTCATGTTTTATCGTTACTGAAATAAACCCTTTTTGAGCCCAGGTTGATAAATTCCGTGAAATTAAACTTGGGTTTGGACTTTTCTGCCGAAGACTTGGGTGCTTAGTAGTGGTGTACATTGGAAACGGTTAAGAGAAGCGAAGATTTATTTGGTTCTTTTGGGTTTCATTTGGTTATAACGTTTTTGAAGAAGATATAGATTTTGAATTTTGTTAAGTCTGAATAGAATTTGGAAGTAGCTTTTTCGGGTCCTGAATTTGAATTAACAAGTGTGAAGAATGGAGACCCCGGTTTCAGTTTCAGATGGAAAGGTTTCAAGGAGGTCAATGAGAAGGAACGTGAATACAAAGAATTACAGTGAGAATTTGATGGATGAACTGATAGAGGGGCATTTGGGTAGTTCCAAGAAGAAGAGGATTAGAACAAGGGAGCAATTGGAGAGAGAGACTGAAAAAGAGGCCATGATAGCACTTTCTTTGGGCTTCCCCATTGATGCTTTGCTTGAGGAGGAAATTAAAGCTGGGGTTGTAACAGAATTGGATGGCAAAGAGCAAAATGATTATATTGTTGTGAGGAACCACATACTTACTAGGTGGAGGCATAATGTTCGGACATGGATTTCCAAAGGGCAGATAAGGGAAACTGTGAGCAATGAGTATGAGCATATAATGTCTGCTGCATATGACTTCCTTTTGTACCATGGATATATAAACTTTGGGGTTTCTCCTTCTATAGTGTCTCAGATTCCTGAGGAGGCCACGGAAGGGTCTGTCATTATTGTTGGTGCTGGACTTGCTGGATTAGCAGCAGCAAGGCAGCTGATGTCATTTGGTTTCAAGGTGGTGGTCCTTGAAGGTCGGAGCCGACCTGGGGGCAGAGTTTATACACAGAAAATGGGGCAAAATGGTAACTATGCTGCAGTTGATCTTGGTGGCAGTGTAATAACTGGTATAGATGCCAATCCTCTGGGGGTTTTGGCAAGACAACTTTCCATTCCTCTTCACAAAGTTAGAGATAGGTGCCCTTTGTACCAGCCTGATGGAGCACCTGTCGACGAGACTGTTGATTCTAAAGTTGAACTTATTTTTAACAAGCTGCTTGACAAAGTCACAGAGTTGAGAAAAATAATGGGAGGATTTGCTAATGATATTTCTCTAGGTTCAGTCCTGGAAACACTTAGACAACTATATGCTGTGGCTAGAACTGCAGAGGAGAGACAACTTCTTGACTGGCATTTTGCAAACTTGGAATATGCAAATGCTGGATGCCTTTCAAACCTTTCAGCTTCTCACTGGGATCAAGATGATCCTTATGAAATGGGTGGAGACCATTGCTTGCTTGCTGGTGGAAATTGGAGACTAATCAAAGCATTATGCAAAGGAGTTCCAATTTTTTATGGTAAAACTGTTCAGACAATAAGGTACGGAAATGGAGTTGAAGTCATAGCTGCTGGTGGTCAAGTTTTTCAAGCAGACATGATACTTTGTACTGTTCCTCTTGGGGTTTTAAAGAGAAAATCAATAAGATTTGAACCAGAGCTACCTGATAAGAAGCTTGCAGCAATAGAAAGACTGGGATTTGGATTGTTGAACAAGGTTGCAATGGTATTCCCTTTTGTTTTTTGGGGAGAAGATCTGGATACATTTGGCCGTCTCAACCAGTATAGCCATAGGCGTGGAGAATTCTTTTTATTTTACAGCTACCATACTGTTTCTGGAGGTCCAGTACTTGTTGCTCTTGTTGCTGGTGATGCTGCACAATTTTTTGAATCTACAGAGCCATCAACCTTGGTCCATCATGTTATGAGTATTCTTAAAGGTATTATTATAAATCTTTGATTAGCAGATTATATTGTTACACAACGATTTCTTAAGTTTGGTAAGAATCATTGGATTTCCATTTTTCTTAATTTCTTTTTGTTTGTTCAATTGGGGTAAACTATAACTTGGCCATTGTTAATAATGTATGCTTTTCAAACGTTATCTGTATTGTGAATGTGTGATGCCTTTTTGCCACTTGTAATTCCACATAATATAGGTAGGGAGGGCAAAGTGAATCATCCCCTTCCCCATACTCAGATTGTTAAAGCTTCTACAACCATTATAAGATTAAATATACAAAGGAATATTTCCTCCTTAGTAATGTTTCTATTTCTTCTTCCCCTCTGGAAAAGTCATATTAGCTAGACAATAACCAGAAAGCTATGCAAAAAGTGATGAGAAATACTCCAGATCTTTTACTTCTTATGAATGATATTGTAAGAGAAGAGATCTTTATGTATTTCTTTTTAAACATATGTATAGCGAGTCCTATATTTATACACAAAAGACACAAGTTGGGCTAGGCCCATCTCTACAACCCTAGGGTTTATTTGGTTTATTCAACACTCCCCCTCAAACAAGAGCATATAGATTATATGCACTAAGATTGTTACAAATATAGCATATTCTAGGACATCTAAGATACTTAGTAAGAATATTTGATGATCAATCAGTAGAATTGACAAAACTTGTCATAATACATCCATATATGATTTTCTCCTTGATGAAATGGTAGTAAACCTCTATACACTTGGTCCACTTATGCCACTAAAGTGAAAAGCCTCAATTTCAATCATCATAGCCTATCACCACTTTGGATTTGAAAGAGCCTCTTGGGTGATTTTAAGAAACGACACAAAGGATAAATGTGATATAAAGACAAATAAAGTGAGGAGACAGAATAGTAGCTTAGAAAAGAGTATATAAGATGAGGATTACGAGTGGAATATACCTTTGTGAAGAGCAATTGGTGCCTCAATAGGAGTAGTCTTTGATGGCGATGAAGATTATGGATTCGAGGAAAGGGAAGAAGATGGTGAGTTTACAAGAGCCTCAATAGTCTTTATAAGGGGACGGCATTTATAAACCTAGGGGGACTAATTCAAGTGAAAGGCCTCCATCTCAATTATCATAGCCTATCACCACCGCTGCACCTTGAATTTGAAAGAGCCTCTCGAGTGGTTTTAGGAATAGACATTGAGGATAAATGTGATATGAAGACATAATAAGATGAGGAGACATGATAGCAACTTAGAAAAGAGTATATACAATGAAGATTGCGGGTGGAATATATACCCTTGTGAAAGTAATCGGGTGTCTTAATAGGTAATTGATGGTGGTGAAGATTGTGGATCCGGGGCAAGGGAAGAAGATGGTGAGTCAACAAGAGCCTCAATAGTCTTTATAAGGGGATGATATTGATAAACCTAGGGAGATTTGTTTGTATATGTAAACTTGGTAGAAACTAAACCTAGGGAGATTCTTCAAAAAAATTTCCTAAAACTCTACCCACATAAATAAGTTGAAATTGTTTTTAAATAATTAAATACTTATTGTTCTTACTTCTTAGGCCATTTTAATAAGACTTGATGCTACACATTGTTGTAATTTATAATAAAAGGTAAGTCCAAACAATTAACCTTGTTCTTTCTTTTTCCCTCCATTTTCTTCCTCAAGTACATAAACATTGTACTTTATAACACAAATCATGTACTAGATATTGAATTAATTATGAAAGATATTTAAAGATAATATTAAATATGAGAGAGAGAGAGAGGAATATCTTACTCTTATGTATTATTTTATTTGACTATAGTTGTTACCAAAATCTCATATGGAGCACAAGAAGATTTTCTAATCGAACGTTTCATCTTAGAAATGATTGTAGATGAAGTATTATAGTTAATTCCCGGTTTAGTTATCGACTATAATTTGATCACATTTTGTCCCTGACTTTGATTACAGATCTAGATTTAGTCATCTATTAACAATTCTATCTAATCTCCGTAAAATCTTAGGGCTAAAAAGTAATTTGAGTGTCGAGTGTTGTGCTTGAATTTGGTTGCTAAAGCAAAATTGAGCATTGGTAGGAGTTCATTGTTGACAAGATAATAATTTACCTTTTAACCGCATCTTCATAAAATCTGAAAGTGTCATAAAAATCAAGGGCAAAATGAAGTCAAATTATCAATCGATGAGTAAATCCAAAACACCATGATTGAGGCATAAATTAGGAATGAAATCTAAAGTATTATTATGGGGATTAAACAACTTTTGAAGGGTAGCCTAGTTAGCAAAGCTTTCTTTTGCCTTTACCATAAGGTGTTTCTCTACAAGATTACAACTCAAATCCATGACCTTCAAGTGATAGGTCTATTATTCTACCGCTACTATGAGCTTCCCCTTTATTTAAACAACTTTCCAATTGTCTCATCAAAGATCAATATAATTTTGGAGTTATTACATGAAATATTTTGTTCACTTAATACTTATATGAGTTGCATTTCTTTCTAAATAAATGTTTTAAAAAAAAAGGTCTAAATGTCGGTACTTATAGAGAAGTCGTTGATGTTCAACAAACTTCAACTTAAACATTAAGGGATTTGATAATGTGTGGAAATAATTACAACATCATACAACTTGGTATCATAGTTGAATATAGTAAGGGTGTTTAGGCTACTAGTTCTCTTTTTTGGTAATACACCAAATCACCAATAAGAAATTTTTAATAATATGTCCTATTTTTTTGGATTTGAAGTGCCATTTTTATTACGGTTCATCCTATTTCCTTAAAGGTGCATTGTGGTAGACAAAGCCTTCTTTTGCCTTTTACTTTAAGTGTATCTATATCTCAAACCCTTGACCTTCAAGTGACGTGGCAACTACTCTACCATCATGCCATGGCTCCCTTTTAGTTAAACAGCGTTCCAATTAGTTCATCATTATATTGATGGAGCTAGATGGATTCATGGAGCGAGGTGACGTGGCAACTACTCTACCATCATGCCATGGCTCCCTTTTAGTTAAACAGCGTTCCAATTAGTTCATCATTATATTGATGGAGCTAGATGGATTCATGGAGCGAGAGGCTAATGTTAGTGAAATATCGATTCTCCCACACGTTAGCACTTAGCAAGCAAAAGTTTTCCTTTAGAGGGTGCTAAATTATAGCTTACCAACTATTATGTTCCTTGTTAGAAGAAGAATTGTTGTCGGCACAAGTTGCCCACACTTCTGCATGGAGGATGAAACCTTTGTTCACGCATTAAGGGATTGTCCAAATTCAAAAATGATGTGCTGTTTGCCTGGTGTGAGTCATTTGAATTTTGACTTTTTCAACAAGAGATGAAATATCCTGGATAGAGATTAATCTGAAAATATCCTATGTGGATTATGATATTCCATGGAACCTTGTTTTTGCAATTGGTTGCTTGTTTGCTTGGAAGTAGAGAAATAAATCACAGCATGCTGTGAATTTTATTTGGCCTGTTGATCCATGCCCATGTTAGAAAAACTAAGGAAATGCTGGCAGTTTTGGGTAATTGGAGGTTAAGGCTTAAATATTGTTGAGCATAATATATATAAAATAATAAATGTACAGTCTCACTATCAGTTTAAACTTTTAGTTAAGATTAAACACATCCTTTAAGTTGGTCACGTGTTGTTTGGTCCATATAAAAATATTCGGCCTGCACACATGAGGGGCCTAATAATAATAATAATAATATAATAAATATTATTATTATATTATTATCATTATTATAATAAATGTGTTGACTCGCTATTAGTTTAAACTTTTAGTTGAAACTTGAAATGGAACACATCTTTCAATTAATATGAGCAATTTGTGGGATGGAAGAAACCGACATTGACCTTTATAAGGTCAATGTTGATGGTAGTATGAGGTGTCAACTTGGTGTAGCTGTAGTGGGGGTACTTTGCAAGATGAATGAGGACCGTCGGGGATTTTACCTACAAAATAGGGATCACCTTTAGTTTGATAGTGCACACACGGGGGAGGGGGTTATCATGGTTTTATGTCTTTGTTAGGAAATTTCAGTGATTGGAGGAGGGTTGAAAGCAACTCATTAATGATTGTTAAGAAAAGATGTCGTGCAAGACTTTGCACCTTATAGAGGATTCTTTATATTCAACAAATTTTAACATAAACGTTGAGGCACTTTTTAATAATAGATGGGAATCTCAAACACATTCTAGTGTGGTGCCATAGTCCCAAAATAGTAAGCATGTCCAAGTTACTTGTTCAACTAGGGGTCTAGGGCAAAGGCCCAATTTCCTAATTTGATGTTATTTGCGTACTTTACCCCAATCATCACACTGCTCAACATTGTAGATTTTTTGAGAATATTCCCTAATTCTTTTGGAATTGAATGCCCTTATGTAGTTCTTCAGGAATACATAGTTCTTATGTAGAATAAAATTGCTTGCTTGATATGGAATGTTCAATAGCCCATTGTGTACTTTTACCTTTCTTAATTTGTATTCATCCTTTAAGGAGAGCCCTGGAATCCATTTGCGCCTCTCTTAAAGTATTTTCTTTCTAAAATACATATTTATATATCTACGCTGCTATTTTTGTAGGTATATATGGTCCAAAGGGGATCAACGTACCTGATCCCGTGCAATCCATCTGCACAAGATGGGGAAATGATCCCTTCTCTTTTGGTTCATATTCACATGTTAGAGTGCGATCATCTGGAAGTGACTATGATGCATTGGCAGAAAGTGTTGATGGGCGGTTGTTCTTTGCTGGTGAAGCAACTATTCGGCAACATCCTGCCACCATGCACGGTGCCTATCTGAGTGGCCTAAGGGAAGCTTCGCACATTCGCCAAGCTATGAAAGAGCTGCAAAACAATCCGGGGAAAACAAAGAATGCCGGGCAAAGCAAAGAAGTTTTGACCGAATTGTTCAAGAACCCTGACCTAGCGTTTGGGCAGTTCTCATGTGTATTTGACCCCTCGACAGATGATCCAAAATCTTTGGGACTCATGGAAGTAACTTTTTCAAATAGCTCTAAGGAATTTATCGAAGTAGAGAACATACATCAACAGCCATCTGAACAACCTTTGCAGCTTTTTTCAGTTTTGTCTCGTGAGCAAGCACATGAAGTGCAACTGGTGGCCGGGGGAGACGATTGTAAATTGTTGTATTTGTTCAAGAACCTTGGGTTGAAGCTACTGGGAGCTGACAGTTTAGGAGCTTTCGGCAATATTGCTACTAACATTGCCAATGCTCGAAAAGGCAAAGGTCGATACCGCAAGCCTGGAAGACCAAGAAAATCAGGCTGCACTAATTTTCATTTAGCATCAGTATAAGCATTAGAAATCCAGCCAGGTATATCAAGTTTTTGTTATTTTTATACAGGACAGTGAAAATTGGGCATGCCTTGGATCGTTATCCGCCCTTGTTTGCACCATAATCAGTCTCTGTATTGCTGTGTACCAATTGTAATTGATCCATTCTGTTACACCAAATAGCATAGATTTGTAAGGATTTTAGATGACATATTTTGTTTGGTTATAGACCACCTGCTGACACAATTGATTTCAGCTGGTGATGTAAGAATTTTGTGCATAATGGCTTCCTGTTTGGTGTAATATGTTGGTAGGTCTGTTCTGTGCTTATTTTGATTCAAGGAAACCTTTTGTACTTTACCTTTTTTTCTTTTCTTTTTTGCTTTTAGGGATGTTTTTTTTTTTTTTTTTTTTTTTTTTTTTTGTAATTACAGATTGGTCAAATTTTTTCAGTCATGATACCCAGAAATAGGGTGTAACTCATCATATACACCTCAAACTACAACCATTGTATTAGTATAGTAATATAGTATGATAACTTTGGACATTTTGATAATATGGTTCAGCAAATGAGAATTAGAGTAAAATATATAATTAATGTTAGAAATAGTATAGAGTTGTGAAGTTGTTATAAATGGCCCGTGAAGGAAGGATTTGGATCACAGTTCATGTACCAATCATAAAAGTTGCACTCAATTCAATGGAACTACTATTATCTGCAAATTATATTTTGTAGTTACGGAGTAGATGTTTTGAAATTTTTTTAGAGTTCAACACTTTGTAAATAGGTTAATAGTAAATATGTGATTTTTGGTACAACTTTTGATCTATTGAGCATTACTTTTATGAAGAGATTATACAATATCAATGTCAAATACTAAAAATACTAAAAAGGGATATATTTTGTAATTTGACAAAATTAAATAAATAAATGAATTCAATAAGGCATCTAATCTCTTATTATTTTTAATACTCAGCATTATTCTGATTTGGTCATTTGAAAGCGACTCCTTAGCTTATGTTATACAAAAATCTGTACAACAAATTTCAAATATGTAACACTTTTTATTGAAAATATAATACTTATTTTAGGTCAATACGCATTACATAAAATGTAAGTAGGAAAAAAGTAATTTTAGTACTTGGGTGCTAGACCCAAAATAGTGCGTATAATTCTCAAAATAATAGTCCAAAAAATAAATAAATAATAAATATTATAAAGCTATTAATAATAAGCTATTGTAAGGGCTAGACAACTTAGACAAGTGATGTCTAAAGGAGAGACATGAATGCCTATTTATAGTGTAAAGACTCCTCTTTAATGCTTGAGTAGTGTATGACATTGGTTTGCCTTCCATCTACACCATCCGTGTGTCTTATCTTCACCCACACTACTTTGCTGTCAGCGCCCTTCGATTGAATAAATATAGGTTGCCACGCTTTTACACACAAGGACTAAGTAACTTGGCCGGTAAGTGCTTGTATTGTTATCCCATAAGTTGCAGGTTTGAACTTGATTTATTGCATTCCCTTGATATTTTGCTCACTTACCTTCTTCCCTCCTTTAAGCCCAACAATACCGCTTCTTCACTTTCGTTGGACCAAGACCTTGCCAATAAAATAGGTCCCCCATATATGGCCCCATGAAAATATTACTTGTTTCTTGAAAAATATTAGTGAAAATATAATATTTTACGAGTTAATTCTAAGAATGATCCATTGACTTTTGACATTTACCATTATCCTTGACTTTTATTTGATCATAATCGGTTCATTCACTATTGATTTTGTTCCAAATTTGATCATTCAGTTAAATATCCTTTAATAGGCATTGAATTTAAGTATAATCATGTAAAAAATAGCTAGCAGAATCGCCTCTTCAAATTTTCATATTTAAGGATGTTGGAACAAAAGATATGATCGCCTCAAATTGAGGGTAGAGACTTATTAGTAGTCTGGTCGAAATTAGTTTATGCCCGCATCAACTTATTCTTCAATTTGTCCATTTTGGTAACACGCAAAATTTTTACATTCATACTTTTAAATTTAACGATTACTAAATTGATCTTTAACTGGAGAACCAAATTTAAAACAAAATCAATAATTAAGAGACCACTTATGGTTAAATTAAAAGTTAATGATAAAAATTGATAAATGTCAATAGTCAATAGACTATTTTTTAAATTAACTCTAATTTTTAATATATCTTGTGGACTACTGATATAAGAATATATTGAAAGTACATTTTTTTTTTTGGAAAATAAAAGTATATTTTTATTACACTAAATGTGTATTTTTAGACATTATTTGAGTACTGAATGTTCATTATTTGATATACTACAAAATATCCACAAATAGTATATCAATATACCTTCAATATATTAGAAATAAACATTTATTCATGGTCAATATTGCAATATAAATCATGGTCCATAGTATAATATTATAGTTTGCCAATTTCTTGTTGGGGCGGGGGTGTGACAACCAGGAGCGATGGGCTGTCAGTAGTAAAATTAGGAGTGTGTAACATGATTCAATTAAAAAGTACCATATTTAATTTTAAAATGTTTTATTTTTGTTCTTCCTGAACATTTTAATTAATTTAAACTCATTGTATTTTTCATACTATATCTTGAGCCAATCCCTCATCACGGGGAGCGTTATGCCATGGAACCGTGTTCACCATTCATGGTGAACACAGTTCCAACGGTGTTAGTACACCGTTATCTTTTTTTTTTTTTCTTAATTAATTGCGTTACTTTTCTTCTTCATTTTCACATTTTGCGGTTTCACTTTAATTTGAGGTGAACAATGATTTCGGACATTCATAAATTATGAATTCATGCCTGCACATTCACTTTGGAACCATGCCTACACATTCCCGTCCGAAATCACGGACATTCATAAATTATGAATCCATGCCTGCACATTCACTTTGGAAACATGCCTACACATTCACTTTGGAACCATGAGATTATGAATTTTCTGTTATAAGATTATGAATTTTCAGTTATGAGATTATGAATTTTCTGTTATGCGATTATGAATTTTCTGTTATGCGATTATGAATTTTTTGCGGTTTCACTTTAATTTGAGGTGAACAATGATTTCGGACATTCATAAATTATGAATTCATGCCTGCACATTCACTTTGGAATCATGCCTACACATTCCCGTCCAAAATCACGGACATTCATAAATTATGAAAATCCATGCCTGCACATTCACTTTGGAACCATGCCTACACATTCACTTTGGAACCATAAGATTATGAATTTTCAGTTATGAGATTATGAATTTTCTGTTTTGAGATTATGAATTTTCTGTTATGCGATTATGAATTTTCTGTTATGAGATTATGAATTTTATGAAAGAAAATTCATAATTTGATCAACGCGCGCCGTTAACTCCACATCCGCGAATTTTTTTATTTTTTTTTGCCTAAAACGACGTCATTTGGTCTTGTGTTCACCATGCACGGTGAACACGTTTCCAGGGCATAATTTGCCTCATCACGGACACGATAATAGTTGAACTGTGAATGTAATTCTCGGTTAACTTGATGCCACGACAGAAGTTGACAGTATACGAATTTAAATTTTGTTAAAAATATAATTGAGAAAAAAGTTTAAGATGATGGAAGGTGTCAATTATATCACTTGTGCATGCATGAAAACTAGGGTTGGACTAGTAAGTTTTTTTTTTTTTTTTTTTTTTTTTTTTTTTTGTGCAACTTAAGATTTTCACCGTCAAACACAATGACTAATCTTCTCGCACTTCTATTAGGTTGGATAATTTATTTGAAGATTTAAGATTTTGCTCCATATTTGTTCCTATTTGTGGCTGAGGGGTTGAGTGCTATGATTGAGAGAAGCATGTCTGCGGGCCGTTTGCATGGGGTTTCGGTGGTTAGGGGAGCACCTTCCATCTCTCATCTCCTTTTTGCAGATGACTCCTTCCTCTTTTTACGGGCTAATGAGGAGGAAAGCATTCAAATGAGGTATGTGCTTGACACTTATGTCAGGGCTTCTGGTCAGCATATAAATTATGATAAATCTGCTGCATGTTTTAGTGTAAATGTCCCACAGAATAGAAGAAATGAGATTGTTGATATACTGGGAGTGGATGAGGGTGAAACGAGTGGGAAGTACTTGGGTTTGCCATCCCTAGTGAGGAGGAGGAAGAAGGTTATTCTGGGGTTCCTGAAGGATCGTATACTCACCAGGGTCCGTTCTTGGAATGCCAAGTTCTTGTCTAGAGCTGGGAGAGATGTACTATTGAAGAATATTCTGCAGGCAATGCCAGCATATGCTATGATGGTGTTTTTGCTCCCCTTGGGCCTATGTCGGGAAGTAGAGGTAATTTTGAATCAATACTGGTGGACTGGCAGTGTGGGAAATGGCCGTGGGATCATATGGCGTTCATGGGAGGGTCTGTCAAGGCCTAAAACATGTGGTGGAATGGGCTTTCGTCGTCTACATGAGATGAATAAGGCTTTACTAGGAAAGCAGGCGTGGAGGTTAGTTTCCAATCCCACAAGCCTAGTGGCCCGTGTGTTTAAAGCTCGGTATTACCCTGACTGTGACTTTTTTTATGCCAGGGAGGGTAGCAACCCATCCTACATTTGGCGGGGTATGCTGGAGGTAAAAGGCTGTTTGAAGGAGGACTGTAGAAGGGTCATAGGCGATGGCAAAGAAACTATTATTGGCAGGGATCCTTGGCTACCAGTGGATGGTAATCCGTTTGTGGAAACGGAGTTGCATCAGACAGTTTATGAGGCATCGGTGGCCTCCCTGATAGATTTGCATGGTAAAGGTTGGGATGTGGATTGTGTAAAGGATATTTTTAATGCCCATGATGCTAATATAATTTTGAATATTCCTGTCAGTATCCGGAGGCCTCATGATCAGTGGTTTTGGCAATGGGAGCAGAAGGATGCGTATTCGGCCAAATCATGTTATAAGCAGCTTACAAGGTTGGCTGCAAGTGACCGCTCATGGGCAAGTATTTGGAACCTGCAGGTCCCGCCTAAGGTGAAGAATTTTTGTTGGCAGTTAGCGTTCCTCTATCTTCCCACACGTGATATTTTGTTAACTAAGAATGTTGCATGCTTGGTGGATTGCCATATGTGCAGGCAGGTACAGGAGTCGGCCATGCATCTTTTTGTTCAGTGTGGGGAGGCAGTTCGGTTTTGGAACATGTTGGGGATGCCGCATGTGTGCAGCTTTGATGGTAATCATCTAGGTGACTGGTTCTTTTGGGCTTTGGGCACATTAGATTTAATTGCTAAGCCTAGTTTTGTGATGGCTTGTTGGGGTGTGTGGTGCAGTAGGAATGAGAGTGTGTGGAAGGGTACTGGTTTTGATTTATCTACTATGGTGCGTAGGACTATGGCGTTTCTGGAATGTTGGAGATATGCTAATGAAAAACTACCAGTTGGTGCTGGCCACATAGACACACATGCCGTGACTTCTTGGGTAAGACCAGTGCATGGGAGGCTCAAACTTAATACTGATGCTACGTTAAGGGAGGAGGATAATCCTATGGGGTTCGGATGGGTCTTGCGGGATGATGGTGGTAATTTCCTTGCTGCAAAGAATGTCAGAGTACCCGGGTTGTATACGGTTAGGGGAGCAGATGTGCTCTCTATTCGGGAGGCGTTGAGTTGGCTAAAGGGCACTGGTTTGGGTGCTGTAGATGTGGAAACAGATTGTAAGATTGTTTTTAATGCTATTACTTCGGATTCTTTTATTTCTGTTTTTGGCTATTTAGTAGATGATGTAAAGAGCTTGGCATCTGAGATTGAGGATGTGCAGTTCTGTCATGTTAAGCGATTTGCGAATTGTGCTGCCCACACTGTTGCTAGGGAGGCCTTTTCTGTGTCAGGTTACGGTGAGTGGTTAGATGAACCACCTGCCTTTCTTGTTGACATTCTTGATTCCGATTTAATGAATTAATCTTTCTCTTTCAAAAAGATTGCTCCATACCAAAGTCAAAGATTATTGACTCCTTAACTTTTGGTTAATGATAAATAAGGATTGGTGAGCTTATTATGCTACTTGTGATTAGTAGGGACGAGGTTATGTGAATTAATTCCGCAAAATTGAGAATTTGATCATTAACCAAAAAATTAAATAAAACCGAAAGGGACGACCGTGTAGGCGTGTACAGCTTGTCCCACATATTTTATTACACGAGTCAGATACGTACACTCTCTTTAGAGATTTATTTATATCGTCACCGGTCTTTCTCCGCGTGTATCGATCATAGCTACCAACCCCCCTTCCTTCATTCCTTCAGTAAGTGTCCTCTCTGCTCTCCCTCACTCCCATTGCTTCATTTTCTGCTATCTTGATTGATTGTGTTAATAAATAACTATATTGATTGTGAAAATCATGTTAGAAATTGATTAATTTGTTTTCTCCGATAACACAAATAGTACTAGTTATCAACCTCCTTTCTGGGTAGGTAAAGAGTTGGACTTCTTTTTCTTTTTTGTGGATCGTTGTGCTTCAAGATAATACAGTATATTTTTTTGATAATTGGCATTTAAGATAATAGATTTGCTTGGGTAAGGATTTGAACCTTTTATGAATTATTGCGATGAAAATTTGAGCTCAAACCTGACTAGTTGTTAGTATGCAGATTCCCCCAGCTTGTTTTGTTTTTTTGCAGTTTTATCTAGGGATCTTATGAATGAACAATCACTTGGATAGTGTGCAGTGATTGTGTAAAATAATTTTGTGCTAATAACGATGATAGTATATTAGTTGTTATACTTTAGAAAGGAATTGGGAGAGTTTAGATGAGAGGACAAAGGAGGCTTAGGGATAATCAACCATTCAACCCAATCATCTGACATAGAAATGAATTTGGAAAATTTTAGGAAGCCATTCTAGGACACACGCAAATGATGAAGTCCAAAAAGAAACAAAAATTAGGAAAAAAGAGTGACTTGCGCTTTGTTGATTACTACTCCACTTTAGATGTACCGACTTAAATCTCTGTGTTTGATCTATTTGCTTGTTCAGTACAGAAAAACCGAAGAGAATGGCGGGTGTGAACCTGACAATGACGGCTTGCACTGTGTGCCTGATGCTAACCTTGCATTTCACGATACGCCTTGTATCACAACATCTTTCAGCATGGAAGAAACCAAAGGAGCAAAAAGCAATACTTATCATCATATTTATGGCTCCCTTGTATGCTGTTGTTTCCTATGTTGGTTTAGTGGATTTTCTCGGGAGCAACACTTTTTTCACATTTCTGGAGTCTGTCAAAGAATGTTATGAAGCTCTTGTAAGTCTTTGTAGCTAACATATTTACATTTTAAATGCCTATGATGTGTTCGATCATTTCACTGTTTCTTCTTGAAAGTGGAATTTGTGACTCCATACTTGTTAGTGACTATTGTTTTATGAAATGCAGGTTATGGCTAAGTTTTTAGGCTTGATGTACACATACCTAAATATATCCTTAAGCAAAAACATAGTACCAGATGAGATTAAAGGAAGAGAGATTCACCACTCGTTTCCGATGACTCTCTTTCAGGTAGAGTGTTTCCTTCAAAATCTGCATTGTCTATCATTGTCTTATCAAGCAGGACAGTTGCCATTTTTTTTACGTGGAAGGTAAAATAATCAATCTTTATTGTTTGGCAGTCATGGTCAAACTAAGAACTGAAGAAGCATGCCATTTGTTATACTACGCTAAATATATTATTTATATGTGCGATACTATGTTTGATACTATAAAGTACTACGTATTTGACAATAGATGAATCTTCATGCACTTCAGTCACTACTCAACCTTAGTGAAGTTTTGGAACCTGCATCTCATGGTTCATAGCTGAATTGAAGCATGTACAACATCTCAACTAAAAGCCTAAGTTATAGTTGGACTGCACATTTATGTTTATATATTATATGCTCAATACGCCCCCTCACTTGTGTGAGACGATTATTTTGATGGGCTTCAAGCAACACGTGGACCATAGTGGGGTTGACTCTAATACTAAATTGAAGCATGTGTTTCATCTCAACTAAAAGTTTAAGTTGATAGTTGAACGGCACATTTATGTTTATATATTATATGCTCAAGAAGGTGTATACCTTACATACTGTCTTCATGATCTGCAGCCTCACACTGCCCGTTTAAACCACCACACATTGAAGCTTCTCAAGGACTGGACATGGCAATTTGTTTTGATCCGCCCTGTATGCTCTGTGTTAATGATAGCTCTACAACTTCTTGGAATGTATCCCACTTGGGTTAGCTGGACATTCACCATTATCCTAAACATTTCGGTTTCGCTAGCTTTATACTCACTTGTAGTATTCTACCATGTGTTTGCAAAAGAGTTGGCACCACACAAGCCACTTGCCAAGTTTTTGTGTGTGAAAGGAATTGTCTTCTTCTGTTTCTGGCAGGTAATTAATTCTCTCTCTCTCTCTTTCCCATCTAGAGTTGTGCACTGTTTCTAATCATCTTTCAAGAAGTAAAATCTCCACATCAGAGTAGACTGCACTTTCTTTTCACAAGAGTAAGCCTAGAGTGGCCATCTTTCCCAACTAGTTTGATAGAATTTCCCGGCTGATTTCAAGTGCCATGAATTTCACGACTGATATCCATTGCACGTGTTCTTATTTTTGGGGGTAACCGCAACCAAGATGGCTAAGGATACAAACTTGTAATCACAAGGTCACAAGTTTGAATCCCAGCATTCTTAGTTTGAGTTGGTCAGCTATGGAAAATCTAGATTGGTTTATGTCCTCGTGATCCTTTTCCAACTAGGGTCACAAGACAGTTTATATCAGTACAAGCAATTCATGCTCTCTGGATCTGTTAATGCCACAAACTGCTACTTGAATCTCGATATTTATCATTGACATACTGCGTTTTCAATATTGTTCTCGTTTTTCCAGGGAATTGCGCTCGAGATTCTTGTTGCCCTCGGGATAATAAAATCCCATCATGTCTGGTTCGATGTGGAGCACATTCAAGAAGCTCTTCAGAATATGTTAGTGATGGTGGAGATGGTCTTCTTCGCCATCGTTCAGCAGCATGCGTACACTGCAGAGCCTTACCGCAAAGAGAACAAGAAGGACTAATTCCAAAGTTGGCGTGTATTTGTAATTTGTATTATCATATAAGAGTTGCTTGTCTAGTATTAGCCCCTGCAGATTCTGCTCTGGTTATTGTATTAGATAATTTATGATCATGAGTATAGATTTTGAATTCATGTTATGGAATGTGACTTAACGTAGTCTATTTATTTTGTGGTAGATTATAAATTGGTAAACCAGCTCATAATTGCCACACCCCTATAGCATAGACAAATTGGATTTGAAGAGAAGCTTTTATTTGATAATCAAAGTGTTTGCATTGTACTAATTCTAGAAGAAAAGCAGAACAAAACATGTCTGCCCATTCAAGAGTAAATGTACAAATTTAAGAACCAAAAAGAGCAAGGTGGAAAGGAAGATAGGTGAGAGGAGATAACAGATGAACAAATTGTCTTGAAGCTTTGACCAGAGCTTGACATCATTTTTCTTATCACATCAAGAAAAGGAACTACCATAAAGTGTAGTGAAATTTATTCCAGATCGACTTGAACTAACCCGAACTCAATGAGATCCTTCACTCACTGACTTTCTGCAATGCGATGAGGAAGCAAATTAGCACCCAGAACCAAAAATTAATGCAGTATATCAGAGTGCTATACTGCTATTGCACATTGATGAGGTGAAAATGCTTTTCTTTTTCAAATTTATTTAGAATCAAATAAAAAGACAAGTTTCCTTTCAAAAAAAAATAAAAAGACAAGGATTTGTGGAAAAAGCCCCCTATTAAGCAGAAAGATGCTAGCAGGTGATGCATGAGCAACTTATAAGATGATCAAAACTATGCTGGAACAATTAGGAATTATAAACTTTAACTACATGCTCTAGATTCACAGCTAAGTCATGGTCATAGACTTATTTTAACAAATATAATTTCTATTTGTCTTAGTTGACACCAAGAATCATGTACCTCTTCCTTCTTGTCTTTCTTGCCTCCTGTGAATAACTTATATCCTCCGTAGAAGACCAACCCCCAACCAGAAAGGGAAATGAGCACAAACTACAAGAGAACAAAATACAAATCAACCTTACAGGTTATGATTTACAACTGCTGCAGGCATGCATTTATTCAAAACTCAAATTCTCAAGTTAGCAAATTGATATAATGATAATAGGAACCAAATGCACAGTATGATATAATTAACCAAGCCATGAAAAGAATGAACTACTAGCAACCTATAAGCAGCTCAAATTGTATCTGAAGTCAGAAACACTCACATGCTCTTCTTTCCATATTGAAGGGCTCATTGGGTCCTCCCAGAAGTTCACCTTTGGTGGTCCATGATGGTCTGCATAAAAAAGTAACAGGAATTAGATGAAGATTTTGTTTCTTCACTTTAGCTAAAACCTCTAGCATACAGTAAAATCTCTTGGAATCAAATTCTTCTCAGTCAACCGCATAGTGTGAAAAGGTAAGAGTACACACCTAATCAGTTACATTGTTTGATCAGAGTTTAATATTAAATTAGTCAATCACAAGAGTATCAGTTCCTTCAGAAAATCGTTATAATAAAGAACAAATGATTCCCAGGTAGATTATAAATTCGACAAGTTTTCTGCAACAATAGATCCCCAGGTAGATCAAAACTTCGACAAATTTTCTGCAACAATTGACCCTCAGGTAGGTTAAAACTTTGACAAATTTTTGTCAAAAATTTACACAATTTGTACATAGTTTTAGCTTTCATAACACAATAATAACAGATGATGCAATGTAGAAACTATACTTGTAGTTCCAGTATAACCTATAAGAAAACTATTTTCAAATTTCTACCTTCAAAAATGGTTTCAATAAAGAGCAGCTTATTTTCTTGAACTTCAAATTGAAAAGGCAAAAACTCCTATGAAACTGTCTCATGGATCCTTATCCGTGAGACGGATCAGGTTTTCCATAAGTATTACGCTTTCCCTCATAAGTATTATAGTTCCCTCATAAGTAACTCTCTTCAACTCCTAAATATTACGGAGTACATTTTTCCTCAAAAGTATTACATTTTTCCTAAATAAGTATTACACCTTCCCTTATAAGTAATAATCACTTTACCCATTATTAGGATTACACTTTTCCTTAAAAGTATTACGTGTTCCCTCAAAAGTAATAATCAATTCATTTATCCATTTACACTTTTTCAGTTTTTCTCAATATTAATGTTTGATTTAAAATTATTACATTTTTCCCTCAAAAGTATCACACTTTCCCTCATAAATAACAATCAATTTATGATAAAAATATTACAATTTCCTTCATAACTTCATAGGTATTACATTTCTATCTAAACCTAGTCGTCTCACAGAAAATGATCCATGAGACGGTCTCACAGGAGACTCACCCAATTGAAAAACATACAAACATTTCAGTGACAAAATTAAACAATGGGAAAATTGGTATTTATGTTTCCTAAGTAACACATAAGACATAGGTTCTCCTGCAACTACTAAAGTGCAGGATTTTAGAACATGTACCATGAAAAATGATACATTGATGTATTTATATAAAAGAGATGAAAGAAAATAATATAGTTCCCTACAGAGACATTTGCATACATAAATGTACACGAGCCTAAAATATGCATAGATGTATACAAACATATATATAATTGCATAACGCAGAAAAACATAAATCAGAATTCATTCCAATCGTAATTGTGCATGCACAAATGACAAATATACATAGACTCTAACCAAATTTCATATATTCGGAAGTAGTTACAGGCAGTTAGGTCATTAAATCGGAAATCAGGTTAAATATTCGCATGGAGAAAGGCTAAAAGAGATAGGATATAAGAAAATTACCGCCGCCGCCGGCGAGACCGCGCCGCTGGATGAAGTTGGCGGCTTGGTTCGCAGTAGGGACTGATTTGGGAGCGGAGAATCGAGAGATATTCGCGGCTTGCCGTGCCGCAGCTGTCCACGCCGCCATATGAGTATTTTCAAAGGCCTCTTCCGGTCGTCGGAGAAAAAAAAGAGCAAAGTTAAAGAAATACGAGAGTGAAGAGTTGGAAATGAGTCGGCGAAAATGGTACAAGGGGAGAGAAGAGAATCGGTCGAAAAGACCGTAACGTCCTTCCCGCTTGTTGGGGATCTTCTTGGGCTGGCTCAGTTTGGCAACTAAGGCCTGGCCCAAGTATATGAATAGGGCAAATATTTTGTAGACCTCGTCCAAATATACACAATTTATATACTAAATGTTCACAATTTATCTTTTAAAAATTTACAATTTGTGATGATCATGTATTGTATTCACAAATTCTTAAAATTTAAAAACAATTTATATTCTAAAAGTTCACAATTCCAATACTAAAATTACACAATTTAAGACCAGGATCGACTAGGGATGACAATTTGCCCCGTCCCCGACGGGATCCCGCCCTGAAGGGGACGAGGATGGAAAAAAATTTCGAAAAACGGGGACAGAAATGGAGAATGTATGTAATTCTCCGAATAATTATTATAATTAAAAAAATTATATATGATGAAGATATTAGAAACGACTCAATAATAAGGATCCAGGGTCTGGAAATGCATAATCCGAGCAGCCCAAGAAGAGTTTCAAACCCAGAGACTATCTCCGAGCCCAGAATATTGGGTTTTGAGTCTTTTGACTTAGTCTCGTGACCCACCACGAGTTTAGCCTGAGGGGTTGAGATTTTCTTTGTATAAATTAGTTATATACAATTATTGGAGGATCATGTCTTATTCCTTTGCAAGACATCGCTTACCAAATTCAATATCATTTACACATTCATGTTCCTTTCCTACACTACATTCTTTGTAATCTTCTTTCATCAATCAAGGAAATATTAATTCAATTATATTATCCTTAATATTTTCATTCATTATTATATTTTATGCGAACTTATTGATCCATATGATTTCATACACCGGATTAATTTTCTCCATTAATATATACTCCGTATATAAGTAATGCCAATGTACTGTATTACTGTGACAGTACAGTGGCATTACTTAATATAAATTAAAACCTTAGTTTTTAAAATTAAAAAATACACTAATTTAAGATTTTGACTAGGGTCCGTTTGGAAAGCAAGAAAGTGACTTCTGAAAAATGACTCATTTTCATAAGTCATTTACCTTTTCGATGTTTAACTGCACAATGGAAAACTATCTTTTGGTGTTTGACTCATTTTCTGGAAATGATGTAGAATTGTATAATTACACATTTTATATAAGTAATTATTTTGTTTAAAATATATAAAATTTATAATAATATTATAAATAATAATATTTATTTTTAAAATCAAATAATATTATTTATAAAAAAAACTTTAAAAAAAAAACAAAAAAAAAATGACGGAAACCAGAGAGTTCAAACTCTCTGGTTTCCGTCGTTCTCTCTGGTTTTCAGTAGCCGGAAACCAGAGAGCACTACTTACTCTCTGGTTAGGCCTGCCGGAAACCAGAGAGTCAATTTCTGGTTCTGCCGACTTGGATTTCCAAGTCGGAAACCAAATTGGTTTCCGACTTGGAAATCCAGAATTTGTGTTTCCCTTTGATTTTCCGATGACGAGAAGCGATGTCCAGAAGCGAAGAGACGAAGAAGTGATGTCGAGAAGGAAGAAGCGAAGAAGAAGGTTGAAGCGGAAAATGACTTCCCCAAAAAAAAGGGGAAGTCATTTTCCATAAAAATGACTCTATTTTCCATTGACCCAACATCATTTTTCATTGACTTTAGTGTTTTCCTACTTACCAAACACTCAAAACTCGGAAAATGATTTTCATTTTTCGGGTTTCCGAACACACCCTAAGAGTTAATCGGAGGCGGGAAATTCCCGTCCCCGCCTAATTCCCTGCGAGAACGGGGATGAAGACTGTTTTCAATTTTTCATCAGAGATGGGAACGGGAACAAGAACGAGGTCGGAGTTTCAAGGATGAGAATGGGAAGTATACTTCTCACCCCCACCCATTGCCATTCTAGGATCTACCTTGCAAGGTGGATCCTGATCCATGGTATAACAACTTGCGTTTGGGTGCATCTTGATTAAAAAGTGGTAGTGAATGCCATATGAGGAAGTGATGGAGCTAAGCAAATAGAGAAGACACCTTTATTCTCTGACTAAAAAAACAGGTGAGAATATTTTTTTTTTGGTTGCCCAAAGATATCTCTCCCGCCGATTGCTTAGAAGACTAATCTCACGTCCTTATTGTCAGCACACTAAGTGGTAGGGGACTGGCCAGATAATAGACAAGTGAGAATATTGGTTTTGTAGTTTTCATAATTTGACGTTTGATTCACAAAATGAATTTTGAATAAATAGAAATTTCATTTTATACGAAATAAGAATAGACTTCAAGAATTATGTTCAAATATTCGAGTAGATTAAGTAATAAAAAATAAAATAGGCATCTAAAAAACAAAAGTATCGTCCACACTCCACACACATGACTATATAATACTCCGTAACAATGATTTACTAAACATCGAAATATGTGAATTCTCAAGAATGTTATTCTATTTTAGACTTATTTCACAAACCAAACATGTTGTAATATGTAGAGTGAAGATAATAAGTGTGACACATGACAAATTTGGTTAAGAAGAGTTCTTGAAATAGTGTGGTCCTTAATCAACCTTAGAAAAATATCATAGTCTCCTAAGTTTAACTGCCATTAAGACAAAGTCTCATAGGGTTAAAAACAAATGTAGTAATGGTTTAATTCACATTAACCATTGTTATACCATTTCCATATATATACACCAAAAAACAATTACTTTCCAGAAAATAAAATGGAATCCATAGTGAGTTGGGTTGGGCAACAACACCACAAGTATAGCAACATCATTCAAAACATAACTGCAATACAAAAACAGTGCAAACTTTCAGATACCAGTTTGAGCACATCCAGCAGAAACTACCATCACGGTTAACAACATCACTTTCATATAGTGACGCTCAAGCTCGGTGATGGGTGAGAATTTGATGTTGGCGAACCAATTCAACCATATATTACTCATCTTTCAATGCAGTAAGGCACTCTTCTCAACTTGCGTTTGAGGTTCGATATTCTGCAAGGAATTTAACTCGAATGTTAGAAGACATTATTGAAATGAACAATCATTTAAGAACACATCATCTAGCACAGAGATATAGAGTTTACCACTAGAAAGGCAATAACGGACTAAAAGAAGGCAAGCAAGCGACAGAGAAATGACCAGTATTTGCAAGAAAGAAAGGTAGAACAAGAAGAAAAAATTGCAAGCATTATCATTTTGATATTCACAAAGTTAAGAGACTAGGAAAAGTTATATTCAGCTTTCATGATGCCCAACAATCAAATTTGCGGGACCATTTATGTTGCAGTTATAATCCGGAGCATGGCCTATTCTGCATCCTTGGCCTTGCCCTCAGGCTATGTTAATGGGATATGAAAATGACGCTCAGAACAAGATGATGAATGGTGGTTTTGGACTCATTATGCACATTCTCAATGTCCTAAAATTTATAGGCTACGGATTTAACCATCCACTCTGCTAAGAATAAAGAATTAGGTCCTTAAGTACACTTCAAAGTTCAAAGAACAACTATCTGATAATGAAGGTAATCCCTTCACCACATGGCTAAAACTAATTCAAAATTACCTATGCACAATAAAAGCAAATAGATCCAAATTAATGGTGTAGAGAGGTGGCTTCATGATAATTTAGCATCAGACATAACCAACTATCTAAATGGACCAATCATCAAACAGAGTGCCCCGATACATAAAAGGTGCCCAAAATATCCCTCCTCTCAAACACTTAAGTTAAGAGCAGCTAATAAGATTACTCAATTCATCAAAATACTAGACTCCAAGGGTTTACAATCGTACAAGTGTTCATATATTTCTACCTACATAAAACAAGTAATTTGCCATTTATCCAACATTTGTACTCTACAAAACGTCTTTCAAAACAAAAATAGATGATAAAGTTCAGTTGGCACTTCGGCATGAGTTAAGTCATGTGAAGATATGAGAGGCATTAATCAAATATGTACCCCTTTTAGTAAAAATGGACTTAGAATCTGTGCCAATACTAAATCAATTTGACCATATCAAGTTGAAAGATAAGATGAAAATCTATCTGAGATGGCTAAACATTCAATGAAATAATACCTCTTAAGTTACTAAGACAAAGCCAAAGTGGAAAAAAGAAGATACAAGCACACCCTCGATTGACTAGCAAACCTATTAAATGACTGGAAAAAAAAAAAAAACTGAGGAAAACCACAATTACTTCTTCTGATCACCCAAGAGAGAGCCCAGCAAACAGCAACTCCAACTCCTCGTCCTGTGATGTGGTTCTCTGCAATAGAATTAAGCCAAGTTAACAAACTATCATATTAGATTCCTTATAGACCATAGGATAAGCAAACACGCATACAAATGTTCAGACTCTGTTCGTTTAATAAACGAGCTCTAAAATTTGTTCAATTATGTTCGTTTACATTAATAAACGAAGGTAAACAAACGCGAGCATAAGCACGAGTAGTTTACAGAAAACTCTGTTCACTAACGCCCTTAATAATAGCTAATAAACCACAAAGCAAGACTCTTGGTGATGTGTGTCTCCTCACCAAAGGGATACAAGTATAACCCAGTTTTAAAAAAGAATAGTACCCAGAACAAGTACAGCCCTGTTTGGTAAAACATTGGCCTATAGGGCAATTTTGGCTTATTTGACCACTATTAATTATTTAATTTAATTAAAATATCAATATAAGTGTTGGTTAATTAGCTTTTTGCAACTCCAAAATGCTAAATTCAAAAAGCTACTCTAAGCAACTTTTTCAATTAGCTTTTTGAGAAAAGAAATTATACCAAACAGCTATAAGCTAACAGCTAATTTACCAAACACTTTCTACAACAGCTAATGTTATACCCTCTAATTAACACAATCAGCTAACAACCATTTACCAAACGTTTACCACAATACCTGAATAGACAAAAGTTGGAGGATTTTATTCAAAACCCGCGTTCGATGAGATACATATACGCTCTTCTGAGGGAGTCTGCTCAATCTCGTCATTTCCTCATGAACTGCTGCTTTCTTCTCATCAGCCCCCACTTTCTTGTAATCATCTCTGCCAGCATGGAAGCTAGAAAGACCCTCTTTGGGACGATTAAGGGAATTTCCACCCTCAATTAGCTCAAAATTTTCCATTTTTACACTACACTAAACAATATAGCAGAATAACAAAGAAAAAGATGCAAATTAGTACACAAGAAACACATAATAACGAACAAAAACTACAACAGATGAACAAAATACTGATAATTTTTGCTTAATGATAAAAGCACGACCTATTTTCCAACAATTATAAAGCCTAAAGACTTGTCACTTGTAAAGATATAGGAGGGAACAACTTACAATTGTGAGAGAAAATAGATGGATTTATAAAGAAGAGTTGCAGTCTTGCATAAAAGAGGTGTAATGGAGAATGGGGATGCTCTGAAAGATTGCCTTGGTGTTACGCTAATCGTAAATTGCAACTTGGGATATCTAGAGTTTTGAATTGAAAAATTTGCCCCAAGCTATTGTTAATTCTATTCCGCGCATCGTTATTCTTTGTTTGTGCAAATTTCATTGAAAAATCTAGGGAAAATGGTCAAATAAACCCTCAAACTTTACATATAAAGTCAATTAAGTCCCTAAACATTAGAAATTGTAATTAGACCTATAAACATATCATTTTGATGTATTGAAACCCACCAACCAGTTAATGACCTGTTATTGCAGGTCACAAAAGTTCCGACTACATTTTGATTAATTTCGGCGACATTCCAATCAACTCCGTCTAAAATTTGAAGAAAAAAAAATGAGCAAAAATCACATGCCGGAAAAGGCAACGATTTTGGTGCCTTCTTCGGCGGTTCTCACTGGAGAAGCCGGCGACCCAGGGGTTGCCTTCTCACCATAAGGCGACACGTGAGAACCGCCAGAGAAGGCACCAAAATGGTTGCCTTCTCCGACATGTGATCTTTTGGTCACCTTCTCTACTTCTCCAGTGAGAATTGTCATGGTTACCTTCTCCGGCATGTGACCTTTCGGTCACTTTTTACTTAAAAGGTTGTTGTCTATTTTAATTACCAAATTAGTATTCAATAGACAATAATTGATGATTTAATTTGTCAAACTTGATAATCGAGTACTAATTTGGTAATTAAAATATAGTCAAGAGATCAAAATAGTCATTAATTCTTAAATAAATTATACCGAAAAAGTATTGGTAAGAATGAATTTGTAATTTTCGTGTACAAGAATTATGTTACATTGACTTGATTATCATTTTCGAAGCATATAATAACTATTTTCTATAGTATATATGGGCAGATACTACATTGTAATAGATTCAATATTATTCACAAAAAAATTGATTTGATTAATTAAAAATTTAGGGATTTCGATTTAGTTGGTTGTACAATTTAGAGGTGGTTTGGTTTAATGAATATTAGTTTATCTAAAGAATATTTTGTAATGGTTTTCAAAAAAAGAGAATATTTTGTAATTGAGGAAATACATACCATCATTACCATGTTTATATGGTTCAACCCTAAACTGATCCTCCTAAATTATAATCATAGAAAAAAGTGATCAACAATTATAAATAAAAGTCAACGTTTTAAACTCATTCTCATAATAAACAATCTAAATCATCTAAAAATATCAATTAAGGTATAAATCTATCCAAATTAAATTTTAAACTTCCATCGAAATAGGCAAGACAATGACAAAATCAGGCTGTTGGTGCGATATAATGTTGAATAATCTGGGTAAAAATTTGATTATTTTGTTAATATCTAATTCTTTTATTAATTTAGCAAGGCAAACACATAGAATAAAGGAAAGCAAAAAGGGTGTTGTGCTATGCTCTAAGCGATCTGTGCACTATAGAATACCGTCAGAATCATGAGCACACTTCTATATTGCACTGTGCACACTGATACATTACACTGTGCACACTCTAATATTGCATTATGCACATATTCACATTGAAACACACACATACTGACATACACATAATGCACCACCAGCAACAAGAAAAACAAAGATAAAAAAATTCCAATTGATTCACATACTTGACTAGTACACAAACTAACTCATATGTACTATAGTGTACGCTCACCAAATTTACAATGCACACACACATCACATGAACACAGAACGCACATCATGCCACGACGAGGTGCACACATACAACAAAAATCCAATCACGAACAAAAAAATTACAATTATAAAAGAATCTAAATTTACCATACATTAAACTCCTAAAATCAAGCATAACATCAACGTACGACCATTTCATCATTCAAACATATAACAAAATTACCACAACACCCCTTTGTAAATAAAAATGAAAACAAAATTGAAAAAATCACAGTCGTACACATTGATGTGCATTGTGGCTCCACTGGTGTGCATTTAAGTCCACGGCTGAAAATAATGGGGAAAAAAAAATCAGGGGAAGGGAGCATTAACAATGAAAAAAAAAAATTCATAGTTAAGCAACATAGGTAGAAAATCTACTATTACTAATTTACTGATGAACAAAAAGTGAAATAAACTTTAACCTATTTTTCAAAAATCTATTTATGGTGTTTGACTTAGATTTTTTTAGAGTTAATACTCAAAATTATCCTCGACTATAGTGGTTTTTCTCAATTTCGTCCTAAACAACTTTGGTGACCTAATATAGTCCCAGACTTTTGTGTTTTGCTCAATTTTGTCCCCCGTTTGTTATTCCGTCAAATTGGTGTTAAATAAAGGGACAATTCAATAATATCAATATTGACCTCTCTTTACTTTCAACCTGCAAAGTGAGAAATCCCTCTTTCTTGTACGAATTACACCCATAATTACTTTCAGGCCTACGAATCAAATTTTATATTCGCAGGTTTAGGAGTGATTCTGGGAGTAATTCGTAAAAAAAGAGAGATTTCGCACTTCACATGTCTATGAGTAAAGAGATGCCAATATTAAAATTATTGAATTGTCTATTTATTTATCAACAAATGGACGGAATAACAAATGAGAGACTAAATTGTGCAAAAACACAAAAGTCTTGGACTAAATTGAGTAAAAACACAAAACTCTAGGACTACATTAAATCACCAAAGTTGTTTAGGACAAAATTAAGAAAAACCACTATAGTCGAGGACAATTTTGAGTATTAACTCAATTTTTTTATTTTATTTTTTCACTTTGACCTTATAACTTAAAATGTTCCATTATAGAAAAAATTTCACCAGAGAATAAAAAACCACTAAAACAAAAACAAGTGTTATGGTAGAAAATTTAACTTTAATTTAAAAAGAGAAAATTTCAATTTTGGTCATATGACTATAGGAACTTTGTTAATTTCAGCACTTGACTTTCAAAAGTGTCAATTTAGTACCTTAAATATGTAATTTTTATCAATTTTGATCACTCCGATCAAATTGCTGGCCAAATTTTGTCGGAAAATTTTAACAGTTAAAATAATGAGGGTATTTTAGTCATTTCACATCTCTTCCTTCTTCCCCGGCAAATTCATTTTTTTCGGCGAATCCGTCGCAGCAACACACCTTCCAAAGCATACTTAAACTCATTCGTCCAAGCCGTCGCCGCCGATTTATTAGGGTTCAGATGACCAAAATTCCGGTTGAAAACATTTGGCCGTTTGTGTAAGGGGAGCTTGAGATATCGACGGACCTAGAAATCTCCGAACTGCACTTCTCTTTGTGCTCGTCCATCGCAGCTCCTGCCAAAATTCCGGTTGAAAGCTTTTCCGGCAAAAAAAAAGGCTTGCTCGAAGAAGAAAACGAAATGCTAAAACTAATGTTGGTGCCTATTTATTCTAAAACTTCTCTACATCAATATTATGCTAAAATTGATGTTGAATAAATACTTCTCTTTTTGGATAATGTTGAATAAATACTTCTCTTTTTGGATAATGTTGAAAGCATCGCAGCGCACCTCATCCTCGGATTCGCCGGAAAAGATAAATTCGCCGGAGAAGAAGAAAAGAGATGTGAAATGACTAAAATATCCTCATTATTTTAACTGTTAAAATTTTCCGGCGAAATTTGGCCGGAAAGTTGACTGGAGTGACCAAAATTGATAAAGTTTGCATAGTCAATGTACTAAATTGACACTTTTAAAAGTCAGAAATTAACAAAGCTCCTATAGTCATATGATCAAAATTTGAAATTTTCTCATTTAAAAATGAAAAGTGTCATGTTCTCTTAAATTATATATAAATTGTATTTTTTGAAAGCATAGAAAAGGCTATATTAAATTACTGCAAAAGTGCTAAAACAAAGTCAGGAGGAACAGAGTTTTAGTACAGCGCTGTACTAACCTGAGCAAAGGCTTTTGATGCTAAAGTATGATCAACTAAATTTAACTGTCTAGATACTTATAAAAATAAAGAACACGAAATAAGTAAAGCCATTGCATGCATTAGAACACTCCTCTATCACAACTCCAACATACGATCTAGGCCTGTCAACTGAGCTTGATAAATAGCGATGAAGAACCGAGCAGTCCATGTGCAAAGCTACAGATGCAACTCCACAGTCTCTTAACCACGAAAGAGCCTCATTGCAAGCTAAAGCTTCCGCCGTAAGAGCATTTGCACAGTAGGCCATCCTCCCATTCATTGCTACCATGAAAACACCCTCTGCCGATAGTAGCACAGCTCCGAACGTCGCCGTGCCCGCCGTAAGGGAGTATCCTCATCGAAGTAGCAATGCGGGATTCCCGTAGCTGGCTGCTGCTGATGTCGCTGGTATATAGAAATTGTATATAATAAAGTTTTCTAAAATTTGAAATATATGAGTTTATATTATTTCCTTAATTCATTATTATACTTTTTTAAAAACATATTCTTATTCTTTATAACTTATTTTTCAAATTTATGATAATATAATTGTTTTCTTGCATTACACAGGTAAAACAATAATATATTAATTTTTTTTAACATAAGGATAATTTTGCTTAAGAAGAAATGAAAATATTATATTATTAATGTATTGTACAACTCTACAAATAAGTACAAATATTATTGATACGTATTAATTTAAATTCGATTTTATAAGATTTTTGTTATAATATTACAATTTCACATTATTATTTTAGGATAAAAATGACACACTAATATGTGACTCACAACCTACAATGAGATATGTGGCCTTAGATCAAAGAGGTGCTAACAATAATAATAATCAGAGAACAAAAATGAGAGAGAGAAAAGAGTAAATATCCATAATTAGTCAAAGGTTCAAACCGCGACGACAAGTGCAATTCTTTCATCTTCCAGCTTGCACTTCTCGGCGGGTCATCCAATCCGACGGTCCAAGAGAGGGGACAAAGATCGGACGGTCGGTTCTTTTTCGTTGCGTTTCTTCCTCATCAACCCGCGCAATTCAGAAGTTTGCACTTTTCATTTTCCAATCCACCATGAATCAGAAGGCTAATGTTTCCAAGGAGCTCAATGATAAGCACAGAAAGGTTTCATTTAACGTTCACATTTTGTTTGCTTATGATCAATGCCGTATTTGATGCAAATATATGATTCATATCAATTTCGTGTGGGTTTGCGTTTATCTGAATGCAGAAGAGTTGGTTTCTTTTGACGCTTCATCACCAGAAATGTTGTTAGATTATTCAGTTTTACAACGAAAATTACGAGACATGTTATAAGATCGGATTGAAGCAATGCCAGAATTATGAGAGATTTTATGAACAAATAATTTTCTGCGGTTTCGGATTATTAGGCATTGAAAATTTTTTAAATTAAACGTCAGATTTAAGGAATGTATCAAGCATATCTTCTCGTCTTTGGAGAATTGAAAGATGCATTGATGTCCTGCATGCTGCTATTTGACATTTTGATCATATTCTCAAATATTTATCATCTCTGACTTGTACTACCTGCATTGGATTGAAAATGGTTCCATTAGTGTACTCTATTAGTCAAATACCAGTTATTGAACTTTAGAACTATATTCATGTTGATTGCATGAAATTGAACTAGCTTGTGATCGGAGACTTGATTTTCATGCCTACATTTGCTTATTTGTTGTTTCTTTTAACTCTTTTTTTCCTCTCAAAATACGTGCTGTTGTTTGTTGGCAGATTCTGGAGGGACTGCTTAAATTGCCAGAAAACAGACAATGTGCAGATTGCAAAGCCAAGTGTGTATTTGGAAGATTATTATTATTTTTTTTAACACAATATATTGGCATAACTATCGTGGGAGATTTATATATTAAGGCATCCAAACGCACAAAAATAGAAAAGAGGATTTTGAAATTGAACATGTATTTTATTTTGCTCTATTTCTTATAAAGAGCAAAAGCCTAAGTTCTATGATCAATATTTCTAGAGGTGACAATAACTATAGTCTTTTTGGGTTTAATGCAATAACTGTATGTTTCATGTGTTTTTATTGTTAAATCAGAGGTCCTCGATGGGCAAGTGTGAATCTGGGAATCTTTATATGCATGCAGTGCTCTGGTATCCACAGAAGTCTTGGGGTGCACATAACAAAGGTGATGAACTGATTTGTTAAAAATATGCATATGCAGGTTTGATGTCAAAAGACCTTAAAGGATATTTTTGCCATCCTATTATATTGTAAAGTTTGATCGTCTGATTCTTTTTCCCAAAATTTATCAGGTTAGATCAGCTACACTAGACACATGGCTTCCTGAACAAGTAGCATTTATTCAATGTAAGTTTCAGTGATTGACAAACTGAAACCTTTAGCTTGACATGATACATGAGAGTGCCTATTAATATGATCCAACGTGTTGTTTATATAGCGATGGGAAATGAGAAGGCAAATAGTTACTGGGAAGCAACGCTGCCACCGAACTATGACAGAGTTGGTACTGAGACTTTCATTCGTGCAAAGTATGTTCTTGTTCTTTTCAGACACCATAAAAACCCCTTCAAATGGAATATGTGATCTGATAATCTTGTGTTTTTTTATTGTTACATGAGACATTCTCTTCTATTTATTGTAAAGGTATGAAGATAAGAGGTGGGCTTGTAAGGACAGAAAACCAGAATCACCTTCCAAGATGCGAGAAGTGAAGGCTCCACTATCCAGTGATAGAAGTGGGCATGGATATGCAAGCAACTCTAGGCTTTCATCTTATGAAAGGAAAAATGTTCAAGCTCCCAACAAAAGGCATGATGGCCCTGCTACTATAGTTCGTCTACCCATGCCGCCTAAAGAGCATGTGTGTAAATTTATTTTGCCCCACTGATTGTTTCATGCTCCATATTCGTTATTTCCTGTTTCTATAATGTTGCTTTTCCTTTAAAGTGTAGTATGCATCACTTGCTCTGTGTCTGAAGTGCTTTCCATGTTGGAATTTTCTATTGAACCTTTTGCAGTTACTGTCTCTTAGATGTCACAAACGTCAATGCTTTTGTAGGGTTGTAGTACAGGAAAATGGATTTTAGTGCCTCCTATTAGTTTGCAGTCAGTGTGAACTGTCAAAGACTTTATCTACACATTTCAAATATTTATCAATTTCTAAATTCCAAATGTCTAACAGTTGAATGAATCTTGTATCTATGTTGTTGCCATTTCCTTTGGCAATTATAGTTGGTCATTTCTTCTAAAGCATCCTTTTTCTATCTCTACCCATTCAAACCTATTTAGAATACGACTATGGACCTTACATGCCTTTTTGCAGGTTGCTCCTGTTCAATTGGCACCACAAACAAGCCAGAATGCAGAGCCACTGGCAACCTCGGTATCTGCAAAGCAAGTTGTACAACCTGCCAGTGCTCCTGATTTTTTTGATATGTTTTCTATGGATGGTCCGGGTGAAAATAGCTTAGTGACAGCTACTGTGAATGATGATGGATGGGCAAAGTTTCCATGTAAACTTCAGAACCACTTAAATTCATCTTTATTTTCTATATATACATATATCTGGTTCTGTTTCTTTTCTTTGATTTCTGCTATGTTTCATTTTATATTCTTTTTTGTGTGCATGTTTGTGTGGTAACTTTTTTCCCTTCTCTTTATTGGTGGTGTTGGGGAGGGCTGTTTATTAAAAAAAAAATGAGGTTGTTATTGGGTGATATTGATTGGGAGATTTTATTTCTCTGACTTTCATACTCGACCAAAATTTTTAGCTGCTGGAGAAGCGACACCAACAGAAAAAACTATGATAATAGGATCTGATAATATCAAGCGAAAATCCACTTCTGGATGTGAAGATTTATTCAAGGATTGTACGCCAGTTGCACCCGATTCCTTGGTAGAGAAAACAACTGGGGCAGTGATATCTGATAATATTAAGCCATCACAATCCATTTCTGGCATTGAAGATTTATTCAAGGATTTTACACCTGTTACAAATGGTTCCTTGTCAGAGAAACCCCCGAAAAATGTCAAGAGCGACATTTTGAGCCTTTTTGACCAGGTATAGTGTAGAAAGATGGAGGGGTTTTCTTCCCCTAGTTAAAAGTCCATATTATTGAACTTGTTTGTTTTTTTTGTGAATTGCAGTCGAATATGGTGTCACCATTTCCTATGCATCAACAGTCTGTTCTAATTCCTGGCGGTGCGCAACAAGTGCCAAACAACGCCAATTTACCAAACCAAAGTTCACAGACTTTTTATTCCCCGTTCCCTGGAAATGTGATGCCTGCTGCTACAAAGAACGAGCAAGACAAATATATGCAGGAGGTAAAATGTTTGTCGAGATTTGCACTTGGCTAGGAACTCCATTCATTGGCTAATAATAACATTTTTGCTGTCTTTGCTTTCAACTAGATGGGTAATACAGGGGCAAGAAATTCTGTTGAGAACCATAGTGCTTCTTCAACATCTAGGTATGGCGCATCATCTGCCTTTTCTTGGGTCGAATATACGTTTCTTGAACTGTATCCAGGAGCCCCCCCCTGTATTTCCTCAAAGTATGCATTATTAACAATTTTATATTTTCGATTCGTTTTGTGGTTGCAGTGGCCAAGCTGCGGGGCAAAATTCTTGCACTAACAGTGCAGTGCATTGTGGATCAAGCAAGCAGGAGGCATTCCCACCATCTTCCACTTCTGCAGATTCTGCTAAAGATTATGATCACTTTTCCTTTCTGACACAAAGCATTCTTTCGAAACAACGCTGAAAAGCTCAAAGAAATGTTCTCCATGGTAGTCTACAGATGAATAGCTTTAGAAGGTTCACTCTCCAGGCTTTTAAGGTTTTTCCTGTGAGATTGTGAACTCATTTGTGTCTCATCTCTGTGGACCAATAAGTATTTTAGATCAGATTTCACTTTTTTTTTTCTCCACTTGGATGTTGATTATGAAGATGCCATATTAAGGTAATTGATCAACAGTACATATTATTATATATTTAATATTTAATACTCATAAATGTGTAAATTATACCAAGAGTCTTGTTTTTTTTTTTTGTTTTTTTTTGTTTTTTTTTGTTTGTTTGTTTGTTTTTTTTTTTTTTTTTTGAATATTATCAACTCTATTACAATGTAGTATGTATTCAATATACTTTTTCCATCTTTATTCAATCTTGTGAAATTCCCTCAAAGAGAGCCAGAGAGGTACCAAACCATTTATTGGGTTTGAAGTAATGGAGTATCGTTATATTGATGTCTGCTCTAAATAATCATTAGATCTCATAGTACAATACTTAGTTTGATTAACCGTTCATCCGAATTATCCAAAACCAAATTAACCGAATTAGTATTTTTACCCGTGCGATGTACGGAATGGATTTGTTATAATATATTGAAAATATTTGAATCGATATATAATTATTTAAATTATAACATTAAATACTCCCGTATTATATAGTGCAATTGAAGACATGGTTTGGATCATTTATGTTTGTTGATGTTATCATTGCTTGAATTCGAGCAAGTAATTGCTCTATTAATAGTTAATGTGTAGATGTACGCATGCAGTGTTGTAACTTTAGAGATTTTTATATATCATTGTTTAGGATTTTTATAAATTGGGCAAATGTGCTCGTTGTTATAGTAATCAATTGTTATCCTAAATTCTTAATTCATTTGTATAAATGATATATTTTTGTTTAGATATATAACAATTTTATCATTTTGAAAAAAAAAAAATATAATATCATCGATTGTATTTACACATTATTGAAAACCTCTTTGTAAACAACATTGGTAGTCGCAACACAATCTTGTCCATCCTTGTCTAGAGCTAACACCTTCAGGCTATCAGGATGGGCGACTCGGGAGAAAGCCACATACAATTATCCATGATAAAAGATCATTTTTTTTAGCAATAACCCAATGTGAGTTAGTGTTTGACCTTGACTTTTGTTGATAGTTATGGCATATGCAAGCATCAACTGGAATTGTTTACGCTGGAACTTGAATGGCAATCTCGTATTAAAAGGAGTGAGAGACATTCGGGGGATAAGAACTTTAGTTCCTTCAAGTGTCCCATTAACTATTCTTGCTTCGACAATGTGATCTACCAATCTCGTGATGATGAGTCACGTCCCGTTACAAAGACCAAGAAAGTGATCTATGTTCCGCAATAATATAACATGTGCACCGACCTTTAATGTCAA
>NW_017618707.1:982500-1067500 GCF_001879475.1 Ipomoea nil | reverse complement strand
ATCTTCTGTTTCAGTCTTGGTGATGGAGTGCTGGGTTTTGGGCTATATTTATAGGTGATTTAGGAGTGTTTGAGTACATCATAGAGTTGGGAGATTGAGTTTGATTTTAACTGGGTTTATCAGTGTTAAGCATGTATGATTTTAAGGATTTTTGTTTTTGTATATATATAGTATAGATCTTGGTGATGGAGTGCTGGGTTTTGGGCTATATTTATAGGTGTTTGGGCTATATTTATAGGTGATTTAGGAGTGTTTGAGTACATCATAGAGTTGGGAGATTGAGTTTGATTTTAACTGGGTTTATCAGTGTTAAGCATGTATGATTTTAAGGATTTTGTTTGCATGTATGATTTTAAGGATTTTGTTTTTGTATATATATAGTATAGATCTTGGTGATGGAGTGCTTTTTAAGGATTTTGTTTTTGTATATATATAGTATAGATCTTGGTGATGGAGTGCTGGGTTTTGTGCTAGACTTTAAATGGGTTTATCAGTGTTAAGCATGTATGATATAGAGTTGGGGGTTGATTTTAAATGGGTATGGGTTTATCAGTGTTAAGCATGTATGATATAGAGTAATTATATCACAACCTTCCAAATGGAAGTCCAACCCGAGTACCATTAAACCACATAGTCTTGGTAGTATAGATATAGTATAGATTATCAAGTTTATAAAATCACACAACGAAAGGAATTAATTAAACCAAATTTTATTTTGAATATAATTCAATTAATTTGGTAAATTAACCTAAATCTTTATATACTTTTTATTTTAGATTTAATTTTATTTTTAGTCCAAGATTTATAGGTGTTACTAGTTTTTTTCACGCGCATTGCGTGATTGTGATAATGCCCAAGGTTTATTATTTTCAAATAAGTACTTTAAAGTATATCAAGACAAGATTATATTGGAGTTGTTTATGCATAGATAATTGAATGTTGAATTTGTGTATTTAAATAGGTAATTCTAAATTTACAAATGTAAGTAATACAGTAAAAATTGATTATAATTGTCAATAAAATAATTGTATGAGTATGATTGAAACCAAATACGGGATATAATAAGGGAGAGAAAATAAAGATTAAATCATAAGATATTAAATATATACTAATATAGTTTGAGGGGATTTTTGCAAAAGATTGAGTTTGAGGGGGTGCCGGCAATCCATCATATTGCAGGGTCAATTTGTTTATACAAATAATATTATAGAAACATGATAGGAGATGTACAAACATACCTACAGAATTTCCCGTTGATGTTGTGCCTAATCAGACTAAGTCTCTGAATTTCCCGTTGATGTTGTGTTGCATAATAATTTAGGTTCGTACTTCTAACCCATGGGCAATGGCTTAATATATAGACTAATGATGTAGTTATAATTCTATAAGGATTTGAGTTGATGTTGTATCGCATAATAATTTAGGTTCGTACTTCTAACCCATTGGCAATGGCTTAATATATAGACTAATGGTGCAGTTATAATTATATAAGAATTTGTGGGTTAAAGTTCTATTAAGACTTTAATATTATAATTAGACTAATGGTGTAGTTATAATTCTATATTAGACTTTAATATTAGAGTTAGACTAATGACGTAGTTATAATTAAGGATTTGTGGGCTAGAGGCGGTTAAGACTTTAATATTAGAATTCTATAAAGATCTCTAGGCAATGTTAACGGTGAATTAACGGAAAAGATAATATTTAATGGAAAAGTTAATGGATAACCATATAATTAAGGATAAATTAAGAAATCTGAAAAAATTAAAATCTGAACAATCTGAATCATTCATTTGATTTAATAATTTGACGACTATTTTTTCTATCCATTATAGGCCTAACTTTCTTTGGCTCTTATTAGTATAGTAGATAGATAGATAGTAGATTTCACTTGTAGTCATTTTTTTTTTCCAGAATATCCCATATTGGTCCTAGACTCCTAATATTATTGTGACACGACCATTTTTTGTCCTCCCACCAACAAACCTATTTAAATGATGTTAAATACAAGTGCATTTCGATTTTTTTTTTTTATATACAAAGTGGGTTGACCCGCTAATATATATATATATATATATATATATATATATATATATATATATATATATATATATATATATATGAAAAAAAATCCTAATTTACGAGTAGAGTCCATATCTTCTTCAATTGTAATATGCACTTTCACAACATGAGTCTCTGCAGTTGTGAAATGACACATATAAATCCAAGAACAAAAAAGTAATTAACATTTAGAATTGAAATGCCATCATATTTAATGCCATTTAAACATATTTGTTGACAGAGGACCGAAAATGGTCATGCCACAATAATACTAAGATCAACAAAGGATGTTCTAAAAATAAAAGATTAAAATAAAAGTCACTTATAAATCTAAGATAAAAATGAAATTAACTCTTTATTGTAATTAAAAAAAAAAAAAAAACTCAACAAAACCTATCAATGTCCAATTTATGGTGTCAATGTTGCAATCTTATATCATGCGCCCCGCCTTGCCCAAAACGACGTCATTTTGTTAAGTTCTGTGAGGAGTTGGCGAGACAGAGTTTATGTATACTCTGTTATACAATTATGTACATTCTATTATACAATTATGTACATTCGAAACAAGGGATTTTTTTTAAGAGTTAAGAATTTGTGTATTATGTATTATGTATTATGTATTATGTTAGATGTTAGATTATGTGTATTATCCTTTCAAAAAAAGACTGTGTATTCTGTTATACAATTATGTACATTCTATTATACAATGATGTACATTCTATTATACAATTATGTACATTCGAAATATGAGATTTTTTAAAGAAAACAATAGACACAAAAAATGATTTTTTTTTTTATAAAATAAAACAGATACAAAACGACGTTGTTTTGGGCTAAAATGCACAATGCATTGTGCGTCTTGGTGCACGATATAATTTGCCTCAATATTGGACTCAAGGTCTCAAATTGGATCTTAGACCTATTGGATCATGGATGAGCTAAACAAGGGTAAATGGGCTGAACTAAATCACTTAGGGTTGTTTGATTCAAGCATTGGAATCGGAATGATCATAGAAATCAAATATTTGGTAAGGATAATGAGTTTAAGTAGAACTAGTATTTGCACCCGTGCGATGCACGGAATGTATTCGTTATAATATATGAATTATAATTTGCTTCATATTCGATAGTGTAAATTTTAACGTTGAATTAAGGTTTGTATGAATGTTTTGGAATTGAATTAATTGGTCTCATTATCTTTATGTGTAGTAATTTAGCTATAGAAATTTTTTTTATGGAATATATACGTAATATGTGGATATGTAACAATTTTGTTATATTGGTGCAAGAAGAATACATAATATAACTGTTTTAAATTATACATTGTTGAAAACCTCTATGTAGACGACATTAGTAGTAGTAACAGAAGTTTGTCCATCCTCGTCTAGAGCTAAAACCTTAAGGCAATTAGGATGATCGAGTGACTCGGGAAAAAACCACGTACAATTGACCGTGATTAAAGACTGATTTTTCAACAATAAGCGAACATGAGTTAGTGTTTGACCCTGGCTTTTGTTGATAGTCATTGCATATGCTAGCATCAACGGGAATTGTTTACGCTATAACTTAAACGGTAGTCTCGTATCAGAAGGGGTGAGAGACATTCGTGGTATAAGAATTTTGTTTCCTTGTTGCGTTCCATTAACTATTCTTGCTTCGACGATATGATCCGTCAATCTTATAACGATGAGGCGTGTATCGTTGCAAAGACCAAGAGAGTGGTCTATGTTCCGCAATAACATAACATGTGCACCAACCTTTATTGTCAATGAATGATTAGGAAGTCCAGACAATCAACCTTTATTGTGAGAGATTATCACCATTTGATTCTGCCTTACACAAAGAGCCACAGCTTAAATACGTCCGACCTTCTGCAGTGTTCATGTCACACATATACTGATTAATTTGATCAACATCTAAAGTCGGTGAGAGGATCGCTCGTCCTTCTAGGTGCGACACTTCAGCATTCTATACTTCGCGGTTGGGAAGATGCTTTCAACTATAGTTGCAATTGGATCAGGTCCACACTTCAACATAAATCTTGGTGGAATATCGATCTCAAACAAACCATTGTTTACAAACCCTGTAATCCCATCTCCGATGTCTGCAATCCATCTTGAGAACCAATCAACCGTCTGTCTATCTTCGTTTGAAGCTAAGCTCTGTAGTCTCAGGTTCTTCGTTAGCCTCAATACCTTGCAATTTCTCCAGAGGTATGAAGAATTAATAGTGGCTCCCACAACCATTGGTATCGTTGCTTTTGGAATAACTGGAAGAATCTGTCTAAAATCACCGCCCAAACTACTGTCTTTCCACCAAATGTTTTTTGATCACTACCAAGTATGGCGAATCTCAATATATCCCTCATGTTTTTGTCTAAAACCTCAAAACAGTATCTGTGTGCCATTCGTGCTTCATCCCATATTATCAATTTGCGCTCTTGATTATAAGTTCGCAAAGGTCATTGCCTTTCGAGATATTGCAGGTGGAATCTTCATTCATTGAAAGTGGTATAGCAAATCGAGAATACGTCGTCCTGCCACACCACAATAGCAAAGATGTTATTCCACTTGATGCAAAGATGTTATTCCACTTGATGCAACGTTTAGAACAATAAGGGTCTTTTTTTTTTTCCATTTCCATTTTCCGTGAATTAAGGATTTTTTTTCCTATTTACTGATTATTAATTAGAACGGAGTAACTTTTTTCCTTTTCTATTCTTTGAGCGAGAATGCAAGGAAGGATCATTTTGTTTTTAATAAGCGTATAGATAGACTATAGAAATTCTATTTTTTTTTTTTTTGAATTTTTTTTGAAAGTTACTGGCTCTATTACACACAAAGAACCAATAACGCCTCCACTGAGGCTTGAACTCATAATCTTCCAAATGAAAGTCCAACCCGGATACCATTAGACCACATAGTCCTGGTGACTATAGAAATTCTATAAATATGTATATCTTAATAAGAAAACATCAATTACATTATATGATTTTTACATAAAATAGAAAAACATGTTACAATATATAGACTTTATAATAAATAGTAAGATATGCTAAAATAAAAATTACCTAATTAAAAAATAATAATTTTCATTCATGCCTCAACACAATCACATATTACTTCCATCTATAATCAAAACCATATTCACCTTTTTTTTTTTTTTGAATACTATAACCTTCATTTTCCTAATCATCCATTTTATACTACTTTTCAAACTGAAAACTACATAGGAGGATTTTATTATTATTATTATTATTATTATTATTATTATTATTATTATTATTATTATTATTATTATTATTATTATTATTATTATTATTATTATTATTATTATTATTATTATTATTATTTTTAGAAAATCAGGGTACCACATCAAACTGGAAACTACATAGGAGAATTTTATTTTTATTAATAGTATACATTATTATTATTATTAATTTAATTCCATATCCTTATTATTATTAATTAGTAATTTTTATAGGATTTTCATTTTTTACTGGTATCCTTATTATGCCCCGCCCCCCTCCTTTATTTTTCACAATCTTGCCTTTCTTGTTTTCATTTTCTACGAATTAAGTATCCTTTTTTATTTTCCTATTTTACTGATTATTATTAGTATTAATTAATCAGTGAATTCTGTTTCTTTTTCTACTTTCAGTGAATTACATATTCTTTTTTATTTTCTTATTTTACTGCTAACTTTTTTACTGATTATTATTAGTATTAATTAATCAGTGAATTTCATTTTATTTTCCATTGTTCGTGAATTAAAGTTCTTTTTTTTTTTTTTCATATTTTACTGCTAATTTTTTTACTGATTACTATTAGTATTATTAATTAGTTACTTTTTTTTCTTTTCTATTCTTTGGGCGGGAATGCAAAAAAGGGGGATTTTATTTTTAATAAGAGTATAGATAGACTATAGAAATTTTATAAATATATATCTTAATAATAAAAATTCAATTACATTATATGGTATTTACATAAAATAAAAAAATATGTTACAGTATATAGACTTTATAATAAATAGTAAGATATGCTAAAATAAAAATTACCTAATTAAAAAAATGATTTTCTTTCATGCCTTAACACAATCACATATTATTTTCATCTATAATCAAATCCATATTCACCTTTTTTTTTTTTTAATACTATCATCTTCATTTTCCTAATCATCCATTTTAATTTGTAAGAAATTAGGATACCACATCAAACTGAAAACTACATAGGAGGATTTTATTTTTATTAATAGTATACATTACTACTATTATTATTATTATTATTATTATTATTATTATTATTATTATTATTATTATTATTATTATTATTATTATTATTATTATTATTATTAATTTAATTCCATATCCTTATTATTATTATTAATTAGTAATTTTTTTATAGGATTTTCATTTTTTTACTGGTATCCTTATTATGACCTTTTTTTTTTCTTTGGACAAACTTGCATTTCCTTTTCTAATTTCAATGAATTAATGATCCTTTTTTATTTTCCTATTTTACTGATTATTATTAGTATTAATTAATCAGTGAATTTCAATTTCTTTTCCATTTTTCGTGAATTAAGGATCTTTTTTTTTTATTTTCCTATTTTACTGCTAACTTTTTTACTGATTATAATTAGTATTATTAATTAGTAACTTTTTTTCTTTTTTATTCTTTGGGCGGGAATGCAAAGAAGGAGGATTTTATTTTTAATAAGAGTATAGATAGACTATAGAAATTTTATAAATATATATCTTAATAATAAAAATTCAATTACATTATATGATTTTTACATAAAATAGAAAAACATGTAACAGTATATAGACTTTATAGTAAATATGAAGATATGCTAAAATAAAAATTGCCTAATTAAAAAAATGATTTTCTTTCATGCGTTAACACAATCACATGTTATTTTCATTTATAATCAAATCCATATTCACCTTCATTTTTTTTTAATACTATCATCTTCATTTTCCTAATCATCCATTTTAATTTGTAGGAAATCAGGATACCACATCAAACTGGAAGCTACATAGGAGGATTTTATTTTTGTTAATAGTATACATTATTATTATTATTATTATTATTATTATTATTATTATTATTATTATTATTATTATTAATTTAATTCCATATCCTTATTATTATTAAATAGTAATTTTTGATAGGATTTTCATTTTTTACTTGTATCCTAATTATGACTTTTTTTTTTTTTTTTTTGGCACAATCTTGCATTTCCTTTTCCATTTTCAATGAATTAAGGATCATTTTTTATTTTTCTATTTTACTGATTATTATTAGTATTAATTAATCAGTGAATTCCGTTTCATTTTCTATTTTCAGTGAATTACAGATTCTTTTTTGTTTTCTTATTTTATGCTAACTTTTTTACTGATTATTATTAGTATTAATTAATCAGTGAATTTCATTTTCTTTTCTATTTTTCGTGAATTAAGGATAATTTTTTATATTCCTATTTTACTGTTAACTTTTTTAGTGATTATTATTAGTATTATTAATTAGTAACTTTTTTCCTTTTATATCCTTTGGGCGGGAATGCAAGGAAGGAGGATTTTGTTTTTAATAAGAGTATAGATAGACTATAGAAATTATATAAATGTATATCTTAATAATAAAAATTCAATTACATTATATGGTTTTTACATAAAATAGAAAAACATGTTACAGTATATAGACTTTATAGTAAATAGTAAGATATGCTAAAATAAAAATTATCTAATTAAAAATAATAATTTTCTTTCATGCCCCAGTACAATCACATATTATTTTTATCTATAATCAAATCCATATTCACCCTCATATTTTTTTTTGAATACTATTATCTTCATTTTCCTAATCATCCATTTTAATTTGTAGGAAATCAGGAAACTACTTCAAAATGGAAACTAAATAAGAGGATTTTATTTTTATTAATAGTATACATTATTATTAACAATAATTTAATTCCATATCCTTATTATTATTAATTAATAATTTTATATAAGATTTTCCTTGTTTACTGCTTATAACTTCTTCTTTTTTTTTTTTTTTTTTTTTTTTTTTTTTTTTTGCACAATCTTGCCTTTCCTTTTTCATTTTCAATGAATTAAAGATCCTTTTTTATTTTCTTATTTTACTGATTATTATTAGTATTAATTAATCAATGAATTCTATTTCCTTTTTCAGTGAATTACGTATTCTTTTTTTATTTTATTTTTTTATTTTACTGCTAACTTTTTTTATTGATTATTATTAGTACTAATTAATAGTGAATTTCATTTCATTTTCCATTTTTCGTGAATTAAGATTTTTTTTTTATTTTTTTATTTTACTGCTAACTTTTTTTTACTGATTATTATTAGTATTATTGTTTTTCATCTATAATCAAAACCATATTCACCTTCATTTTTTTTTTTTTTTTTGAATACTATCACCTTCATTTTTCTAATGATCCATTTTAATTTGTAGGAAATCAGGATTCTACTTCAAACTGGAGTATATGTATTATGATATGAGAGTACCATTATATTTTACATAGAACATTTCTTATACATTAATTACACATGGGATAGTAAATAATATCTTTAATGGAAGTATGGTATTGTTGAAGGAAGCAACATTCGGGAAGCCTACAACAATTACACTGGTCTGAACATTAAAGGAGAACATGAAGAGCTTGTCAGGACTAATCCTATTAAAGTTTTCAGAGCAAAAATCAATGAGAGAATTGACTTCAACAGGATGCTAAAGCAACAAAAGGAAAAGGATGACCAAGAACTCAAGGAAGCTGAACAACAGAAATCAAAGCTTTTAGAAATGTAAGTTAACTTTCGTTATGTTTCACTTTATAAAGTTTTTGTAATGATCACATCTTTATATATGAAACTCTCATTGTCACACATCTCGTGTCACTTGTTTGAGTCATTTGTCCTTGTCTCGCTTATTAACGCTTTAATCCAGAAAAAGACTTGTAAACTCTCAAGTATGGCTGTTTTTATAATAGAAAAATCCTTATGGAACTTTTATCAGCCTTATAAGAAGAGTATAGGTTTTGGCATCATCAAAAAGGGGGAAATTGTTAGGAACATTGTATTAGGATTTTGATGATACCAATGTAATGTAGAAAAGTAGACCCCTAACCATTAGCTTTTTTAATCGTTGCTTTCGTCCTAGACGAGAGTTGCCGTAACTCCTCTGTAATTCGTGTTAAGCTAGACAAACACACGAAAATGAGTTATGACTAGATGTTAGGGTCTCCAAGGCGAAAGAAGACACGAGACATGAAGATCAACAACGAGAGTCAAGCAGGAGTTGTCAACAAGCACGAAAGGATAGTGTTTGTGAAAGACGATCTTTATCAAGCATTACTTCTCTTCAACAACGAGAAGAATGTTTCACCTGTCTGATTTGACAACATCTTAGGACAATAAGGACTTCATCTTATGGGACACACTTTTCAAGAAGCATTAAATGAAGATGTACCGTCTCTTGGAGCTAAAGGACAAAACCCTAATGCTTTCCACACCTTCAACGGCCACATGGTACAACCTCATTAATGGAGCATTTAATGCATGAAGCTCCCCGGTCCTTGTCCAATGGTTAAAAGGTTCGAAAATTTCATCTCCCTCCAACGGATGGATTTTCATCACCTATATAAACTCACCTTCATCAACTAAGAAGGTGCTGGTTCATTATCACTCGACTTACTCACTTACAAAAGCTCTTGAAAAGTCTACAATTTACTAAAAGCTTTTGTGAACCAGTTTTGAGGTGCTAAGTTACTTGAAGAATCATTTGTCTTACACCTCAAGGAAGTCTTGACACCTGTTTGAAGCAATCATATCTCAGAGTCAAGACCTCATCGTTGGAGAATTCAAGAAATCATTTTCTACCAACCTCAACTCAGGAGAAGAAGTTGATAGAGGCGGAGTAAACTCGAGGAGTTGAAAAACCTACGAAGGCTGTCCGGCTTAGTGATCAAGGAAGTCTTTGTGTATTTGTACTAAGAGTGATAGTGCAATCCTTCCAACTGTTGTGGAAGAAGAGTGGAGTAGGCAACATTGGCTGAACCACTATAAAATCCCGCGTCCTCTCTATCTCTTTACTTACGCTTTTCCTTTTTGCTCTCATATCATTCCTTTATTATCGTTACCGAAAGTTTGTCTAATTACGCAAACTCGTGCAAAGTATCTAAAACAAATCTATCTTATCCGCTGCGCCAAGACACCGAAAGGTGACGTTTAGGGCTTCTAACGAAAAGAGTCTATTCACCCCCCCCCCCCCCCCCTCTAGACTCTCATCTCATTCTATCGGGACCAACATATTTCATTATTTTTCAAATTATAATGTTTTGCGCCCACTGAAAAATTTTTCTGGATCCATCACAGTCCACTTCTCCCCGGATCCGTCTCTATTATATCCATCAATATACATAACATGTAAAACGAGATAACATGTAAAACGAGATAGTGAGAGTATATGATTGTTTTGGCTACCTTCAAAAGATATTGGATGGGCAAGAGATTCCAAAAATGTTATAATCAAACCAACACGACAACAAAGGAGAACTCTTCAGTCAGGAGTAGTTGAATAATTTCACAACGCGTTTTAGTTTATTTTGTTAAGGACAATAATAATTCATAAGCATTGTATTCATCTGAAAAAAAAAATTGTCCATTTTTTTAAAGATCAATAAATTTTGATTTTACTCTCAAACCTGCGAATATAAAATTTGATTCGCAGGTCTGGGAGTAATTCTTGAAGTAATTCGTAAAATAAAGATGGATTTCACACTTCGCATGAGTGAGAGTAAAGAGAGACCAATATTGAGATTAGTGAATTGTCCATTTATTTAACACCAAATGAACAGAATAACAAACGAATGACTAAATTGAGCAAAAACACAAAAGTCTAGGACTACATTAGGTCACCAAAGTCGGTTAGGACGAAATTGAGAAAAACTACAATAATTGAGGACCATTTTGGGTATTAACTCAAATATTAATGATTTGTCATAAACTATAAGCATAAAAAATAATAATCAAGCCCCGCAGGGTTTAGCTCAAAGTTTCAAGGATTATCATGAGAGTCTTGTTCTTGCGGCAGAGTAAGGGTTCGATAAAAAGTTGATCAAAGGTGATGAAAACTCTTTATACTGGGAGAATTGAGAATTGAATATGTGACTCATGTATCAAGAAAAATAAAAGAGTAAATACCACTTATGGTCCCTCGAGTTTGGTGGCATCACCATCAATGGTCCCTAATTTCCGTAATTACCATCCGTCATCCTCTGAGTTGTGAAAAGTTACATTCTAGCGTCCTTCCGTTACTTCCTCCCGTCGTAGCCGTCAAAATGGAGGGTAATATTGTCATTTGACTTATACGAAAAGAGTTAATACCAGCCAAGGTCCCTCGAGTTTTGGTGGTTTGGCCATCTTTAGTCCCAAACTTGGCCAAACAATATTAAAGAAAGTTGGTGGTTTCTCAACTTCCAACTCGAACTCCCTCTTCTCCTATACAATATTAAAGAAAATTTACAAATGTATAGGGATCATTTACTTCATTTATCTGTTTTTCCATTTCCAGTTTTTTCATTTCTCCATTTCTCCAGTTTTCTTTCTCCATTTTTTCAGTTTTCCTTCTCCATTTTTTCAGTTTTCCATTTTTCCATTCCTCCAGATTTTTATTTCTCTAATTTTCTGATTTTATTAAATACACTCATCCTATATAGCATTTGCACATTTCTACAACAACAATAATAATAATTTAATAATAATAATAATAACAATAAATAATAATAATAATAATAATAATAATAATAATAATAAGAATTTAATAACAATAACAATAACAATAACAACAATAACAACAACAACAACAATAATAATAATAATAATAATAATAATAATAATAATAATAATAATAATTTTTTTTTAAATAATAATAATAATAATAATAATAATAATAATAATAATAATAATAATAATTTAATAATAACAACAACAATAATAATAATAATATGAATATGAATATAATAATAATAATTATTATTATTATTATTTAATGCTAATAATAATATATAATAATAACAATAACAACAATAATAATAATTTAATAATTTAATAATAATAATAATAATTTAATAATAACAATAATAACTTTAAATAATAACTATAAATAATAGTAATAATAATACATTTGAAGAAGAGAATATGAAAGAAGGAAAATAATGGAACATGAAAACTTGAGACTAAAGATGACCAAACCATCAAACTCGAGGGACCTTGGCTAGTATTAACTCTTTTCGTATAAGTCAAATGACAATATTACCCCCCATTTTGACGGCTGAGACGGGAGGAAGTAACGGAAGGACGCTAGAAGGTAACTTTTGACAACTCGGAGGATGACGGATGGTAATTACGGAAGTTAGGGACCATTGATGGCGATGCCACCAAACTCGAGGGACCATAGGTGGTATTTACTCAAAAATAAAATCAAAGTTTTTGTTATTACCAAATTAGATGGGAACAATTTACCCATACAAATATATATAAAAGACTACATCACAATTCACAAGAAATTTGAATCTGAAATTGATGATATGAGTGTTGACTGGGCAGGCAGTACGTCGTTTAGGAAACATGCATGCAAAAACCACATGCGCGTGTACGTACGTTGTTCTGACAGAAACCATTGTACCTACGTACTACATGCAGTGGCCAGACACAATATATTAATATATATGCATGCATGTATATATATATGCCTGCATGCACGCAAGAATGTCCTTTAATCAACCGGATAATTGCACTTAGACCCCTTAACTTTCTTCACATTTGCACCAGAATCTTTTCCCAATTTTTTTAATTATATGTTATACCATAGTCAAATCTCTTTATTTTTTTATTTATAATTCCTCAATTTTTTTTAACTCGAAGAGTCAATGTCCCTACCACCAGAATTTAATTCTATGATCACCCATTTTAAATGATAACAGAAATGTCATCACACTACATAATAGTGCATTTGATATTTTATCCTTAGGCGAAGAGACAATATTTTAAATTTTTGAATAAAAGATGGGATGTTGTTAGAGTTTATTGTCCCCACTATATCATTTTGAGTGGTGTTTCGGATACTATTTTATATTATTTTAAATAAATGTTAGCATTATGATATTTATTATAATTAATTTATTACATTTAAAATTAATAATTAATATTGATATTAATATACATGTTGAATTCTATTTATGTTGAATTTGGAACCGATAGGAAAAAAAATCATTTATATATTTACATATTTTACTTATACTCATTTTATATTATCTCTATTTTCCCGCCAAATGAGATTAACAATATGAATGCATTTATTGTGTTCACATTGATTGGTAAAGTTTTACATTTAATATAATTTGTGTATATATTCATTTAAACATCAACTATAATTAATTTGACTGCTCATATATAAAAATGAGAAATTAGATATAACATAAACACAGTTCTTACGTAAATAATTTTTTTCAAATGAATAAATTTTTGGTGGAGATTTTCGACAAGGGCCTGTTATTTTATTTACAAATTTTATTTAAATATATTAGCTATGTAATTAAATTAGTTATTTCAAATTAAAATTCAAATAATAATACAAGTAACAATAAATTTTGAAATCAACATAATAATAACATAATTAAACTTTCAAAAAATATTAAATATTACATTGCATAGTTACACTTATATTTTTAATAAAACTAATTCCGCTTAGTATAAAAACATTACAACAATACCTATAAATTTTTGTCCGTGCATCGCGCGGGGCAAATACTAGTACTATATACTACACTCAATTTTCTATTTTTCAAAATCCAAAATATCAATAATAACTATAGATATTTAAAAACATGTATGATGCCATATGTGACACCAATATGATATCATGTATACATTTTAATTTTACCACATGTTAAATAAAAATATTTTTACAGTTACCCATTGATAAGAATTTATTTAAAGATAATATATAATGGGTCCCTCACATCTTTTATGGTGCCTCGGTAACCCATTAAGTATAAAAACTAGTACTTGGGACCTACAAAGCAAGGAGTCATCCCCACAAGAGGGGCCGGGGCAAATTTTTAATTTACTGTGAACCATGTTCCATGTACCATCATGGACCATGTAATATGTATAATTCAAAATACACTTCTTTCATTTAACAATATTGCTATATGTTTTTTAGTTTCATTTTCCACACATACTGGCTAGTTTCATTATAGCAATAACAAAGTATCATTTTAATTCTACTACAATTTCATTTGACAATATATATTATTGATTGAGCTCTATTTTTTGTTTCATTTTTCACACACTAGTTTAATTATAGTAATGCTAAAGTATTATTTTAATTACACGTCAAGTTTGTTTGACAATATATATGTTATTGTATGGCTCTGGATTTTAGTTTCATTTTTCACACACACTAGTTTCATTATAGTAACACTAATGTATCATTTTAATTATACTACAACTTCATTTGACACTATACATTATTGTATGAGCTATGATTTTTAATGTCATTTTTCACACTAGTTTCATTATAATAATACTAAAGTATCATTTTAATTCTAGTATAGTTTCAATGCCGTGTGGACCATATGGTCCACTGTATAACAACTGACAAGAGGGTGAAACTTACACACTACAACTTCCAAGGTTTGATCTTGTGCCCTTACCCACTATTTGCTCCCAAGAACCAACTGAGTTACCCATGCGAACTTCTTATGCTATCCTATTATCATTAGAATTATTATAAAAAAAATTCCTCCCAAATGCTCTGTCGGGTCGGGGTGTGGGGGGCCCTTAGGGTTGGTGTTCAGCCATTTGATGAGAGAGAGTTAAAGGCTAGGCTCCCCATTTATATCCCATGTTGTTACCGTTAGGACCCTAAGTATAAATGGGGCTCCCCTCAGCTAGCAATGGCAGACTATACTTTCTATATTGAGACAAAAGACAATACATCTATTGTTACCCTCTTTTAGCATTATTATATTATTATTTACCGGTAATGTTATTATCGTCATTGTTGCTTTCATTGAGAGCTTGAGTCCAATACTCAAGCAGGCTACGACAAAAACTCATTCCTCTTTCAACAGCAAGAAAGAATGGCGTCCCGCAGCTCCCACGGTTCTCGCAACGTGAACAATGGCAATGTGAACAATGACAACGCCTCAGGCGACCTCCGTGACCTACTCACCAACAATCGCGGAGGGGACCTCCGAGAACATCTCAACAACGGGAGGCCCGGGGACCTTCGTGATCAACTCAACAATGGAGGGGACCTCCGAGACCAGCTCCACAATGGAGGGGCGAACCAAGTCATGAACCTCCAGGCAACCATTCAGCAAGCAGTAGCGGCGGCACTAAACCAAGTGGCGGTGGGACTACAAGGCCAAGTGCCCCCGCCGCGGCCTCAGGAAATAGAGGTAGAATCCCCACGAAGAGTGGATGCCCAGGACGCGGCCCGTGCCGCGAGAGACGCAGGGCGTCGCACTAGGACCGGGGGCCCGGGAGAGGGCACCCAAAGAAGCGGACCGGCCGGACGGCAACCTAGGCCCTCCCGCTCTGCCCTAGAACGGTTGGGACACGGGGCGCTCGCCCGGCAAAGGCCGGAATCGCGTGCCGAGGGGTCTTCCGCTAGAGGCCCTCATCGACATGAGGAAAGAGAAGCGGAAAGATTGCCCTCAGAAAGGATGGGCGAGTCTCGTGGGCCGGCCCCGCGTCGGCACTCGGCGGAGCGACGCGTCGATGAGCCGGCTCCGCGTCGGCACTCAGCGGGCGAACGACGCATTGGTGAGCGGGTTCCACACCGACACCTGGAGGGACGAAACGTCGAGGAACCAGCTCCGCGTCGACACTCAGATGGACGGCGCGCCGATGAACTAGCCCCGCACATGGAGGAGCGGCAGCCGGCCCCGCGCCGGCACCCTGACGAGCCGGCCCTAGTCGAAAGGCTGCAGAGAAGGATCGAGGAGCTAGCAAGAAGGGTAGAGGCATGGGAGCAGTCGCCGGAACCCGAGGTACGAATGGCAGCACCATTCTCCCCAAGCATCATGGACGTACCTCTGCCGAGGGACTTCAGGTTACCCGCCATCAAGGCGTACACGGGAGCCACTGACCCACGTGTCCACATGACTAGGTACAAGGCTGCTATGGTAATGATTGGGGCAGGGGACGCCATCATGTGCCGAGCATTCTTGTCCACCCTGGATGGAACGACCCAAGATTGGTTCAACATCATCCCAGACGGGTCAATCCAAAACTTTGGAGAGTTGTCCAAAAGCTTCCTGACGTACTTCTCAGGTAGCATACAGCGTAAAAAACCGTTCTCCCACCTCTGTGTGGTAAAGCAAGATAGAGGCGAGAGCCGCAAAGACTTCCTGATCAAGTGGAAAAAGGAAGTCAATAATGTCTACGATTTCGACTCCAAGGCGGCGATCCCGATATTCATCCACGCCTTGAGATCAGGGTATTTTCACAAGCAGCTGAACGCCCACCACCCCCGTTCGTACGAAGATTTGATGAGGACGGCTAGCCGCTATGCCGAAGCAGAGGACGTCGACAGGAAGAAAAAAGATGAGGAGGACGGCAGGAAGAATGGGAAACCTAGGAAAGTTGGTCCGCCCAGCCAGGCGCCACGTTCGAACCACCCGGCCGCAGGGAATGGCCGGGACCATGAACGGCCTCGCCTGGTTCCCTTGCGTAACCTAACTCCGCTTACCCATCCCGTCAGCGTCATCCTAAAACAGGTTGAGGAGATGGGAATAGTCGAGTTCCCACCGGAATGCATGAAAGTCTCCCCAAAAGGAGACCAAGCAAAGTACTGCAGGTTCCATAGGCAACCCGGGCACGACACGGACGAATGTAACGTGATAAAGAGACAAATAGAAGAACTCATCCAGCAGGGCTACTTTCGGCATTTTGTCAAGCGATCCAAGCAGCAGCAACAGCCGCAGCGCGACCCATCAAAAAATCCACTAAAAAATGTCTGGAGGAAGGAGGATGGCGCCGAGCCATCCACCTCGAACGCCAAGAAAAGAGACCACGACCAGATATCGGAGCAGGATGATAGCGAGAAGGAAACCGAGATGGCGCCCAGACGACAAAAGAAACACACCATACATTTCATCTATGGTGGACCAGCTGGCGGCGACACACCCACAGAGAGGAGGAAGTGGAGCAGGCAGCTGTACGTGGGAGAAGTGGTGAGTCTTCCCAAAGGGAAGAAGCAGAGGCGGGAGGCCATCACTTTCTCTGACGAGGACCTCCCCGAGGGCCCCTTACCCCATCGCGACGCACTAGTGATTAAGATGGACATTAATGATATGATCGTACATCGCATCTTGGTCGACACGGGAAGCTCGGTTAACGTGATGTACTACGACGCCTTCACCAAGCTGGGGCTACCTAGAGGCCAGCTCAAAGAGGTACGAACTCCATTGTCTGGGTTTACTGGGGATTCCGTGGAAACAGAAGGGTCGGTGACCCTGCCCGTGGAGATAGGCACGAGCCCCAACATTCGCAAGATGGACATGGAGTTCATCGTGGTAAGGCTCACTTGTGCGCACAACATCATACTGGGGAGGCCAGCACTAGAGGACCGACCTCAAGGCCATAATATCAGTGGAACACTTGTGCATGAAGTTCCCCACTCCGAATGGGATAGGAGTCGTCAGAGGTGACCGACGGGCAGCCCACAGTTGCTACGTGAAGGCATGCAAGAAGATTGGCAGCAAGGACTTACAGGTCCATACGATCGCGGAGAAAATTTTCAAAGAAGAAGAGGCCTGGCCCCGCGCCGAGCCCCTGTCAGAGACGGAAGATATAGTTCTGGATCCCTCCAGACCAGACCGAGTGGTGAAGATCGGCACAGGCTTAAGCCCAAAGCTAAAGGCCCAAATAGTGGATGTAATTCGCCGTTCTCACACGGTGTTCGCATGGGGGCCAGAGGACATGCCGGGCATAGATCGAAGGATCATAACCCACAAGCTCACAGTCGACCCCAGCGGAAAACCAGTGCATCAGCGAAAAAGGTATATGTCGGCAGAACGAAGAGAGTTCGTGAAAAAGGAGGTGACCGCATTACTCAACGTAGGGCACATCAAGGAAATTTACTACCCACAGTGGCTGAGCAACGTAGTCTTAGCTCCCAAAGGATCGACATGGAGGATGTGCGTGGACTACACGGACCTCAATAGGGCATGCCCTATGGACCATTTTCCACTACCCAATATAGATCAGTTGGTGGATGAGACGGCAGGATGTGAACTCATAATTTTAACATCGATAGCAGGTCCTTGAGGCTCTTGTTGTCCGCGTCCCTAATTTTAACATCCTCAAGGAGCGAGTCCATCACCCGCCCTCGTTGGGCATGAATGATCTGTCCCTCTAGCAGGGCCTGAAAGTAAACAGAGTAAGACACACGCCAGGGCAGAGAGGGAACATTAAGTATGAAAACACTAACCTCAAAACTGTGCCGGAGATAACGCTCTTGCAGCATGTTGACATCCATGGCTACAAGGTGTTCCAAGTCCGCAGGAGGAGCGATACGGGTAACGTACTCAACCGCATCAAGACTTTTATTTATTAACGACGCTCCGGGTGGCACGTCCGTTCCCAGTCGAATCAAGTTGGTCCGAACACGCGAGCCGAACTCAGTAGAAGTATCTCCTTGCACCTCGGGGGGTTGAGGGGAAAAAGTAACGGCCGTGGGCGTCCGAGTCAATGGAGGCTACGTGACCCCCTCGTCAACCTCGGTTGGAGTAGGCACACGCACTTTCGGGGTGACCTTTTTTGGGGTAGGCGTACGCTCAACGTCCTTGGATGGAGTTGGCGTGCGTGCCGGCGGAGGCGGCATCACCTCCGTGGCCTCGGCTTGACTCTTCTTTCCTTTCTCCACCTTGCTCTTCTTAGAGGGGGGATCCGGTCGCGACAAGTATCGGCTAGTCCTCGAAGATGAAGACATGGTACTTGCAATAAAAAGAAGACAAGTTAGAGTTAGTGGTTGACGAATAAAATACTGAGTGGTAACTAAAGAGTACCCGTGGGCGAAAGAACAGCCGGATGAGTCCTCACGAAGCCTAAGCCCGCGAGCTTCCACTCGGTAGTATAATCAACGATCGATAAGAGACCATCCCCCAGTAAATCATCTACATCTCGGCAGAGGGAGGGACTCATGTCAAGAGTAGGAGGGCAACGTAAATGGGATCCCCACGTAACACGAAAAGGAAATGGACGACTCACGAGAGTGACAAAGACATATTTGGGTTTCCAATCCTTGTTATAAGTAGGACGGTCCTCAAAGAGTTTGAAATGTGGCCTGCTCGAAATCTGGACGAATCCCTAACCCTCCTAAGAAGCCCTACCAACTATGAAAAGGGCCTGGAAAAGATCTAGCGTGAGTTCTATCCCTTTGTCCTTACATATAGCAAGAAAGCCCGCAATTACCTGGTGACCATTGGGAACTAGCTGGCCGGGCACTATCTCATAGTGGTTCATAAAATCTACCACAAACCTATGGAGGGGAAACCGCAGCCCAACCTGTAGCGACAGAAGGTGGACCCCAAAATACTTATCCGAGGGTGGGTCGGTGATATTACCCCGAGGGTCAGGAGGGAGAGACAGAACGTCAGGACTAAGGAGACCTCTAATATCATCCCAATCCCGTTCCCCTAATTGAGACTGTATGGACAAGACAAGGGACTTATCAAGAACAGAATAGGAGGCCTTGCGTTTTTTTCTTCTTCTTCATTTGGGGCTTAGGTGTAGGCGAGTCAGCAACAAATGGAAGAGGGGTAAAATTTTCAAACAGAGGGGAATCATCATATTCCTCGTCAAAATCAAGTTTTCCAACATCAATCAAGGCAGTGACATCCATTATGAAGCCAAAGACACTAAACTCACCTCGGGTACGGACGACTTGGGTACAAAAACTGCCTGTCAGGAAAAGAGCGTGTCAAAAAAAAAAAAAGGCCGAGGCACACGCCTCAGCCCCGATCGAAAAAAAAAAAAAATAAAATAAAATAAAATAAAATGGCTGAGGCCGCGCCTCGGCCAAGTGGCCGAGGCGAGTGGCTGAGGCGACGCCTCGGCCCCGATCTCGAAAAAAAAAAAAATGGGCCGAGGCACACACCTCGGCCCCTGGTCGAGGCCGCGCCTCGGCCACAGGCTAAGGCAGCGCCTCGGCCCCGATAAAAAAAAAAGGGGGAGCAAGTATATTCATACATGTATAAATACGTTATAAAGTAAATTGCAAAATAATAATGACAGCGAAGACTTACAGAACTGTGGCAGAAAGTTGTTGAAGAAGTGCTCTCAAATTGCTCAGAGAGACAGGGGTTTATATTGGAGAGGAACTTGAGATAAAAAAGTTAAGTGAAGCAGGAAAGGATTGGGAAAGCACAAATCAGGGATTTGGAAGGCAAGTTAGGGATTTGGAAAACAAAACCAAATATCCTAAATCAAGCAGAATTCTACACAGGATCAAATAAATTATCCTAAATCAAGAGAATTCTACACAAGATCAAAATAGATTCAGCTTTACTCCCAAGTCAACTCAAACACATCCGTTGATTGGACAAAGCGTTTCATTCAACAACTGAACAGGATAGAGATTACAAACTATATTACAATAAGAACTCTAACTAACCCTGAAGAATAGTACTAGTCTTGACTATCTAACAGATGACAAATACTCTAAGACTAAACTGTACAGAATAATAATAACAAATAATAAACGGTCTAATACACCCCCTCAAGCACAAGGTGGCAGGGATGCTACATTGAGCTTGCCTCGTAGAGTAGAAAAGCGCGGAGACGGAAGCGGCTTCGTAAAGATGTCGGCAAGCTGGTCAGTAGTGGAGACAAAGTTCACCACGAAGTCCCCTGAGGCTACCTTGTCACGGACAAAGTGATAATCAACCTCGACGTGCTTGGTGCGAGCATGGAAAACCGGATTCTCACATAGATACGTTGCACCTAGGTTGTCACACCAGAGTGTCGCTGGTTGCCCAGAATGCAGACCGAGTTCCCGAAGTAAAGAAACCACCCAGGTGACCTCCGCAGATACATCCGCTAACGCCTTATACTCAGCCTCTGTAGAGGAGCGAGCTACGGTGCGTTGCTTCTTGGATAGCCACGAGATGAGATTACTGTCGGGGTAGACTGCATAGCCACTGGTACTCTTCCTATCAACCGGACAGCCTGCCCAGTCGGAATCTGAATAAGCATGAATCGAGGTCGAGGAAGATGGAGTAAGTCGAAGGCCATAATCAAGAGTCCCTTTGATGTAACGGAGAACACGTTTCACAAGATTCCAGTGGTCAACAGTCGGGGAGTGCATAAACTGACAGAGACGATTTACCGCATATGACAGATCAGGCCGAGTAATAGTCAAATATTGTAGAGCGCCAACAATGCGTCGATACTGAGTCGGATTATCATAAGGGTCATCAGATGGGGTTTCAGCTTTTGATACAGCGGCTGGAGTCGCAAGCGGCTTACAATCAACCATTCCCGAGCGGCCAAGAAGATCCGTCATGTAACGACGTTGTGAAAGCAGTAACCCATCACTGACCACAACTGTTTCAATACCCAAAAAGAATCCCGGTGCACCTAGATCACGGATCTTAAAAGCTGAGGATAACCGGCCCAGTAGAGTTTCGAAGAGAGTGGTATCGTTGCCTAACATGATAATGTCATCAACATAGACCAATAGAAAAACACGGGAATCACCTTTTGCATAATAAAACAAAGAGACATCTGTCTTAGACGCCTGAAAGCCTGTGGATAGCAGAAAATCATGTAGGCGCTTGAACCAAGCCCTGGGTGCTTGTTTCAATCCGTATAGGGACCGTTGCAGATGACAGACATCTCCCGGGGTCATGGGATCCTCATAACTTGGAGGTTGTTTCATGTAAACAGTTTCGGACAGATGCCCATTTAAGAAGGCGTTGTGGGCATCTAACTGTCGTAGAGTCCAGCCCATGGATATGGCTAAAGAAAATAACATGCGAACCGTGGTCGGTTTGACCACCGGACTGAAAGTATCAAAGAAGTCCTCTCCTGCAACTTGGTTAAACCCTTTGACAACCAAACGAGCCTTATAACGCTCAACTGTCCCATCGGCGTTGCGTTTGGTGCGGAATACCCACTTGCAGCCAATAATGTTCATATGCGGCTCAGGTGGAACCAAGCGCCAGGTGTGATTATGGAGTAGAGCGTTAAACTCCTGATCCATGGCCTCTCGCCAGTGTGGGTGGCCCACGGCTTGTGAGTAACAAGTGGGATCTGTGTTGACAGTTAATGCTTGAAATGGCTCATCGGAGCCCCTAGTTATGTGGCGAAGACGCATGACATGATCACGCCCTTGCGGCTGTGCACGCCGTTTCCGGGTTCGAGCCGGGGCAGTATGAGTGATAGCTAACGGTGGGGACTCCCATGCTAAGGGCACGGCATCTGTAGCCAAATGCGGCTCGGTTTGATCCGGGGGGGATGAGCCAGTAGATTGTGTATTTGTTGTCACAATAGGCGCTGCGGCCCAAGGCACACTTGGTGACATTGCTACCTGTTGCACACAATATGTTTCAAAAGGAAATAAAGCTTCGTCAAAGCGGACATGACGGCAGATATAGACTTTGCCGCTAGCCAAGTCCATGCATCTATAACCCCTAAAGGTGTATGGGTAACCTAGGAAGACACACGGGGTGGAGCGGTACTCAATCTTATGCCTGTTATAAGGGCGTAGATATGGGTAACACCGACACCCAAACACACGGAGGAAGGTATATGGTGGAGTAGTTTTGAATAGACGAGTATATGGACTTTCATAATTTATGGCTGACGAGGGTAAGTAGTTGATTAGGCAGGTTGCGGTTTCAAACGCATACTCCCAATATTCATGGGGTACTTTCCCTTCGGCTAATAGAGCAAGTCCCGTTTCGACAATGTGTCTGTTACGGCGCTCAACTCGGCCGTTTTGCTCATGTGTATAGGCACATGACTGACGGTGATTAATACCTAGGGATTGAAATACAGCGTGTAATTTGCGGTATTCACCCCCTAGATCGGATTGAATAGATTTAATGGAACGTCCAAACTGACGTTCGACCAACACACGAAACGACTCGAAGCTTTTATATATGTCTGATTTTACCCGTAAGGGATAAAACCAGCAAAAACGGGAAAAGTCATCTACAAATAGACAGAAGTAACGAAAACTGTTAACAGATAATACGGGGGAAGGACCCCAAATATCAGTGAATATAAGATCTAATACATTTTCACTAGATCTTGGCACACTATCTAATTTGAAGCGCGATGACTTCCCAAGATGACACGACACGCAAGATTCATCCGCGGCAACTTTTGTGGGTTTTATTGGGCAATTTTGTAGTACTTTATTGAGGACGGTTTTGTGAGGATGACCCAGTCTTCAGTGCCAAACGGTGGGAGTTGCCCGGGCACTTATGAACGCGAAACTAGTGTTTGACGCCGGAAGTTTGTAGAGCCCGCCAGTAGCCGGACCTCTAAGAAGAACTGCTTTGGTGATTGAATCCTTCACAAAAAAACAAGAGTCATGAAATTCAAAGAATACTTTGTTATCGACTGCAAACTTATGTACGGAAAGCAACGGAACAGACAGACTCGGGACATATAATATATCATTTAGACACAGGGATTTTGACGTGGATGAAATAGATGCACGACCGACTCGCGTAATAGCCAAACCTGCGCCATTACCCACTCGTAACACATCCGGGCCACCGTACTCCTCGGATTGCGCCAACATATTTGCGTCCGGTGTAGCATGTGCTGTGGCTCCGGTGTCCGGATACCACCCATTTGATGGAGCCTGGACTGGAGTCGGTGGAGCATCTCCGGAAACTGCTACATGGGCTTGTGCGACGGGTTGCGGCTGGTAGCGTTTGTAGCAGTAAAGTGCAGAATGGCCGTGACTCCGGCAAATTTGACAGCGCGGTCCTCCATGCCCGCCACGGCCACGGCGGTTCTGTCCGCCACGACCACCTGTCCCCGCCCCGCGCCCAGGTTGCTGCGACTGCCGACCACCACCGGACGATGATCCGCGCCCGGAACCTGCATAGAAGGCGGAATGGGCAGCAGTGGCGTCGGAGGGAACATATTCATCTACCAAGATGAATTCATTAGCCGCCAGGTAGTCGGAGAGATAATCCAGTGTCACTGCATTCCCATTGGTGAACGCCGCAGCCAAGGTCTTCAGTTCTGGCCGGAGTCCTCTGATGACGTACAGGTTTTGTTCCATCAGGGAGAGAGGCTGGCCAGCTTGTACGAGAGCCTCTGCCAACACACCTGCACGGCCGAGATACTCTGCTGTCGTCGAGTTGCCTTGACGCAACACCTGGAACTGCGCCAATAGGTTGAGGCAACGGGCTTGACTCGATGATCCAAGAGCACTGGTGATCGACTCCTATATCGCCGCCGATGTATTCCGTCCGAGGGCAAGGTAGAGGACCTCATCAGACATGGACGAGATCAGGAGTGAGAGGATGGACTGATCCTGCTTCACCCAAGCATGGTGCGCCGGATTCAGGACAACACTCGCCGGAGTCGCACTGGTGGAGTCGCCGAATGAAGCCGCGGCGATCGTGGCTGCCGGACATGGGAAGCTACCGTCTACGTAGCCGAGGAGTTCCTGGCCCCGAAGAAAGGGAACCAGCTGCATACGCCAGAACAAGAAGTTCCGGGATGTCAGCTTCATGGTTACGTAGTGATGCGCTCCAGCAAGGGGATTACCGCCGGCCGGAGATGGTGGACCACCGGCAGACACGGTGTGCTCAGAAGAATTGGTAGACATGGCTGATTTTAGTGATCGGGAAAGAGGGGGAAAATTTTGTGGAGGAGGAGAGAGAGAGGATCGAAACCTTAGTCTGATACCAGATTGGACAAAGCGTTTCATTCAACAACTGAACAGGATAGAGATTACAAACTATATTACAATAAGAACTCTAACTAACCCTGAAGAATAGTACTAGTCTTGACTATCTAACAGATGACAAATAATCTAAGACTAAACTATACAGAATAATAATAACAAATAATAAACGGTCTAATACCGTTGACTCATGAGTAGGGGGGACTGGTGACAGGATAATAGGGCTGGCACCCGACCCGGATCACAAATGGGCATTGACTCAGCATCACATGGGAACCCAACGGGCAGAACTCCAACGGTCAGGAATTCCAACAGGTGCCATTTTACTACCATTGAAGCCAGCATTGAAGTCCCCATTGATGAGAGAGAGTTAAAGGCTAGGCTCCCCATTTATATCCCATGTTGTTACCGTTAGGACCCTAAGTATAAATGGTGCTCCCCTCAACTAGCAATGGCAGACTATACTTTCTATATTGAGACAAAAGACAATACAGCTATTGTTACCCTCTTTTAGCATTATTATATTATTATTTACCGGTAACGTTATTACCGTCAGTTGGAAACACCAACCGTAACCAAAAGCGGCTGAAAATTTTGGTAGAGTATCCATATGAATGATTTTACAACTTTAAGACCACCGGTCATCAGAAAATTGTATATTCAAAAATAACACATTTTTACATTTTAATTTTCAGAGAATAAAAATCACCATAAGTTTATAAAGTTGATGGTATATATTACAATTTTTAACCATAAAAACCAAAGTGACTTATAACCCAAAAAAAAAAAAACAAAAAACAAAAAAAAAAAGTGTATTAATTTTTCAACAATACTTGTTATTGAATACTTTTTTTTTTTTTTTTGAAAACTATTGGTTCTATTACATTATAGTATCTGTTCATATACTTTCTCAATCTACTGAAACACAAAGAACCAATAACGCCTCCACTAAGGCTCGAACTCATAATATTCCAAATGGAAGTCCAACCCGAGTACCATTAGACCACATAGTCCTGGTTGTTATTGAATACTCAACTTAGCTTGATACTCAAAAATACTTTGTTGAATTTGGTTACTTTAACATTAATCTATCTATGTTGAATTTGGAACTGGTAGAAAAAACTAATTTATATATTCACATATTTTACTGAACTCATTTTTGTATTATACTAAATATAAATATATACTACACTCAATTATTTTCTATTTTTAAAAACCCAAAATATCAAATATTAACTATATATTTTTAAAAACATATGTGACACCAATATGATATCATGTATACATTTTATTTTTACCAATCATGTTAAAAAAATATTTTTATGCTCGCCCATTGATAAGATTTTATTTCTAGATAATAATGGGTATCATCTATTAATTAAATAATTAATGTTTTTTTTTAATGCAATGATATTATCATTAGAATTGTTATAATAAAAAAACTTAATATTAACTAAAATTATGAATATATTTATTATATACAAATTATATTAATTATATATTTAGTACTCAAAAAATATTAATTATATATTTCAATTAGATAACACAACATTTATTTTTCGTAGAGTTAATACCTCGAATGGTCTTCCGAGTATTGGGGTATTACCAGTTGTGGTCCCTCAACTTTAAAACGACCAGTAGACGTCCTACTAGTTTTAAAAAACAACCACCCGTGATCCTCCGTTAGCTTTTCTGTCAAAAGGGCGTTAATTGGGAGGGCAAATATGTCCTTTCACCATTATTTTCTTTGTTCCTTATACGTTGACCTCTCTTTTCCTCCAAATTGAGTTTTCCTCCAAATTACATAGCCCTATGGCAAGAGCTAACCTGCCTTAGGCCTATGGCGCTTCTGGTTTCTCCGTCGAACAGCCAAGCTAGCCGGTTGAGACACATTCGTCGGCGAGACCACATAAGTCATCACGCCAGCGCTAGTCTTAGTCACTGGCGCCACAGATGTTCTCAGACTTGGTGGAGCAGGTACGCCGGTTGGGTGAACAACACCATACCTAACCGGGACAGATGAGGAGACTACAATCGTATCATTTGTTCCATGATCGGCAGGCTGGATCGTCGTCGCATGCGCCGGCAACGAACCTTGGAAATTGCAAAATCGCCCAGGTGACCCCGCGTTGATCGTCGAGTTGAGGCTGGCGATCGATTGGAGATTGCATAGGGATGGATTGCGACGACAAAGGAAGAGGATTGTCGGTGTGGGGGGGGGGGGGATAGAGAGAGAGAGAGGTCAACGTAGAAGGAACAAAGAAAGTAATGGTGAAAGGACACTTTTGCCCTCCCACTTAACACCATTTGACAGAAAAGCTAATGGAGGACCACGGGTGATTATTTTTTAAAACTAGTAGGATGTCTACTGGTCATTTTAAAGTTGAGGGGCCACGACTAGTAATACTCTAATACTCGGAGGACCATTGAAGGTATTAACTCTTTCGTAAATCATTATAATTTTGACACGTGTGTAATAATGATAGCATATGAATAATTCTTCCAATAGCCAATAAAAATGATCCGAAAATTTCTTTATTGTATAAATCTATATACACAAACACGGGGGCGGGGGTGGGAGGGGGGTTGTTAATCTGTGAAATATTTGTGATCGGTTATTTTGGTCTCTACGGCCAAAAGTTGTAAAATGTAATTCGAAATTTATAACATTGTGGTTGTTCTAATTTTTTGGCAAATAAAAAATAAGTGTTAACTCGTGCAAACTTAGTCAGTTTAATCTAAAATTGAATACGTACCTAACATACCAAATTATCCACAAACATTGCTAGAATTCTTTTCCCCATTTTTTAACCACCCAAAAGTGGTTGAAAAAACACAATTTTTAAGTTGATATCAATTGTTCTTATCAAATTTTTGATCATTTTATGGATTTGGAAAAGTTGTATGTAATCACTATTTCTAACCAATGCATTGAAAATGGTTGGAAACACCGACCACACAAAAAAAAAAAAGGCTGAAAATTTCGGTGGGAGTAATTATCTGAATGGTTTTGCGATTTTTCAATCACCGATCATCAAAAAGTTGTATATTCAAACATTAACATCATCTTGTGTACGTCTTAGTTTTCAAAGAATAAAACTACCACGAGTTTACAAAGTTAATGCTATATGTTACAATTTTTAAAAATAAAAAAATCAATGGATAAAGTACAAATAAGCTACTGAACTATTTGGAAAACATCAATTAAGCCAATGAACTCAAATAACCTCTGAATAAGCCATTGAACTTGGAAAAAAAAAAAGGACAATTAACATTTTTAACAGTAACTCTAGATTTTTGCTGGCTGGATTGCCAAATGTTTGTTTTATTTACGTTTTTTTTTTATTATTATTATAATCCACCAACATAGTAAGATATTTTAAAGTAATTATAATCAAAATAGTTTTGTTTTGTCTAGATCTTATTTATTTATTTATTTATTATTTTTTAAACAGAAGATCAAGTGCAAAAAATAATACTCCGTAATAAATAAATAAATAAATAAATAAATCAAATCTCGACAAGACAAAACTATTTTGATTATAATTACATTAAAATATATTACGATGTAGGCGGATTACAATAAAAAAAAAAACGTAAATAAAATAAACATTTGACAATCCAGTCAGCAAAAACCTAGAGTTAACCTGTTAAAAATGTTAATTGCACTTTTTCCTGAATTCAATAGCTTATTTACTCTTTTTTTTTTCCGGGTTCAATGGCTTATTTGGGAGTTATTTGAGTTTGATGGCTTAATTGATGTTTTCCAAATAGTTCAGTGGCTTATTTTTACTTTATCCTAAAAAAATTATCAGACCAAAAATACTTTATGGACCCAATTTGAGTATAAGTCTAGAGGGAGATAAGAGGAAGGGGTGGGTGAATAGACTTATAGAGAATTTTGAAATTCGTTTAATTACAATATTTTACGGAGTAGAAAACCTTTTAATGGTTAACTAAGGGTGTGTTTGATTCATAGGTTTACACACTAGGAATGGGATCCGTTTTTTTTTTTTTCTTCAGCATCCTTCACTCCTATTTCCGTGTGTTTATTGTGAATAAATGTAGGGTTTTAGTGTTACTCGCATACCATATATAACATATAAGGGATCCTAGGTGTCTAGGTGATATAGGCATAAATGCATAAGGGGTCCAAGTGAAGTTGTGTCTTTATATTCTAGACCAATGATGCCATGCAATTAAAGCTAGATCAATTCGTACATATTGCTTATGGCTTTGTTTCTTCATTATTTTGTTTTAGATGTTCAATGTATCTGAATTTCGTTTGCTGTACAACATCCAATCACAATCCTACACCACTCAATCCATCAATGTGATCCTAATTTTTCCCATGATGTAAAAGATTTAACCATTCTTCTCAAAAAAAAAAAAAAAAAAAAAAAAAAAAAAAAAAAAAAAAAAAAAAAAACTCTAAGGGTCCTCCACACTACGGCCCGACAGAGCATCTGGAGGATATAAATTATGATAATTGAAAACTCGATCGTCATTCTTCTCAAATTTCACCCATGTGATCAACTGAGTTGCCTATGCGAGCTGAAAAGATTTAAACCATGATCATGTAATAAGTTGTGATAATGATACAACAATGAGACAATACGTTTCGTACGTAGTATACAGTTTCACTTGTCTTGAAATGTTCAATGAACTTTCACCATCTGCTATAGCATATGCATGCATTATTCCAGAGTTTCATGATAGGTATTTAAGCACAAAAATTAAAAATTAAAAATTAAAAATTAAAAATCATCTCAAAAAATTAGTTCGATAAGTGTGAATCTATTAAATTTAAGTACAACTTCAAAAAAAAATTTGTAGAGACGAGGTATGATTATAATTTATATTAGTTTATTTCATGAAAGATTTGTTTTTTGTTGTTCAAACTAGTTATCTTGTTTTAGTTATATGAGTATCTTAATTCGGCTTAATTATATCAATATTTAGTTTTGGCATATTGATGGAAAAAAGAAAAGAAAAACTCAAACCTACAATTATATCTAATCATAAGAGTTATAATTAATTTCATTTTTTATCTTAGATTTATAGGTTGTAGTCCACTTTAAGTCCTCTTATATAAAAATACCCACTTTTAGCCCTAGTATTATTGTAAAATGACCATTATTTTTTGTCCTTTATTAACAAAACAATTTAAATATCATTAAATACAAAGGCATTTTGATCTTTAATTGTGGATTTTTTTCAAAAAGTAAACATAAAGAATATAGAAGTTTAACCTACTTTGTATTAAAAAAATTTAAAATTGTATTTTATGATATTTCACCGATTTTGTTGATGGAGGACTAAAAATGATCATGCCACAATAATACTAGAACCAAATAAAGATGTTCTAATTAAAAAAAAAATGACTAAATGTAGACTGTCACGTATAAATCTAGGACAAAAAATGGAATTAACTCTAATTATAATGTCTAATTCTAAAAATAGTTCAATTATCCTTATTTAGATATTAATGGTAAGTTTCATATTTGAACCTGTTTTTATATATCTAGAATACCTTTTCTTTTTAAGAGTTTAATTTTAAAATTTCAATTGCATCAAATAATAGACATTTCAATACAAAATGTTTTTTTTTTTTTTTGGTATTAGATATTATAATTAATTATATTATTGTAAAATACAAATATATGATACTAATTTGTCAAATTTTAAAAATCTAAATATAATTATTATTCACAATTTGATATAATTGTCACAAGATACAAAAGTTTGATATTAAATTGTCAAAATTTAAATGTTTGGATAAAATTATACTTCGTAAATAATGATTATTTGTTGAACTTTAATTTGAAGTAATGATTGCTTGTTGCTGGGGAGTCAATGTATGTATTGATATATACAACTGGAGTATGTACTGCCACAAGCTAGGCAAAGGTCAGTTTTGTGGATGTTATTACTTGGTGAAAGGTTGAATCCCCTACCTCAAGAATTCCTATGCTCCGGTCCAACAGAGCATCTGAAAGGATGTAAATTAAAGTAACTTAACTGAACATAAAGGCTAGACTTTTGCTAACTGCGCACAATTAAAGAGATTTCTCACTTTGAGAGGTTACTCTTCATTGCGAGACTCGATTCTGAATCATTGTTCTCAAAGTTCATTTTTATGACAAACTGAACTACCGATGCGGGTATTAACTTATGGAAAACAATTGAGAAGTCCATGCGGATATTATTACGTTAATAATAATAATGTATGAGCAAAGTTCAACTTATGGAAAACAAGCCATGTATTAATTGTCAATGTGAACAAAAAAGTACATTTTGTCTCCATTGGATCCCATGCAGTTTAGATGTGACATACTTTATGCATGTGCACCGATCCAATTATAAATGAGGTTTGGTGATTTTCATATACATTATATTCTACCATAGTGTTTTGGCCACCGCTGTTAGTTTTGTCACTATATGCTACTTACAAAACAAACACGCACAATATGTTGCCCACAGAGGTGAAGCCCTGATAATCTGATATCCCGGTCTCATAAAATGGTGAAGCAGTAAATCATGGTGACTCAGCGACCTATTAAGTGAGAGGACCAATACTTAACGTTCACGATGAGCCCGATCTCCACATTGAGTGCATGTTACCCCACACTGTGGCAATATTGTTAAGACAACTTCCCAAAAAGACATGTATCCTCATTGGATATATATATATATATATATATATATATATATATATATATATATATATATATATATATATATATATATATATATATATATATATATATATATATATATATATGTAGACATGTTACAACCCATGCAAAAGACATTGCATAATAGAATAAAGACTTCCGTCTCTCAATTCTTCTAATTAAAGAGCTGTCATTTGTTTGAAAAATAAATTTTAAAAATTTTCACATTATATTGTTATTTGATACCTTCTTAAATTAATAACGTACCAAATTCCTGTATATTTTGCTTTGTACTAGCACTAGCACTTTATTCAGATTCTTATTCTATTTGCCTTTACCATCCAAGTCTATTTATTTATTTCATTACCATCCAATCAAGTCAATTTATTTATTTCGATCTTTAGTTTATGTTGGGATGGCTTATAGTTGAGTAGTACTAGCAACATGCATGTTATTGTACAATCAAGCAACAAAAAATAGTATATATGGCGCCTAATTGACAAAATTGCAGCTATAAACATTAAGTATTTTTTTTTTTAAGAACCTAATTGCAATTGCAATTGCAATACTAAAATAACACAATAATTACGTTGGAGCCTTTTTTTTTTTTTTTGAGTACTACCCACTACGGATCAAACTCATGATTTCTCATTTGTGAGAGTCATTTCGTGCCACTAAACCACAAGGTCATTGGCAATTACGTTCGAGCCTAAATACCCATGATTGTTATAATTAATCATGTCCCAAAGGTTGTTGAGTGAAGCATTTGAGTCCATGGAAATGCTCTCACATAAAATTAAGATCATGAATGACCTAAAGTAATCAAAAAATATGCGAGTACATTTATGTTTGATAAAGTGTTAAAAAATTAGATAAAAAATTTTGTGTAAAGTGTGAAAAAAAAGTTAGATAAGAACTTTTAAATAGAAATTACAAAGTTTTCTTACGTAAAGCCAAATTCAAGGAAAAAAAATGTGAGCAGGTACATGTATGTTTGACAAAGTGTGGGAAAAAAATAAATCGAGATCGATATGAAACTTTAATATGAAAAATGATAAAATTTTCTTAAGTGAAGACAAATTCAACTATATTGTTGGCCGGTGTTGAAACAAATAAATACAAAAGTACATGTAATACCAATTAATTAAAGACGTAGATCAGATTGATCTTGTTTAGTCTTAGGGGAAATGTTTCCCATGTGCTCTTGTTGAAGCAGGAATTATATGGAGTTGACATGCTCTCTATCCAGGAATGTGTGGGAGAGGTCGCACAGGCTTAACTCACTGGTTGTAGGTAGTATTTGAGAGAAGAGACTAAGGTTCTAATTTCGGTATCGGCAGTGTGGAGATTATATCAAAGTGGACATATCCCTTGTGCGCACCGACATTTGACCCTGTCGAAATTTTCTGTCGGGTCAGGGTGAGGGGGTCGCTTAGAGTTGGGGATTCAACCTTTTAGGAGGCAATGTGGAGATATTATCTCAAAGTGGACATATCCCTTGTGCGCACCGACATTTAATCCTGTCGAAATTTTCTGTCGGGTCAGGGTGAGGGGGTCGCTTAGAGTTGGGGATTCAACCTTTTAGGAGAAGAAGGATTCTGCGGGAGAGAGAGAGAGATGAATTGTGTAATTAATGTATTGTAGGGAGTAGCTTAGCTTGAGATTGGTTGAAAAGAAGTGTGGACAGGTCCTTTTTGCTTGAGGAAGTTTGGCATTTTATATTGATGGAAGGGTCTTGGAAACTATTGTTGGATAATTTGTGAACAAATTATTGTAGAATTGTAGCTAAAGATAAAGACATTTACCTAATATATATCATGAAGTACATCGTCTTTAAATAATATTTTCGAATACTATATGATGATTAAAATGGTCCATAATAATATACATGTTTAAACGGAGTCTATAACTTTTATAAATATCATCAAGCTTCAAGTAATACCAAAATAAATTAGTCGCACCACAAATGAAAAAAAAAAAAAAAAAAAAAAAGATTTAAACTTTATTTGAAAGTATTACCTTTAGAATATGTACGTTTTCATGGCTACTCCTCGAGCGTATGCACTGCATAGATCCTAATATTTTTATTGAGTTTTCCAAACTTACTTATATAAGAATCATGTTTCACCCACTTGATCATTCATTTTGACTTTTGAGGCTGCATTCTTGAATCAATATAATAATGAGAATAAAGTGTACTTGAAAGGTGAAGGGTTTCTTTAGAAAACACATTATATTATTGAGAAGTGAAGAGTGGTTAGTGGTAAAGTGTGTCCTTTCCCACTCAGCTCTCCCAGTCCTTATATAAAAGCAGGCCACCTGAGATTTTCTTGAGACCCACAATAAATGCAAGTTTTATTTTATTTTAATTTTTATATATATGTTCTGCGGGCATATATATCCATCCAGTCTTCAATCTCCACATATATACATACATTTTCTCTTCCATCACTTTCATTCTTTGAACGAAGCCTTTCAGTTTTAGAATCCCAAAGCTCAAAAAAGCATACAAAAAATAATTATCAGAACAAGAAATAATAATGACAGCTTTTTGTTAGTACCAATTAGAGCCTTAGAGGTTCACAACTCACAAATTATATATTTATATATATATATATATCTGTTCTTCATTCATCAATATAATATAATTCTACCTAGCTAGCTAGCTTCATTTATATTCATAAAGATGTCTGACTGCTTTTTTGAGGGCCCAAACAGTTTTTCTGAGTTTTGTGAACTTGAATCCCTAATAAGTAACAGTAACAGTCACAGTCGTCACCCCTCTCCCTCTCCCTCTGTGACCAACATAATTAGCTCTTCATCTTCTTCTTTCACTAAGTATAGCCTTGTGGGTGAGGAGATGATGATGATGCCCACTCCAATGGAGAAGAAAAGGAAATCCAGGAAAGCCTCTTCCATTGCTCAATCTAAGGTAACATTCACTGCACTTATGGAGACATCATTCATCATCTTCAATTCTTGCTTTAATTTGCTTGCTCACTTCTTTAATTTCCCAGGAAATTCAATTCATTCTACTATATATTGCACTAGCAATGATATCAAATAATGCATGTACTAATTACAATGGAAGAATGATTTTCCAGGGTGTGTTTGGTTGGTGGGTTTTGCTCATAGGAATGGGTATGAAAGTGATTGTTGTTGTTTGGTTGATAGGTTTTTAGAACACTACTATGGGTTTCGAATACCCCATCAATTGAAAAACTCATACCCAAATAAAATAAGTGTTTCATTGCCTTATTCATTCTCAAGCACTACTATTAGTAACCATTCTCATTCCACCCTACTACCAAACATGTTAAATACTTTCACCAAAACCCATTACCATTACCAAGTATTTGATACCCATTCCGATTCCGATTCCTATGTTCGAACCAAACACACCCCTAATCTCAACTAAAACTTTGTTGATTTTCTTGGAAGTAATTTTAAATTTGATTTTTTTATTTTTAATAATAGTACTTCGTTTCTAAATATATAAATTTCATATACTAATACTAAATTTGCCAAACACCTTATGCTCAGATGGCATGTAATGATCTTTTCCTTGTGGGAGGTCATGAGATCGAACTAAATTCATGAAAATTGTCTTATCTAATGGGGTGTTTGGTTGGCATGAATTGCAATTCAATGAAATGATAAACTACATTATTTGGTTGGAGGGTATTGCAATTCCCTCAATTCATTGAATTCATACATACAAAGAAAAGGGAATAGGAAGGAAATGACATATTTGTCCTTGAATGTTATTGTTAATATTATTACACAAGGGTATTTTAGTCTTTATATTACTTCTCCCATTTCCATTCCGAATAATTCTATTCCTCTACCAAACAATGTAATTTCAATTCCTACTTTATTCTCACCTTATTCTTTTCCCACCGAATTACAATTTATTTCGCCCTTAATTCCTTCCTTCCAACCAAACGCCCTGTAAATTAAAGTTAAACCGCTCAATAACCATGAAAATTATTGTTGTTTCCCATGAAAATATGATTAATTTATTTTTAATTTTGTAGGGTGTGAAAGAAAGTGATAAAGGAAAGAGGAAGAGGGAAAGGATGAATAATAATAATAATAATAATAATAATAATAATAATAATAATAATAATGGTGATGAGGAGAAGGAATTAGAATCATCAGAGAAGATGGAGGAGAAGAAGGGTGTTGAAGAGGAGGCCCCTGTGGGTTACATCCATGTGAGGGCAAGGAGGGGCCAGGCAACAGACACCCACAGTCTTGCTGAAAGGGTACCATATATTAATTATATTTTTACTGCATAACATATATATCAACTACTTATTTTATTGTAATGTTTCCCTAAAATGATTCAAAATTCTTAGCTTTTAATTATTTATTTACTTTGTAATAAATTGATATACATATCTGTTAATTATATTAGGTGAGGAGGGAGAAAATCAGTGAAAGGATGAAGATACTGCAAGGTCTTGTTCCAGGCTGTGATAAGGTGAAGCTAGTGATATATATGATGATGCAGTTCAACAAATTATTATGGCTTGTTTGGTAAAAAATTGGCATATAGGCTAATTTTGATTTATTTGACCACTATTAATTGTTTAATTTAGTTAAAATATCAATATAAATGTTTGGTTAATTAACTTTTTGCAATTTCAAAAGGCTAAAATTCAAAAAGCTATTCCAAACATCTTTTTCAATTAGTTTTTTGAGAAAAAAAATTATACCCAACAGCTATCAGCTAACAGCTAATTTACCAAACACTTTTCTACAATCAGCTAATGTTATCAACTATTTATACCATCTAATTAACACAATCAGCTAACAGCTAATAGCCATTTTACCAAACAGGCCTATATATTCTTGAATGTATTTCTTTCTTTATGTTTTATATATGCCAATATGTGTAATCCCCACACACACTAATGTATTGTAAAAGTGCTCGATGAGCCGCTCAATTGGTCACAGAGGTGAAATTTGAGTCTCACTACCAGCAGCAGCATGTGAGCAACCTCCAAAATGAGGGGAGCTCTTTGTGCACAGTAAGCAAAAATCTAACATTTGTTGATTAGTTGAGTCACTATGATTTACCTCTCCATAAACTGTCGGACATGGAGTGAACGATTCCACATTTTTGTCACAAGTAATATTGTAAAAGTAAATTTGTTTCTGAAAAATTAATGTGGTCTGATATGATATGATGCCATTGTACAGGTTAGTGGAAAGGCCCTCATCTTGGATGAAATTATCAACTATGTCCAGTCCTTGCAAAATCAAGTTGAGGTAATCATATTATTATTTATAGTCCATCCAGAATCCATTAAATGAGCTTCCATGTTTTGTTTTGTTTTGTACGTTTTAAAAAGAAAATTCCATGCAATGATTACAAGAATTTATTACACACCAATCTATATATACACTCATCAATTACATGTTTAATAATGAATATTTTCCAATAAAATGAATATTTAGGTTTCTTCAAGGGTGCATTTTGTACCAAGTATAATCAAGCATGTTGTGCTTATTTTACTAGTACTATAAAGACTAAAGACAACATGACGAGTGTTAAAAGTACTCGATATTAACTATTAACTATAAATAATAAAAATAAAGTACATCAGATCACCTTATTAGGACTTTGTATTCTAGTTACACTAATTACTTGGACTCTTTGTATCCTTATAAATACATTTTATATGTATCTTGTAAATTGAATCGTTCAATAATAAAATTCTTCACAGAATTATTCTTCTCATTCGGTATTAGTAGACCGGCCTCACAATCCATGGCTACGAACCCTAGTGCCGCCACCTCCACCATGAAAGTCGCACTGCTGGCGGTGAGCCATCATTACCGCCGCCAGCCGGTGACTCTGCATCTTCCTCTCGCACCATCTCCAACCCTGATAAATACCCTACAAACAGATCCACCTCATAAAGTTGTTCATATAGAGATTGACTCTCTAACCTCATGCCAAAATGCATGCAAACATATATTCTTCGATTCACTAATTAATTTTTTCTGTTTTTTTTTTTTAAAACAGTTTCTGTCCATGAAGCTTGCTTCTGAGAATCCCATGTTCTATGATGGTGGATTGGACATTTTGCATGCTCCTCCTGCGGTACGGTTGGACTTAACCTTAACCATGTACAATTACAATAATATAGTATATATATATATATATATATATATATATATATATATATATATATATATAGTTGAATTTTGCATGGATTTCTACTTCAATTTAATTTCTGAATTAATTATTTTATATTATGTATGGTTTACAGGACAATATTAATATGGAGCAGGAGCAATGGAACCCTACCATGAGGGGCAGCATAGAAATAGGTGCAGTGATGTCTGAGGCAAAAAGTGACTTGACATTAATGCCGACAATTCAAAGTATAGCCAATTCTGACTATCAATTCCAATTCATTGCTACTCCAACTTCTTCACTTCTCTATCAACACCCCCATTTCCTAAACCCTATCAATCAGGTATCTTATATCTATGCCATGCACCCATGCTTTTCACTCTCTCACCTCATCTCATATATTTTATATTAATAATGTTTTTTCCAACTTAGTCGAGTTGTTGGTTTAGTAACTACAAGGTTCCAAGTTCGACTCCCAATGAGAACGGCCTATCGACCTTCTCGATATGAGCTGATTAGCTAGGGGTTGCAGACTTTCTCGTAGGTAGTATTTGAGAGAAAAGTCCAAAGTTCAAACCTCAGCTGCAATGTGAGATTATGTTCAAAGTTGGCAGATCCCTTATACGCACTGACATTTGGCCCTGTCTGCTGAGCCATTAAGTTACTGTGATTTACATCCTCCCAAATGCTCTGTCGGGCTGGAGTGTGGGGGACCATGGGAGTTGGGGATTCAACATTTTGGGAGAAGAAAAGCATAATTTTTTTAAATATAAAACTCATTCATTTAATATTTTTTAAAAAAAATCTTTTTAGTATAGTTATTATTATTGTAATTTGACTATCATATCATGATAATTCGGAGTGTAATGAATTTTTCTTTTTGTAGCATTTAACTAATATTAATATGATGAAAATACATGATTTTCAGGGCAATGGACAGCTCTTATGGGATATGGGAGACCAAAGACCAAAAATTCATTAATCAAAACTAGTGTATATCAAAAATGTTTGTATGTTAGAGACACTAATGACTATGACTGTAATCACTGTATGGTAGAATATGTCATTGAAATCTACGTAGACATAAGAGAAAATTATATAAATAATCTAGTACTTTACTCTTCTTTTTTTCTTTTATATAGAACTCCTAGAAGTAATTATTATATATAGGGTTGTACGAACAGCAGTTAATTATTTCCGTTATTACAGTTGTGTTTTTACCGTTACGGTATTTCTAGTCACTGCAGTGTACGTTGAGGTGGACTATTTTTTTTTTTTTTTTTTTTTTTTAAGTATTTCTGTTGGAATCTTTTTCTGCTGATGTTTTTTTGGGAATACATTATAATATTATATGGTGAAGGTGAATTTTTCCGACCAATGTAACGTGTTAGGTAGGCGTTTCATTCGATTAATAACTGAATCAAATTAATAGGATTTACAAAATGCTTTAACCATTAACTAAATTGATTTTTTTTTTGAATACTATGACTTTATTATAATGTAATATATGTTTATAACTACTTTCTCAATCCACTGAAGCACAAAGAGCCAATAGCTAAATTGAAATTCTTATTTTCGAATGCAGTGTAACTATTTCATGAATGCACCGCAACTACTCTAGGCATGCCTGCAGGACATATGGAACCTTTGACAAAGCTGGATTAGTTGTGATGCATTTGTAGAGTAGTTGTGGTGCATTCATTCAATTCGCACATTCTCATCACTTAAGGAATGATTCTCATATGATCCTGAACATATATATATATATATATATATATATATATATATATATATATATATATATATATATATATATAAATAATGTACTCAGGTGCGAATGTCGCGTCCAGACGCGAAATGCGAACCAATCAGCGCGCGCCACGCGTCCAGATCTAGGTGCACATATAGTTATAATTAGGTGCACCTAGGTGAAAGTAGGTGCACTTATAGGTGAAAGTAGGTGCACCTGATCAATGAATGATAACAGGACAAAATTACATGCACTTGTAGGTGAAAGTAGTTGTGTGAAAGTAGAGGCAAAAACTACATGCACTTGCAGGCGAAAGTAGGTGCACTTGTAGGTGCACCCAATCGATGAATGTTGACACGTGGCGCGCGCTGATTGGTTTGCATTTCGCGCCTGGGCACCTATTCGCACCTGAGTGTAACCCTATATATGTATGTGTGTGTGTGTGTGTGTTTGTGTTTGTGTGTGTGTGTGTGCGCGCCGCGTGTGTGTTTAGGATCTCATGAGAAAACACCATCATGGGAAAACTAAAAATCAATCACAATCTTATATTTGTAAAAAAATTGGATGGTTCAGATCATATTTCTAAAAAAATGTGGTGGCATTTTTGTAATTATCGTCAACTTCACTTTGCATACTTAAACACTTATATATGCAATATGTAACAACTAAATCTGTAAACCTGGATAAATTTTAAAAAATCAATGAAAAGATAAATTTTAAATTTAAATCGTAAATGCTAAACCCTAATTAGTAAAAAGTGAACCACTAAAAACCAAAAAAAACTTAGTCATAAACTCCAAATATGGAAAATGTTAATCCTTTTTTTTTTTGAAAGGAAAATGTTAATTTTTAGAAGTGCATATTTTAATGTTCACGTTTGCATAGTAAAATTAGTGATAATTACGAAAATATCACCGCATTCTTTTTTTAAATTTGATATGCATGGTATGTTCGATTTTTCCAGATGTAAGATTGAGATTGGTTCTTAGTTTTCTCTCAATGACTTGTTCTCATTTCCATATGTATGCTCCAGGCGGTTCTGATGAAATTAAAAGTAAATTTGAATAAATATAAACACTACTAACAATTATTAAAGGTAAATTAGTCTTTTAAAACAAAAATACAATAAGTTAATATCTATAAGCTACTCAAAGTAGAATTTTTTTTTTTTTTTTTCATTTTGAACTTATTGACATCAATATGCTAGACCAAAAGAATGATTTATTAAATGTTCATATTAGTTGTTTGACTAGTCAAACATATAAAGTTGATCAAACAAATCAGATTTTGGCTGATAAGTTATTTTTGCAAACACCCAAAATAATTTTTTTTTTTTTAAACCTTAATTATTTGGGAAAGTATAGGATCCAATTGGAAGTTGTTTATGTAGGAGACATTCGATGTGTTGTTTCATCTTTAACCAAGCTAATATCCAACTATGTTTGACCCACAAGTATCGTGGGTGGAGATGTGTAGGGGAAGTTATACATATTACATACTACCTATAAATAGGGACGGATGCACATTGTTATTGCAGGGAGCCTTGGCCCCCTCCCCTCCCAAAAAAATAATTAATAATACTAATATGAGTGAAGTCTTTGGAGGATTTAGATGATTTATTAACTGGTCGTCTTGGGCCCTTGGTCACCCCTTCCCCAAAAAAATATTAATAATATTATTATTATTATTTTGGCTCCCTTCACCAAAGTATTAATCGTTATGCTGTGGAACCGTGTCCATCTTGCAAGATAAACACGGTTCTATGTTCATATTACTGAATTATATGTTCATAATTATAAAGCTATATATTCATAATTTTAGAACTTTATATTCATAATTAGTGAACTCTATATTTATAATTACAGAACTCTATGTTCATAATTACTGAATTATATGTTCATAATTATAAAGCTATATTTCATAATTTTTTAACTTCATATTCACAATTATTGAATCTATATATTCATAATTACAAAATTATATGTCATAATTATGTTCACAACTATATGTTTATAAATTTTGAACTATATATTCATAATAATGAACAATTTTACTATTGATTGCAATGCATCTTGTGTCATCTACTAAGTTGCTTGTTCAAAATTTAAGAGATAGTGGATGAGATGAATTAGTTGCAAGTGTGAAGTCTTTTTGTGAAACTGTCAACATAATTGTGCCGAATTTTGATACTCAATATATTGCAAGAAGAGGAGGTCTAGGCATCAACAAGATGAATTAACAATTGGACATCATTACAAATTTGATATTTTTAAGGGAAAAGGGTCAAATAGACCCTTTAACGTTTGATGAAAAAGCAATTAGGCCCTCAAACATTAAAAAGGTTCAATTACACCCTTGAACTCTTTAAAGTTGTACAATTAGACCTATTTACAAGTAATCAACAGGTTAACAGGTAAAAAATTTTAAAAAATATTTTTTTAATTTAATTTTTGCCCGCTCGTCGCCGGCGAAGTTCTGGAAAGTGGCCTACGTCGCCTCCTTCCAGGTTGGAAGGAGGCGACGGCGGTTGCCTCCTCCATGACTGGAAGGAAGAGGCAAACATCAGCAATATAGGTTTGATGATAAAACAATGGAGTTAATTATTCTCAGTTCATCGTTAGATCCAAAAGAGATGCGTATATCATTCAGAATTGATGACGTTTGCAAGTTGGTAGAGAAGTTTTACCATCAAGTTATGGAGTTAATTATTCTCTGTTCATCGTTATTCTCTCTCAAATTAATATTGACCCCCGCACCAATAAATCTTGGCTCTGCCCCTGCCTATAAATACAAAGAAAGGCAACGAGTAAGGAGTTCTCTCTAACTCTCTCCCTAAGACAACCAATCAAGAATCACACCATATTCAAATTGTACTTAAACATTGAGTCATACTCCCTTAGTAAAACTCACATAATCAATACAATTACAACACTGAAAAGGCACTAAATGCTTGATTCCTTTCTATTGACATTTCCAACGTACCTTACCAACAATATCCAATCTCAATCATTATTGCGTGGACCGTGATCCAAAAATACATAAAGCACATTATTCTAACACATAAAATACATGATTTTAACTCATAAAATACATTATCTTATTCTAGAATGTTCATTATTCTAACACGCACGCAGAATACAGAATTTTTTTTAAAACATCAAAACGACGTCGTTTTGGACTGTGATTCACACAGCTGTGTGGACCACAATTCATACAATAATTGGCCTATCCGATCCCTCTCAAATCTCCTGCGCTAAACAAAAAATCCACCCAGTGTTGGGCCTCTAATTTATTTAAAAAAAAAAAAAAAAAAAAAAAAAAAAAAAAAAAAAAAAAAACATCAATAGTAAATATAAAATAATTACATTTACAATATTCTGATTAGCAGTTTAAATTTTTAATTAAAATTTATTGCATTAAGATAGTATGTATTAGAAGTGGTGGTTAGGGTTAAATCATGTGTGTTACCTCAAATATTTTCATGTGTATGGTCTATCAAAATATATTTTGTCAACATATAAAGTACATGTTGAGAATAAATTAACATAAAATAATAAGTGTACATCTTTATTAACAATTTTAATTTTTATTTGAGGTAGAATATATCTATATTTTAAAAAATACAGAAGAGCACATTTAATTAGAATGATGCAGTTTATAATGAGAATTGAATAATACAAAAGATTAATATGTTTTATGTTGATAGTTGCCCCCTTCCCCCATCCCACCCCACCCTCACTATATATGTGTGTATGTATTTGCATATATATAGTATGGCAATCCCCAACATACTTTAGACTATATTTATATTTTCATTTTATCTTCTCATTAGAATTTAAAAAAAAAAAAAAAAAAAAAAAAAACTAGTATTTTAATTGATATATAGTTACATTTTCATTTTATCTTCTCAATAGAATCTCAAAAAAAAAATATTTAAATTGATTAGTTAATTAATTGATACAAAATATATTTTGTAATTCAATTATGAAAAAAAAATTAAAAATTACTTTTTATAAACTATGTAGTCAATGAAATCTAGAAGTTTTAATTATGCATCATCGTATTCAATAATTCAAATTAATATAAAAATATTTAGAGTTGATCTAATTCAATAGAAATGATATGCAACTTATTCCAACCATTTCATATTTTATCATAAATATTTTTTCACTTTTTGAAATTATTTAATTTCCGTTTCCCCACTAAACAAGGTTTCTAGCCCTGTCCTTTAGTTCATGCTAATGACTTCTTTGGCCAAATAGTACAGAAGGTTCCATAATAATCTTCTCCCAAATACTGTCTACTGAACCAGTGAACTAAGCCCGTACGGGCAAGGGTGTCCTAATCTTTAAATTAAGAGTTGGAGTCTTATAAAAGTGTGTTATGTATATGTAATTGATAAATCATAATTTTACTTATCACATGATAAATATTTGTAATATTTTACAATGTAAAAAACGACTACTATAATTTTTTTTTAAAGAGTTGGGATATTTTTGTAAAAAATTATATTTTATTTACAAGAAAAATACTATGTCTTTCTGATCTACTTATAAATAATAAAACAATAGATGCAGTGTCTATTTGACTTTGGTCCTATTTAGTGAAATAGCTATCCTATCAACCAATTTTGACTTATTAAATCATTATTAGTTGTTTAACTTAGTTAAACAATCAATGTGAGTGTTTGACTTGATTAAACAACTATATTTGATTAATTAACTTCTTATAACAACTTATTGCTCCTAAATACTTAAATTCAAAAAGCAACTCAAAGCAATTTTTTCAATCAACTTTTTGAGAAAGTCATTTTATATGTAATAAACTATCAGCTAATTTACCAAACATCTTTCCACAATCAATTAGTGAAATTTACTAACCCAATCAACTAACAATTAACACTATTTACCAAACATAAATTTTTTCCACATCGGCCAAAATTGAGTCAGAGGATGAAAAATATCATGCTATATTATACAAATATATTCAGATTATGGTATTTAATACTCCCTTTAATTTATACTTTGTAGCTCCAAACAATGGGACAATTTAACCTTAATACATTTTAAAACTCAAGAAAATAAGACCTCATAGGAGGAGATGAGGATAAAGAATATTATTACAATTCAAGCAGCAGCTGCTACTGCTGCATTTAACAAACAAATTACTATAACTTAGGAAATTTCTGTATAGTACAATCTCACCATCACACTCCTATTTTATTGAAGAAGGCTACAAAAAGAACAAATATATCAGACCACCAAATGAAATCAATCAATGCCTCAACTCAAACAAGATTTATGGAAAACGAGACATAAGGATGAGCATCTGTATCGCCTCCAAAAACACCCACTGCTCCTTCATCCTCAGTTTTCCAGTAGGTACTGCAGTTAAATAACGAAGATCAAGGTAACGTGTGTTATGGTCAAAGTATTATACTCGAAACAGAAATACAAATTCATTGCAAGAGCCACAGTTTATCATTGTTGAAAAACAAAGAGTTTTATCTATAAGGTTGTGTCCGTTTATGAATAGGTGTTAGTTATGGGTAGTTACTTACAGTTATGTGTTTGAATATATATATATATATATATATATATATATATATATATATATATATGTACTATGTTTCTTTGTTAGAAACACAGATAATAATAATATATTTCAGTCTTATATACATTTTCTATTCTTTGACTCTTCATCATTGCTTCCGCCTAACTGGCGAATGCTGTTATTCTTACCCGCCAGGCCATTCCATCTTCCAAATTCAACAATCATGCTAGAATTTCTCTAGGGAGATGGACTCGCACACTCAAATATATGTTGTGCATAAGAGGTGGTATAGCTCAGGTTATACTCCCTCTATCCCATTTTATATGTCTGGTTCAGTTATCGAGGCTTGACTGAAGTTATTTTTAATTCAATTTTTCATAATACTAAAGTTTAGTATTAGAATATAAAATTTATATATTTATAAACTACATTAAAAGTACTATTAAACATTAAAAAAAATCAAATTTAAAAATAATAAAAAATAAACAAAAAAAAAGTTAGTTTGACCATATAGTAAATAGGACAAGTAAAAAGGGACAGAGGGAGTACTTAACAAAAGGTCTTTCACTAATATCCATCCATACATTAGAAGTAATGCTTTAAAATTCTTGTGGAAAGTAAAAGAAAGTACGAAAAGCAATATTTACCTGTTTGAGCTGTCACAAAGTGACTCGAGAATAGAACGCACTTTTTTCTCACTTTTAACTGATGGTGCCAAGACAACAGACTGAAATGAAATTTTGAATATGCATATAAGGCAAACCTCATACAATAGTGCGAGGAATAGTATAGCAGCATGAACGATAAGGAAAATAGGATAGTTGAGATTATCACCAAAAACGATGGCGGCAAGCCATATCTCAAAATGCTCTCAGCAAATACACGCACAGCAGTAAAGTGCATCCAGGAGCTGAAAACCTAAACGAACCACAGCCAATTTTCATAAAAAATGATGATTCATATGATATTTAGAAAGAATCTTGGTTAAAATAATTTTGAATTCTTATGAAAATAGGTACCTCTCCATAACTGGTATAACACCATTGCAAAAGGGAGGTTTTGAATGCTTCTTGATCTTGCATCAGTCTTTCCAGCTCCTGCTTCCGACTTTCTTGTGTTTCAGGATTATACTCAAAATCACGAATCTAAATGACAGACACAATTATACATCCCATGAAAAAAGTTGCCTTTACTAATAAATATAATAATTTCCCTATAAAATGCAACTTCTCCATAAATGTCGATAAATACAGGAAAAGATTGTCAATGTAATAGCAATGGATATGAAATTCTAGCAAATGGAAAGCTTACTTGGAAGCCTCTTTCACGCGCCTTATTCCTGAAATTATCAGCATCACGGCTGAATAGTGTTACAGTATAAAGAGAATATTCATTGTCCTCATACAGCTTCTTGGAGGATCTGGGAACCTAAAACAATTAGTTCAATGAAAAGGTAGCACTTGTAGGATAAGTATACAATTATTAGAAATAAAGAGGGGGAAGGGGGCTCTTAATTGTTCTACAGAGTATAAAATAAGAAGCAAATTGTGTTCAGGAATTATAATATAATATACAGAGGGGAAAAGAGAAGAAAAAGGTAATGAGTGTCTTACAACATAGGTAGTGAGCGTCTCATAACTTTCCAACCAGTCTCTCTGTGAAAATTTGGAAACAACAGCAAGCAGAGTAGTTAAGTGTTCTGACACAACAAGATCTTCAGGCTTCACCAAATTGGACAGATCACGTACAGCTAAGCTGGGAGGAAGGAAAAACTTAATTTAATTAAATTGCCAACAGGTTATATATAGCAAACTTTATATGCAAAATCTAAAACAAAAAACTTAACTAACCACAGCCCAACACTATCCAACCACTTTAAAACTTTTTTTTTAACTAAATAAATAAGGTGTTTGGAGCAAACACTGGGCAATTGATTTCACAGATGTATCCAAGAAGCTTCTGAAGAAAATGGACTGAATTCTTGATAAATTTATTGTCTTATTTGGCAAAATGTAGGACAATTACAAACAGTGGTTAGCATTGTGTATACACTCGAACAGTATGGCTACTCACCTAGAAAGCAAAGAAGTTCCTAAGTATTATGAAGGAAGAAATCACCAAATTAACATAGATTTTGGTAGCAATGATGTACCTTCCCGCCTGCTTACGGTTTATGGCATTAAGTTGGCTACGAACATTGTTGTACTCAGCAACCCGAACCTTTCATCATTGCGAAAAAGAAGTTACAATAAAATTCCAACCACATGCTTTTAAGAGTCTGTTTATGCTTTGCATATAGTAATTTGAAAGGAAAGGAGTAAATATGATTCCAGTTTAGTAGCCATAATATCACATAAATTACACACAACAGTGACTTGAAACGAAGAAAAAAAAAGTTTGAGAAAGATGAAATATGAAATATCAAATATTACTAGGAAACAGAATGTTGGCAAACACTATCCTTTTCACATCTTGGTTTGTGCAAAGTTTTAATTTCATAAAATTCACATTGTTGCACACACAACTATTTTATTTATGAAAAAACACAAGTATAACAATTCCAAAAAAGTTCTTAAAACAATACAATGATTATTTTTTTCGATCACTTTTTTCAACCAAACAGAAAAGTATTGCAAAGAGAGCAGTTAGCTGCCATAGTTACAATTTGAGGGGTTAATATCCGAATAATGAATTATTATTTTTCTAATAAATGCCAAATGGTATCGTCAATTGTGAGATAGAGCATACTATGATGCTTTGAGTATCATCATAAGAAAAGGTTAAAAGTTTACTCAGATAACCTACACGAACTAGGAGCAAACCAAGAAACGTTTTCCTTTGCTTGGAGCACTGCTCCTAGTATTAACCTTACAGACAAAAATTTTATGCAATCCAAGTAATCTAAGTATCTAATACTAATGCATAACCACGTGACCTATATTCACATCTGAAGTTCTATAGATACAATCAAGTAAAATCCTTATAAAAAGTTTCATATGACTACTCTGCCTATATTGATGCATGAAACAAAAATCCGACTCAAATAGCATCATGAACTATTCAGTATTGGTAGGTTGTAGCCTTGTAGGCATAACTCAAAAGTCTCCTAGTACTGACACACGTGGCTGCTCATACATATTTATCAGTTCTTTAAATTCTTAATGAAATCAAGAAGTTAGAGAGGCCCTACCTTAAGATCATCCTCAATCTTAGCAACTTGGGTGTGAACCCCATCAACTGTCTCCCTGAGAGGGGACATTGTTGGATATTTGGCCTCATCCCACACAAATCTACAACATAAATGAGAATGTTATTAGACAATATAAGAGGCAAACTTGTATACATAGAAACCATTAAAAACTGGAATTACCTGGTGAGATAAGAGTCCACTGGAACCCCATCCACTGTAAGGGAACTACTGAGCACACCAGAAGCCCTCTCCAACTCCTCGATCTGGCGTCGTATCTTCGAACAAACCCCTTCAATGAAGCTGTTCGACTGCAAAAGTCTCAGATTGTGAAAAAACAATATAGCGAATCATTATAGCTATTTGAAAATCGTAACCTAAAATTTATAAGAAATTAAATTTGCTTCACCTTGACAAGATCATCGCTGAGCGCAAGAAGCGAATCCAAAGTTCCAATACGGAGATTCGGAATGTTGAACTGCGAGATTCAACGGAGAAAATTAATCAGCAGTTTGTACACAGATCTCAGGAGAAGAGGGAGAGAGAAGCGTACTCTGTAGAGAGGAGTGTCGAAAGAGTGTTTGGAGATGGAGTCCTGAAGGCTATTCCAGAGAGAAGTGGCGGAAGAGGTTTGCCGGACGGGAAGAGCAACCACCCAGTACCGAGACGCCATTGGAATCGGATCTCTTATTCTGATCTTCTTCGTGCTTTACTGCAACAATTCGAGTTCGATTGCAGGAAACAGAACTGGATCAAAGCAGTCCGACTCCTCTCTGATCACTCTCTCTGTATATGAATCTACAAATGTCCTAATTAAGTTTTAAGGTAATTTTAATATGTCATAGGTTATAATAAAGTTATGTATTGTGTTTTGACATAATGGGAAAATTGTTCCTACCAAAAAAAATAATGGGAAAATTGTTTTTTATCCCTCAATTATGAGGGGATATGCAATGTTGTTTTTTATTTTGGAATAAGGGCCAAATTGGCCACTGAACGTAACGCGAAAGTGCAATCAGGCCACTCAACCTAAAAAAAGTGCAATTAGCCCATCCAACAGTCCAAATTCCTTCAATTTCACCTGCTAGCCGGTGGAAAGCCATTCTTTCCGGTTTCACGCTGAGGTGGCATTCTACGTGGCATTAGTAAACAATTTCATTATTTCCTTCATTTTTTTTCCCTTTTCTACCGTGATATATATGAAATTTAAATTAAATAAAAAATGACAAAAGCAAATTAAACCATCAAAACCCACCCAAATCCCCTAATTGATGAAATACAGTTCGTCTACTCCATATTACTCTCTCTACTAGAAGAAATCCCCAAATCAAAGAAATCCCCAACAATGTTCGAAGCAAATTCGTTGTTTTGAAGACTTTGGAGGCTTTCACTTCGCATTTTCAATTTCTTTTGTTCAGGTATGAATTTGTTGGGTTTCGATTTGTTTGTTATTTATTTTTGTGATAATGTTGCGACTGTATATTGTTTGTAAACTTAAATGCCGACATCTCTGGTTTTGTTTAGTTTTGTTGTTGTACTATATAGTCCATCCTTGTCGTTTGCTAAGCTTTGTTGTACAGAACTTGATGTTGTTTGGTGTGCATTCTGTAATGGAAAACTGAGTCACAGTTGTGGTCCCTAAACCATAATAAAGTTGAAAATTGCTTATATTGTTTAATGGAATTTGGAGTCAGAGTTGTGGTCCCTAAACCATAACACTAAAGTAGTAGAAAAGTACTCACTGTCTAAACCCTAAAAATGTTGGTTACTGCCTAAAAATGTTGAGTCAGAATTGTCTAACATAAACCCTAAAAATTCAGTCAGGTTTTTTTATATAACTGGATAAATTGTGTAATTTAAATGCTTTGAATGGTTTGTTTTGTTGTTAGGTTTTGTAGTGATGACCACTGTAGAACTACAAATACACCATGGGGGGAATTTTGTTAAAGATAAAGAACCGCAGTACATAAATGGGGATGTTTGGTGTGTTGATATAGACCCAGATTTACTTTCATATCCACACTTGGTGAAGTTTATAAAAGAAGGTCAGTGTGGAAAAATAGAGACAATGTATTATAAAGCACTCCATGAGCCATTGGACAAACTAAGACTGTTGTGGAATGATGCAAGTGTGCTAGACCTCACTACACTAGCAATTAGATTTAAATCATGTGATATATATGTAGATCATGGAATAGATGATGTTGAATTAGTTCCAGGTCATTTGTTACCTGGTGATGAAGGAAATGGTGAAGGGAGTGATGAAGGGAATGGTGAAGGGAATGGTGAAGGGAGTGATGAAGGGAATGGTGAAGGGAGTGATGAAGGGAATGAAGGTGATGATGATTCTCATGAAGTAGACAGTGAGAATTCTGATTTTGAAAATGATGTTGGAGGAGTTACACAAGAGAATGATACAGTTGAGGGAAATGGAAAGGAAAATGAGGTTAAGGGCAAGGACAATGAAGTGAACCTAGATGGCTCTAAAAAAAAAACAGTTGAGGGTGAGGCATGTAGTGATGACTACTATTATGACTCAGCAGACCCACCAACCCAAGAGTCAGAGGAAGAAGAAGTTGAACAACATATAACACCTCCATCTAAAAAATATAAGCTGCCAGCGTATAATCCAGAATGTGATTTCCCTGAGCTTGAAAAAGGGATGTTATTTGAGGATGCAACACAGTTTAAGACTGCCATGATCAAGTATGCAGTGCACTTTAAAAGAAATATATACTTTTACAAGAATGAGAGTATGAGGGTGAGGGTTAAATGTGTTGAGGGCTGTCCTTTTGTTTGTCATTGTAGTTGGGAAGAAAGGTATATGTGTTTCCAGCTGAAAACATGCCTACTTGAGCATAGGTGCAATAACAAATACAAGCTCAAATTGGTTACTCAAAAATGGTTGGAACAAAAGTACGAGGATATAATTATAAAAGACCCAACCATGCAACATACCAAGCTTAGGGATCATATTCAGTCTGAGTTGAAGATTAATTTGACCATCACTATGGTGAGAAGGGTACAAAAAGCAGTTTTGCACAGGGTGAATCTAGGGTATTCAGAGCAATTCAAGAGAATAAGAGATTATGGTGAAGAATGTTTGAACTCTAATCTTGGAAGCACTGTAAAGATTCATACTACTAAGGTAGTTCCAGAAACACCTTCTACATTTCAGAGAATATATATTTGTTTCCAAGCAATGAAAAGTGGGTTTCTATCTGGGTGTAGACCTTGGTTTGGATGGTTGTTTTCTTAAAGGGGGGATGAAAGGTGAGCTCTTAGCTGCTGTTGGGAGGGATTCAAATAATCAGATGTATCCAATAGCTTGGGCAGTTGTTGAGATAGAAAACACAGACTCTTGGAGATGGTTTTTACAGTTGTTGATTAAGGACTTGGCTATTAACAATAGCTGGAATTGGACAATAATTTCAGATCAACAAAAGGTACTCTACATTATTTCATATTTACTTCTATTTTTTATTCTGTTTCTTGTTAACAATAAGTACAGTTTCTGATTCTGCTTTCATTAGTACAGTTTTTTATGCTGTTTCTTGTTAACAATAGCTGAAATAAGTACAGTTTCTGATTCTCATTTCATAAGTACTTCTGCTTTCATAAGTACAGTTTTTTATTCTGTTTCTTGTTAACAAAAGCTTAAATAAGTATAGTTTCTGATTCTATTTCTGTTTGTGTTTAAATAAGCTTAAATAACTACAGTTTTTATTTGTGTTTCTATTTCTATTTCTGTAGGGTTTAGTGAGTGTTATCCAGGAGCTTTTGCCAAATGTGGAACATAGGAACTGTGCAAGACATATACATGCTAATTGGAGCAAGAAACATAGAGGAAAGGTAATGAAAAGGCACTTTTGGATGTGTGCAAATGCAACCACTACACAGCAGTTTGAAGCAATGGTTGAGCAACTAGGATTAAAGGATGCACAAGCTAAAGCTGATTTGGCCAACTATCCTGCAAAGTATTGGTGTAAGGCTTTCATGAGAACTGAAGTGAAATGTGATTCAGTAGACAACAACATGTGTGAAGCATTTAATGGAACAATAGTTAAGGCAAGGAGCAAGCCAATAGTGAAGATGTTGGAAGATATAAGGGTAGCTACCATGACAAGGATTGCAAGATGCAGAAAAGCGGTAGAGAAATGGCCTGGTAACTTTGGACCTAGGATAATGAAAAAGCTCAATGAGAACATTGTTGAAAGTATAGGTTGGCATGTTGACTTCAACGGGGATGATGGATATGAGATCAAGAAGGGAAGGCAACAATTCAAAGTGAAGCTACAAAGGAAAACATGTTCCTGTAGATCTTGGGACCTAACAGGTATACCTTGTGCACATGCTTGTTGTGCCATATTTGATCTAGGTAGAGATCCAGAGCAATACATTGATGAATGCTACTCCAAGGAAGTGTACAACAACATTTACAGTCACACTATCCAGCCACTCAATGGTGAACTCTGCTGGCCTAGAACTAATTCTGAAGAAATACTAGCACCTTTACCAAGGCCAATGACTGGTAGACCAAAGAAAAAAAGAACCCGTGAGCCTAATGAACCCCCTGTTGGAAAAATTTCAAGGCAAGGTCGAATCATGACATGTTCAATTTGTAAACAAAAGGGACATCAAAAGAGAGTTTGCCCTACAAAGAGTTCTATGCCATCTGCTGTTTCAGGTGGTGCTTCTGCCTCGACTTCTACACCAGTTTCTGCCTCAACTTCTAGGAGAAGTAAACAAAGAAAAAGATCAGGTGGCTTTGGTGTATACATCAACCCAAATACTGGAGCACAAATATTAAATGTAAGTAAATCATTGTTCTTATATTTAAATAATTTCAGATTTAATAACTACCGTGACTAATGTATTAACCTTTATGCGTTATGTAGCCTGGACAAAGAGGACAACAAGTGCTATCAGTTGGAGGGAATACAAGTGCATCTACCAAGAAGAATCAGTAGTTCCAGAAGTTAGGGCATTTAGACTTCTAGTGGAACAATCTTTTTGTAATGATATTTTGGCTATTAACTATGTAAAGTTGTGAATGCTACTGCCAAATGCCAACTTCTAGCCTAATATTTTGCTATATGCATTTTGTAACTTCTAGCCTAATTAACTGTGTAAACTTGTGAATGCTACTGCCAAATGCATTTTGTAACTTCTAGCCTAATTTTCTGGTTTATGAGTTATGGTGTATGGTTTCTGTTTGGCAGCTTTATGGTTTAATTTTTCTGGTTTATGAGTTATGGTGTATGGTTTATGTTTGGCAGCTTTATGGTTTAATTTTTCTGGTTTATGAGTTATGGTGTATGGTTTCTGTTGGGCAGCTTTATGGTTTAATTTTTCTGGTTTATGAGTTATGGTGTATGATTTCTGTTTGGCAGCTTTTGCTTGGTTATGTTTTTTTCTTGCAGTTTGGCAGATGGCTTATAACAGTTCAATAAACATGACCATTCTTGCATAAAATGACCATTTAACTCATTGGTAGATGACTTATAACAATTCAATAAACATGACCATTCTGGCCTAAAATGACCACTTAACTCATTGGCAGATGGCTTATAACAGTTCAATAAACATGACCATTCTTGCCTAAAATGACCACTTAACTCATTTGCAATTATAATACCAACATCTCTCAAAGATGACCATATCAATAAACTAGCATTAAACAAAATAAACTTGAAAGTTGAAAATCAGTAAACAACAATGCATTAAACCATACCATGACAGCTAGCATTAATTTACATAATACAACCAAGTTGAGGTTTCTTCATAAACTTACATTAAACCATACCATGGCAGCTAAAACAATTACAACTACAACTTTAGCCATTTTTACAGAATTATGGTGCCCAATTCCATCCATTTTCTTCATAGCTTCTTCAATACTCCCCAATCTCGTTTGGACCACCACAACTTCATCTCTTAAACTTCTAACAAGCCTTTTTAACTCCATTAAATCTGTTTTGGTAGATTCATACTCTATAGGTCCAATTCCTTGCATAATATCCTCAACGAAAACGAAAAATCCACATCCATTGCCCTGAAAAAAGTACGATAATTCTGAAGAAAACTAAAACAAAAAATGATATAACAAAAGTAAAAAAATCTAACCTTCCAATTTTGGCATCCAAAAAATTTCATTCCACTATCCCGAGCTGTGCATAATGGGGATTTCAATCCGCATTTACAGTACATAGATGGCTCGTATTGGAGAGTATAATTGCGATTCGGTAATTTTGGAGAAGTTGAAGACGACCTTGAAGTAGAAAAAGCCATTGCACTTACCACTGCGACTAGGGTGTCTGTAAGAAGAAGAGAAATAGAAGAACAACGATATTTGGAACCAGTGAACGACTAAGGCTAGGGTTTTCGGAATCAAGAAGCGAAAGAAGAGCGAAGTTGAAGAGCGAAGGAAGTTGAAGAGGGAAGGAGTCTAAAGCAATTTGGGAATTTGGGTGGATTTGGGTTGTTTTGGTGATGTTAATACACGGTGGAAAAGGGAATAAATGAAGGAAATAATGAAATTGTCTACTAATGCCACGTAGAATGCCACATCAGCGTGAAACCGGAAAGAATGGCTTTCCACCGGCTAGCAGGTGAAATTGGAGGAATTTGGACTGTTGGATGGGCTAATTGCACTTTTTTTAGGTTGAGTGGCCTGATTGCACTTTCGCGTTACGTTCAGTGGCCAATTTGGCCCTTATTCCTTTTATTTTTAATTTAAATAGATTTGATATTTCAATTATTTTAAATGTACTTAATTTAATTCTTCCGTAAAATTATATAATTGGTGGGGAGTAAAATTCTTAAAGGAAGATTTCACAGAAAAATTAAATTGACTACGATTGAATAATTAAAGTATCAAATTTGTTCAAATTGAAAACTAGGAACTACATTGCATATTGACATATAAACGGTTGTTTTATTAACTTTTGAGTTCTTTTCCATATTTGGCATGTTTCATCCTTAGAACTTGAATAATATAAAAAAAAAAATGAATTTTAGTGCAAGTTGTGCTTTTGGTGTGTAGTGATCATCTTCTGTAATTTTTTATTTTCAAATATTTGCATTTGATCACTTGTGCTTTCAACTTGTACTTTTATGACTTGTGCTCGTTGATCTCCAATTTATTTGATCTTCATCTCGTCCTTTTAGTCTTCATTTTTATTGAGTGATTGATCTCTGAACTATGTTCCAATATAATCGTTTAATTGTGCTTTGTTATAGAATCATAGAAATTGCAATCAACAAGAAGAATGAAGACACAGAGAAATGGAGAGGAAAGTCAGATCTTCTAATTTATGAGTCTTTCTTATACAAAGGTGTATACATAAGTATATCAGTTACAACTGTTACAAAATGGATAATAATGTCTTGTTTATAACATGCTTCAATTTATTTGATCATCATCTTGCGCTTTTAGTCTTTATTTTTGTTGAGTGATTGATCTCTAAATTATGCTTCAATATAATCGTGCTCTGATTCTCTTCTATAAGAGATTCTCCAACCTTTGCTATTTCCTCTTCTACTATACAACATTTTGCTTTGAATGGTCACTTATGAAAATCAAACTTGGATTATCTCGGAATTCTTCCCCACAAAAACACAAAATCTTCTATCATCTTTGCTCCAAATTAAACTCTTCTACAATCTTCTACTAAGTTTTCTATTAATTTTGCTCTTAAAATTTCTCCTTGAAGATTCGAACTCTGCTTCTCTTCTACTTGAGCTCTTATCCAAACTTTACTCTTAATTCTTCTCTTCAACTTTGAGAGTCGAACTTCCCTTTTCCTTTTATTCTCCAATCTTTGTTTCAACTTTTGCTCGATTTATTTGTTCTTTGAAATTACAACTCATCATCTCCTTTTCTTTAAACTCTTCTTAAATCTCTTATAATAACTTGCTTCAATTCTTCGTCTTCTACTAACTTTGTCCCTTATTTTGCTCTTTAATTTTCTCTTTGAGGATTCAAATTCATCATCTCCTTGTCTGTAAACTCTTCTGCAATCTCTTCTGCTAAGTGCTAACTCTGTTCCAATTTTTCTTCTTCTACTAACTTTGCTCCTTATTAAGTTTTCTATTCTTCTTAACAATTTAATGCACAATTTTTAATACACCATTTTTCTTTCCTTACCTTAAAATTCATTCCAGAATTGACATGTACATCCTCAATCAATTTTGTGTCACTTCAAGAGTTCTTCTAAGTTGTGTACTTAAACTATTTTTAAATACATTTTAACAATGAAATTTAAAATATTAATTCCTTTTAACTAAAAATAAATAAACTTTGCCTCATCAAAATCTATTTTCAAAATATTCCTAACAATCTCATAGCAAATTTAATTAATCTTAAAAATCTCTTATAACTTTGGCGTGTTATAATTAAAATTCTTTTTATTTATTTATTTTGTATTACTTCAATAATGATGATGCCAGGTTTTTGGACTCCGCCCAAGCTAAGGCTGTCCACATCCTAGCCAAGAAGGGATTGGCAAGATGATGTGGATTAGCCACATCATCATTTTTTTTATATATAGTTAAGGGCTTTGCAAATTTGCAACTGTTGCAAATTTGCAAAGCCCCTGCGGCAGCTTTTGTACTTTTTTTTCTTTACTTTTTATAATTAATAATATTATTTTAACATGTGGAGTCCACTTTTGCAAATTTGATTAGATTTAATCTGTAGGGATGTGGTGTGAATAGTAGATGATTTGCAAATAAGATGATGTGAAAGTGGGACCCATTTTTTAGAGTGGGAGATGTTTACAGGGATAATGTTAGCCTAAGAATCTTTTAGCCAGTGATGTCAAAGCTAGCACTGTACTCCTTAGCATGGGTCACTTACGAGGAGGTGTTTGATGAATACCATCCAAGACATCAAGCCCATTGGAGATTGTTGGGGAAGCAAGACTGATAATATAAACTAAAAATAAAGAAATATTGTGTTGTGAAAAATTTATTGTCATACAAATGAATTCGCCACTATTGGTGTAAGTTCATAACAATAGCGTTGCCCCCAAAATTAACAAAGTAACCCCCGTCCTGTGCATCCAAAGTAGAGATTGAAACTTACACAAGATACTCAGAGTATTAACCTTGGTTAAATAGTAACAACTAAACAAATATGGCCACAAACTATCTAATGAATCTTGGTCATTAGGTATGAGTGGACGAATTTTGAACTAGAATGTAGTGACATATGGTATTCTCATGTCTAGTGAGCGAATGATTCTTGAACTTTTAGACTAGAGGTTTAAACCGAAGTGATACGCATCGCACCTTAAAATTTGTATAAATTTTGCAAAAAACTACATATATTTTAGTCCAACTGAGCCTCAAGATGCAAATGAGGACTTTCAAAAAAAGACGACTAACCCTTTTCACTCAAATAAGTGATTTCATTAAGTGTATCTCAATATAAACTACCCAAATGAGGATATAGAATTATTAAGAGCAATATATGCTCACCCTCTCAAATATTAAGCGGTCAATACGGGTGTAAACAAATCAAATACTTTAAATTCGATTCGTGCTTCGAATTCATATATTGTGATTCGAATTCGAATAAAACGAATATGAATCCAAATTCGAATACATATTTCAACTCGATTTTTTTCGAATACGAATACAAATTAGAGTATGTTCGACTCGACTAGTATTCGATACACAGACACACAAAATGTTATATTAAAACTTTTAAAAAATCAAGGTAGGCATTTTGAATTCGAATATTCGAGTCGAATCGAATGTATTCGAATAATGTAGCGGAATCGAATACAAATAAAATTTGAGATTCGAATATTCAACGAGTACGAATACGAATAGTCCTCAATGTAATTGAATTCGAATTGAATAGTAAGATATTTGACTCGATTTGATTCGCTTATACCCCTAGCGGTGAATCCATTAAATTCGTCTCAATAGAACCACCTGTCTCACATAATTATGACTTCATTAAGAGTTATAGCTCAACCTCACAAGTACACATATCACAAGAATGACCAATAAGTGTACTACTTTGTAATTCTTTCTATAGCTTCGTTTGACCACAAAAGTGAGATCCACCATGAATTCATCACCTCTTGAATTTTAACTAGCCTTACAATTAAACAAAAGTTAACCTTTGGTAATTTGCCTAGGTTGTTCTTTGGTAATTTTCTTTATGAAATTTTTGAGTTTTCCTCAAAAGTACTCAGCCTCTTACAATGAAACAATAGTTTTTATAGGTAACTAGCCTCTTGAATTTTTTCCAAAAGTACTCAGCCTCTTATCTAGGTTGTTCCTTGTTAGGAATATATTGTAAATTTTGATGAGCCGGATGTATTTTTGAAAAATCAAGTAGTCCCCAATTTTATTCTATTTGAGTCAGTCCTAGTCTACGGAGTATGGTGCACCTATATCATGCAACCCATGTACAAGTATGGAAAATCATATTTTGATTTTCGATGTTAAGCGGGATTATAGCTTAACATAATTATGTTGCGGAGAAATCACCAAGAACCATGCTAGAGGAGTTGGAAGAAATGTGTGTGAGCTAAGTCAAGTGATCCTTAGTTCAAATCTCAAGTGAAGCAATTTTTAAGCTTGCTTTGGAGACTAGCTTGGACAGAGACTAACTCCACCGTATGAGAGACTAGCATCACTGTATTGGAGACTAGCTTGGATCATATGGGAGAGTAGGAGACTAGCTTGGACCGTATAACCGTATGAGAGACTAGCTCAATGTATACGAAGACCGTATGGGAGACTAGCTTGGACCGTATAATCGTATGGGAAACTAGCTTGGAGAAGTATGAGAGACTAGCTCAAAGTATACAAAACCGTATGGAGACTAGCTAAGGAGAGACTAACTAGAATGGAGACTAGCCAAGGAGAGACTAGCTAAGGAAAATGCACAAGTCTCACATAAGCCATGCACCATATGGAGAAACATACCAAGTATGGTGGACTAAGCTTGAAATTCGAAACAGAGCATCTCACCGTGAACAACAATGGAGTTTTTACAGAGGTTCCAGTATAATATTTTACAAGGAATATGAAGGAGAAAATATCTGATATATATTTTCATCTGAACATCAAGTTTTTACGGTGGAACCGGAGACGCTCGAAGAAGGCTGATTTGCGGAGAAATAATTTTATACTCAAGCAAGAATCAGCAGTTAAATTATTTGATCAACTTGACATGTCAGAGCATTTATGAAGGAGAAGAAAATCAAGCACGCCGCGCCGAACTTATTCAAATTTTGGAGGCTACAAAATTCAAGACACGGCAACGGGCAATTTATTCAAATCATCTGACAAAAAGGAGAAATGACATCTACCTACAATTGCAGATCAAGTTGACAAAATTATCAGATCAACTACAATTCAAAATGGACGATCAAGATCGAAAGTTGATCAACGGGCAAATAGCTTTCACTAGCTATAAATTATCCAAGCAGACTTGAAGACAAAGTGGGCTGGAACACGACTTGAACACGGCTGAAAAATTACAAGCAAGAGAAAAGCAAGCAATATTCAAATCAACCAAGAAGTGATATATTGAGCATACACGATAGAATTCAAGTCTGAGTGAGAGAAATCTTTGTATTTCATTGTAAATCTTCTACTGAGTGTAGAAAAGGGGTAGAGTAACTGGAGAGAGTGAAAAACCCAGTTGGAGTGTAGCTTTGTGCGTAACACTCGGTGTAAAGGGCAGAGTAACAAGAGGAGCTTGTGAAAACCCTGTGAGAGCGTAGCTTTGTGCGTAGTTCTCGTGGTGTAGGAGTACAGCTTGGTGCGAAGTACTCGGGGAGGCGGAGTAACAAGAGGAGCTTGCGAAAAACCTTGGAGGAGTGTAGCTTTGTGCGAAGCACTCGGAGAAGTGTCGTTGGGCACTTCTTCACTATTGTATCTGGGTGATCGAAGAATAGTGAATTTCCTCCTTGAAGTGAAAGGAGAAGAGTGGACTAGGAGGATTACACCACCTCTGAACCACTATAAATCTCTCTCTCTATTTACTTACTGCTCATATATTTTGTGCATGCTTTTTCTAACTGCGAACTAACCCGATTACGATTTATCGCTTATCTTTATATGTCTGGGTTTGATAGTTCCCACGTTTGCATGCAAGCCAAACTTTGCGTACATTATATTTGAACCATATTAAGTGTTTCTAACGTATTGCATGTTTAGAATCTCTCTTTGAGCACCACACTATTAAGCATAACACTATACCGCTACCTATTCCGCTGCACACTCTAAGTTGTTTATCTTGATGATGCTTGTTACTTAGAGTTGATATAATTAAAGTGTTATTTGCCTTGTGTGTTTTGCGAAAGAATTTGAAAAGTTAGAGAAGTCTATTCACCCCCCCTCTAGACTTCTCGCCACCCATTCGGGACCAACATTCCTTTTTTTTTCTTTTTTCTTTTTTTTTTTTTTATTTGAAGGTACCTAGGTTGCTCTTTGGTAACAGGTTTAGAGGAGATGAATTAAAATTTCAATTTTGAATATGTGCAAGATCTCCCAACAAATCTGAATTTGAGAAAAATATGGCTACTTTGAGACGAATAGATGAGGAAGCATATGATTATTTGACAGTGGGATCCAATTCATTGGTGTCAAGCATTTTTTTTTCTGGCTTCTCAAAATGTGATGTAATTGATAATAACATGTGTGAGACATTAAATGGGATGATTTTAGAGGCTAGGTGTAAGCCAATAATTTCTATGTTAGAAGAGATTAGAGTTTACATTATGAGAAGATTAGTTAAAAATAGAGAGTATGGGAGAAACTGGAAGACTGATTATGCACCTAGACAATTTCAAAAATTAGAGAAAAATAAAAAATTGGCAACAGTTTGGGAGGTTGATTGGAATGGGAGAGATCATCATGAAGTTTCTTGGGAGAATGTTGAGGCACAAACAAGGGAAAGTTACTCTGTAAATATAAAGGAAAGAAGTTATTGTTGTAGAGGATGGGATATAAGTGGCCCTGTCAACATGCAATCTCAGCAATTATGTATGAGGGTCAAGATCCAACAAAGTATTTAGATAATTACTTTAAGAAGGATTTTTATCTAAAGGCATACCATCACATGCTTCATCCAGTGAAAGGGCCAATGTTTTGGCCTAAAAGAAATGTAGAAGACATTTTGCCACCTTATGTTAAAAAAGTGCTTGGCAGACCACAAAAGGAAAGAATAAGGGAAGAATTAGAGGGTCGTAAAAAGGTTAAAATGTCTAGGATCAGAAGAAAAATAAAGTGTAGCATATGCCGACAAGAAGGACATAATAGGCTAAGAGCATCCACATTAGTTGGGAAGAATATGGGGATAATGTAAGAGTGATTAGGAGAGAGAATGTGGGGAAGGGAGAAAAAAAAATAAAAAAAACTAAAATTAAAAACAAACGAAAAATAAATAACCTGTCAAGCGCGCCGTTCGGCGTGCCTGACGCGCCCTCGGGCGCGTGCTTGGCACGCGCCCGTGTGGGCGAGCTGCTGTGCGCGAAACGCGCACAGCAGCTCCTCTTTTCTTTTCTTTCTCTTTCTTCTTTTTCTGCATTCTCCCCAATTTTGCAGGATAAATATCTCCACAATTATCCCCACCCCACATTTGTTATTATCCCCATTGAGAAGAATTAATATTGAAATCTTCCCCTAATATGCACAAGTGTGGATGCTCTAAGATGTCCAAAAGTTGTAGATCCTTACTATCAAAAAGGCCTAAATTCAGGTACTACTATTACATTTCTTCATTCACTCTTTGTTTGTTTGTTTTTTTTTTTTTTACTAATATAACTTGTATTATTATGTGTTTAGAAAACAAAAACAAAAAAAAAAAATGAAAAATGATGCAAGTAGACGGACAAGGCCTGAGTCATCTCACCCTACTCTAGTTTCATTTCAAACTAGTTCATATAAACCTTCACAAAATGCAAATATGCAGGCAAAAGCTGATTCATTGCACCTTACTCAAGTTGGTTCATCTCATCATACACAAAATGCAACAAGCAGACATTCAAAAAAAAAAAATTCAGTTGTTAATGTAAGCAAAAAAGTTTTGTCTTATATATATTTTTTACAGTACTAAGTCACTTTTTATTTAGCACATAGAACTAATTTCTTTTTCATAAAACTAGCCAGGAAAATATAATAAATACGTAGTTGCAACATCTATACTGAACAATACATTTCACTTGGTAAACTACAGGCGAGTGACCATTTTAATTTTCCAACCAAAGTAAATGTGTTCATAAGTTTTTATAACTTAACATTTTATTTGCTTGTGATATAGGAAATACAGCGTGAAAAAGTTAAGGACAAACTACAATCTTCAATTCGTGCAAGAGATTCTACACCGCTTTCAACCCAAGAAAGCATCAATTACTCATTGGATTCATGAATTATTTTTTATTATTGTGTATTAGTGTTTAATACGATTTGGGTACATGCGTTTTTAGACAATAAAAAAATTGGTGATTTGTTTAAAATTAGTACATTGTGATATTATTTAAGATGTTATGTGATGAATGAATATTTGTCTTAGTATTTAAGATGTTATTTTCTCAACACCTTGTCAAACAGTTATTTTTAGCCCATAAATTGTGCAAAAGTTTATGATTTTTTTTTTTTTTGCGTGCAAAAATTTATGCAATTTGCTGGACAGCTTGGTGGTGGAGAACTTGGTGCCCACGTGCAGATGAATTACTATTATTACAAATTTTAACTATTATGTAACAAGATTAATGTGTAGCTTGGTGGTGAAGCCTTCATTCTTTAGCCTAGAGGTTAAAGGTTCAAAACTTACTCTTTTTCGGTTCGAAAAATATATTGTTTTATGCCACACCACAAAATCTAACATAGCAATGCCACATCACACAATCTGACATGCAATTCAACGCCTCGTGGACAAACTTAACGGTGTTAAGTATTGTGCTTAATTGTTTTAAATCTTAAAGTTCAAGGATTAAATTGAACAAAATTAAGGTACTACACTACAGGGACCTAGCATGTACTTGACCTGTGATAATCATCTAGGAGCGAGTTGCTGCTGGAGAAATTCAAGTCAATTTCATCTCAACAAAAGATAACTTGTAGACATATTTACCAAAGCATTGTCTGGTCCTAGATTTTCTTTTCTCATAAACAAGCTACAAGTTACAAGTATACCATGTGCTTGAGGGAGAGTATTAGGACTAGTATTATGATTCTTGTATTTGAGTCACAATATGACTCCTTATTCTAGTCTCCCTATGATTCATCTTGTATATATTCCCCATGTGTGTAAAGTTGTAATCACTGTTCATCTAATACAGTTTCATACAGTTCTCATCATCAACACCGGCAAATTATGATGTGCATCTGTATGCACCATGCATGGTGCATACGGATGCAAAAACGACATCGTTTTAATAAAACGCGCGTCTCCCCTTAAAAAAAAAAAATCAGGTTCGATTGGTATTGTGTCATGTGCAATTGGGTTATTGGTGGTATCATAGAGGGGATTCATCATGCAATGAGATTATGGTGTAGAAAATTTTAGATCTGTCTTATTGTGTATATATGACTGGAATCTTAATTGTGTTATGATTTATGAACTCCTTTTTATCTTACAAGCACATGTTGATATTATTTTTTGTTGTAGCTACTAATTTATTTTTTAATTTAATTAATAAGAGCAATAAAGTGGGCAAATTATGCTGTGGAACAGTGCCCACCTTGCAAGGTGACACGGTTCCAAAACTGTTCATAATTATGAATATATAGGTTAAAGATTATGAACATATAGTTCTATAATTATGAACATATAGTTCTGTAATTATGAATATACAAATCCAATAATTGTGAATATGAAGTTCAAAAATTATGAATATATAATTTAGTAATTATGAACATAGAGTTCTGTAATTGTGAATATAGAGTTCAATAATTATGAATATGAAGTTCAAAAATTATAAATATATAGCTTTATAATTATGAACACATAATAATTATGAACATAGAACCGTGTCCACTTTGCAAGGTGGACACACGGTTCCGCAGCACAACGATTGAATAAAGTGGCATACATACTTTTCATCCACAATAATGAAATCATTGATTTTTTTAATTTTCATTTTTTATTGAGACAAATCGTTTCGAGAGCTTTTCAATGACAATTGCTATCAATAGAGGATGATAATAAATAATTCAAAATATAAGGTTACAATAGATATTGTTATAATAATATAGTCAAAATTAACTTACAAATTGTTTTGGAAATTTTCATGCATTGATAAAAGCATAATTGAAATATTAAGTTTTGTTCTCAATAATAAAAAGAAGATTAATTAAACAAAAAAAAAAAAAAAAAAAAAAAAAAAAAAAAAAAAAACTGAACTTAAATTTATTTATTTTTTAATGAAAGAAAATCAAATGATTTTCCAAGTTCCTGATTTATAATCATTGAATGCTATGTAATTAGTCGGACTAATTATTTGACCAAAGTTTATGTTAAATTTTATATTATATTTTTAATACATTTTAACGTATTCGTAGTATATGTTTAACAATTATGCTAACTCTAATTAGGATATGATGAGGTTCGAACCTAAGACCTTTCTTATAGAAATTAATAAGTTAAGAATAGTAAATAGTTAACGGAATATTCTGTTAATAAAGTTTATACTAACGGAATTTAAGGTTATTTAAGGAAAGAAAATAATATAATAAAGGGTAAATAAGGAAAATCATTAAAAATACTAAAATCAAAATAATATGAATCATTCATTTTAAGAAACAATTAGTACCGGCATTTTTTTTTTATTCCAGTTAAGGGCTTAACATTATTCATAGTAATATACTAGTCAATGCCCTTATTTCTCTCTTTCGATTCTAATTCTACTCTATACCTCTCTCATTAGTCCATACTTGTTGACTCAAGCAATTAAGCCTTCCATCTCTGTCAATCGGCATGTCTCACCATTCAACTCCAATCTAGCCAAAGCAAAGAAGAGAGAAGTCTATTTCCATTGCACACAAAGCTGATAAGAAAAGAGCTGTCCAACTACAACTCCGATCAATTTGACATGTCACTTTAGTTCTAAAGAAGCAAAGAAACCATCACCCTACTAATGATTCCGGTTTCAAAGATGACAGCTGATATATTAGTTGTTCCAATTTTATGGCATCTAAGTCCACATTAAGTGTTGGCAAAAAGATGATTAATAAATATCGTTTTAAATTAAATGTAAAATTTATTGAAGCTCTTATTTATGTTGGGGAGGAGTTTCATAACAAACATGGTTTGAAGACAAAACAAAAGGTAAGAATTTTATTTTTTATTACGACTTATAAATTAGTTAATTAATTATGAATAATACTTTACAAATTAATTAGTTATTTTTTTTCAATGTATTGTTTCATTGTGTATGAGTTATGTTGGGTGGCAGCTAAGGGGTAGAGAGTCCAGCATTCTACCATCGAAAGGTGACGCTAACAACTAACGAGTATAAAAAAATAATGTTGTTTCTTCACTACTAGTTATAACTTTTGAACTAGTGGTAAGCGTTTGAATCTAAGAACGGAACAAGTCACAAGTAATTAATTTAATTCAAAAAATTTAACAAAAGTCCAACCAGACTCTCATTTCCACCCCTACCAACTTGAATATGGTGTTAAGGAATCTAAGATTTCAAGAATGTTCAAGAACATAGCATCAGTGTTGTAGAATAATAGTGTCAAAGCTAGTTGAAACTCATGAGTTGACCCGTACCCACCCCGCGGTAGGGTGGTTTAGGGTCATAGAAAACACATGCATGTCAGGCAACATACGCGAGCTAAGGGTCAACCCGCAAACCAGGACATTAATATATAATAAATACACCGAACTTGCAATCTATGGGGTAATTAGATTTTAGACTTCTGCAAATTCGCAACCCTAATCCCCTAACCCCATCTAGCATCCATCTCCCTGTTCACAGTTTTGCACTTCGCAGGAGTCGCATCCGGCAGATGACAGTCCCCATCCACCACTCCGCTAGCCCCATCCAATTAGGCCTAACCCCATCCATCTCTTTGTTTGACATTCGCACCTTGCAGGCCGCAACCACCACTCCACCAGCCGACCTCCATCCACGGCTCCGCACGTAAGCCATAGATTTCCAATTTTTATTTTTTGTCACTTTTGTTAAGTTTGTGTTGTGAAATGTGAACTATGTTTGATAGTAAAAATTATCCTTGCTATATACTGAATTTAAGATTAATAAAATAGCAAGTGTAGAATTCTCGAGAGGAGATCCTAGAAATTGGCTTGAAGCCTTTCTTATTAATTCTTTAGAGAAGTCGTAGAGAAGAGAGAAATGGCCTCCCATTGGCTTGTGCGTGAATGGCCCTTATATAGGCACAAACATTGACTATCTTAGCTCTGCCCCGAACACCTGGCCCTGGCCCGACTACCAAATAGGAGCATAGAACATTAGGGAGGTTAAGCCCAAAAAATATTCCCTATCAGTGTTATTTGGCACTACATAAATTGTGAAACCTAAAGCCGACAAAAATTACTCATTATAATTATCACTTTTGTTGTGTAATATATATATATATATATATATATATATATATATATATATATATATATATATATATATATTGTGTGTGTGTGAATATGTTATATTAATTTAGGTTAGTTACATTGGTACATAATGAGTTGTTCTCAAGGACAAAGTCTATCTCCCGTTGATATAACAAATGAGACCGAAATAACACAACCTTCACAACTTGAAACCTAAGTTTGAAAAAAAAAAAAATTGACGCCGAACTTTAGATGTTTGGAATCATTTTATAAGAAATGAAAAAATTACAAGTAATGATAAAGAAAATGCTAAATGCAAGTATTGTAATAGAGAATACGCTATTGGGTCACACAAGTATGGAACATCAACTTTAAGCCATCGTGTAAGCAAAACCCTAAAGATCAAAATGGAGGTAATATGCTTATGGAATAAGGTTCAAATTGGCCACTGAACGTAGCCTGAAAATGCAATTAGGCCACTGAACGAAAAAAAATGCAATTAAGTCATTGAACACTCTAAATCTATGCAATTTCACCTGGTAGCAAGTTACCATCAATTTTAACAGGTCACCTACTTACGTGGCAGCTGAGTTGGCATTTTTAATAATTTTTTTAAATAATTTTTAATAATAAATTTTAAAAAAAAAATTGAAAAAAATTAAATTAAATAAAAAAATAATAATAAAACGATGGGTGGCTGTCGGGGATTTCTTTTTTTTATAATTTTTTTTAAAAAATTATTAAAAATGCTAACTTAGTTGCCACGTAAGCAGGTAGCCTGCTAAAATTGATGATAACCTGCTATCCAGTGAAATTGCATACATTTGGAGTGTTCAGTGGCCTAATTGTACGTTTTTAAAGTGTTCAGTTAGGAATGGCAATGGGGCGGGGCGAGTGCGGGGGACATATCCCCCGCCCCCGCCCCCGCACCCGCATTTCCAACCCACTCCCCGCACACGCACCCGCACCCGCGCGGGTAATGAAAATCCTACCCCATACCCGCCCCTGCGGGGATTTTGCGGGTGCAGGTAATACCCAACCCGCAACTCTAATTATTTATATTACACTTAAATCTAATAAAAATCTTATACTACAATTGTAATTATCACATTGATTTTTTTATAAGTTTGAACATAATTCTAAAATTTAATAAGAGCCAATGAAGTTAGTTCTTAATTGGAACTAAAATTGTGTTGATAATATAAATTGTATTAAGTGTTTACTCATTATGTTATTTGTGTTGTTCCTATTCAAGTTTCATAAACAAAAAACTAGGAAGTTTAATTCATTATGCATTTTCAATTATAAAATATACATTAACTTATATAATAAATGAATACTAATAACAATATATAAGTGCGGGTGCGGGGAGGGGATACCTCCCCCGCACCCGCCCCGTACCCGCGCAGGTATATTTCCCGCATATCCGCACGCATTACCCAAATTGTGCGGGTATTTTAAAACCCGTACGGGCGGGGATGCGGGGAACACGTTGGGTGCGTGTAGAATTGCCATCCCTATGTTCAGTGGCCTAATTGCACTTTTTTTTCGTTCAGTGGCCTAATTGCATTTTCAGGTTACGTTCAGTGGCCAATTTAAACCTTATTCCTATGCTTATTAACCATGAAGAGAAGTTGTGTGCCAAAAAGATTTATCACAATAGGATTCGTGAGATTATTAGTATGACCATAATTTATCATGATCTTCCATATTCTTAGGTGGAGAATACTTGAGTTAGAGAGTTGCATAAGTATTTGAATGTTGATTACAAGTCCGTAAGTAGAAATACAGCTCCAACGGATGTTTACATGTTTTATGAGAGGGAAAAAGACAAATTGGGGAATGTATTGTTAAAAGTTCCTAGTAGAATTTGTTTGACTTTAGATCTTTAGACAACATGCACAATTGAGGGATACATTTCTTTGACTACGATTATTATATTGATAATAATTGGAAGTTAAACAGTAAGAAATTAGCATTTTGTGTTATGCCTTCTCCCCGAATACTGATCGTGAGTTAGCTAAGATGTTTGAAAGATAGGAGAACTCAGAAAAAATATTTTTTATTACTTTGGATAATTCTTCAGCTAATGATATACAAAACATTTTGAAGGAACAACTTTGTTCACAAAATGATTTGTTGTGTAATGGTGAATTTTTTTCATAAACATTTTGAAGGAACAACTTTGTTTACAAAATGATTTGTTGTGAAATGGTGAATTTTTTCATGTTAGATGCTATGCACATATCTCGAATCTTATTGTACAAGATGGGTTAAAAGTAATTCGTATTTTTTTACAAAGTTCGAGAAAGTGTGAGGTATGTTAAAGCGTGAAAGTAAAGAATGAAAGTATTTGAAGAATGCGTTAAAAAAGTAAGTATTCAGCTTAAACTTGGTTTATCTCTTAATGTGCCTGCTATATGGAATTCTACTTATAAAATGCAACGTGCTTTTAGTAGTCTGCAATTATTTGATATAAGCATTGTCTTTCACTTGAAGGGTGGGTTAGAGTAGAAAAGTTGTGACTTCTTAATGCCTTTTAATGAAATTACCAAATTGTTTTATGGATTAACTTATTCACATCGAATATATCTTCGACAAGTTTGAAAAATTAAGTATTTGTTGACAATTAGATGTGAGATAAATAATTTTTTTAAAAATGTGGGAATAAGTTCTCTTGGTCCACTCTTCATATTCATTGTCAACAAATACTCAATTTGTTTTATTGTAATTTCATTAAAACGCATTAAGTCACAAATCTTTTCTACTCTAACTCACTCTCCATGTGAAGGATAATGCTTATAGTTTGTATCAAGTAATTACAGACTACTAAAAGCACGCCGATACTTGATAACACTATCAATCATTTTATAAACAGAATTCAATCTAGTAGGCACATCAAGAGATAAACCAAGTTCAAGGTGAACACCTACTTTTTTTTAACACATTCTTCCCTCTGACTCTAACATACCTCACACCCTCTCGAACTTTATAAAAAGAATCACCAATCACTTTCAACTCATCTTATACAATAAGATTTAAAATATGTGCAGAATATCTAATATGAAAAAATTTACCATTACACTACAAATCATTTTGTAAACAAAGTTGTTCCTTCAAGATGCTTTGCATACTATCATTAGTTGAAGCATTATCCAAAATAATAGAAAATAAAATTTTCTCAATTCCCCAATGTTTCAAACCACCAAGAAGTTTCTTAGCTAACTCACGGCCAGTATGCGGTGGAGGCATAACACAAAATGCTAATATCTTACTATTTAACTTGTTATTATCAATATACGCATTCAAACAAATATATCCATCAATTGTGCATTGTTGTCCAAATATCTAAAGTCAAACAAATTCTACTAGGAACTTTTGACAAGACATCCTTCAATTTGTCTTTTTCCCTCTCATAAATCATGTAAACATCCGTTGCAATATTTCTACTTATGTACTTGTAATCAACATTCAACTACTTATGCAATTCTCTAACCTAAGTATTCTTCATTTCTTCACCCAAGAATATGGAAGATATAGAAGATCATGGTAAATTATGAGCATACTAATATTCTCACGAACCCTATTGTGACCAATCTTTTTAGCATGCAACTTCCTTTAATGACCAATAAGCATATCACCCACATCTTGATATTTAGGCTTTTGCTTACAAGTGCTTATGTGACGGCTTAAAGTTGATGTTCCATACTTGTGTGACCCCAATAGTGTATTATCTATTACAATACTTGCATCTAGCCTTTTCTTTATCATTACTTGTAGTTTTTTCATTTCTTATAAAATGATTCCAAACATCTGAAGTGAGGCATCTTTTTTTAACTTGGGTTTCAAGTTGTGAAGGTTGTGTTATTTCGGTGTCATATGTTATATCAACGGGGGATGAACTTTGTCCTTGAGAACAACTTATTATGTACCAACATAACCAACCTAAAATTAATATGACATATTCACATATCAATATATATATATATATATATATATATATATATATATATATATATATATATATATATATATATATATATATATATATATATTAATGAATGCACTTACAAATAGTGAAACACAAGAAATTATAATATTACACTAACAATTACACAACAAAAGTGACAATTATAATAGGCAATTTTTGTCAACTTCAAGTTTCACAATTTGTAATTTTGTATACTGCCAAAGTGTCAAGTAACACAGTTCACATTTCACAGCACAGACTTAACAAAAGTGATAAAAAATAAAAACTGGAAATCGGTGGCTTACCTGCGGAACCGTGGACGAAGGTTGGAGAGCAGACGAATGCCAGCTGGCGGAGTGGCGACTGTTGCCGGCGAAGTGCGAACGTCAAACAAAGAGATAGATGGGGTCAAACAAAGAGATGGATGGGGATAGGCTGGACTGGATGGATGGGGCTGGCAGAGCGGCAGTTGCGGCCGGCGGATGGGGCTGGTGGAGTGGCGGCTGCGGCTAGCAGATGGGGATTTCCGTGCGTCGTCTGCCGGACTGCTTAGGCCGTTAGGGACTTAGGGTTGTCGAATGTGATTCCTGCGAAGTGTGAAACTGCAAACAGAGAGATGGATGTCGGATGGGGTTAGGGGATTAGGGCTGCGGATTTTGCAAAAGTCTAAAACCAAACCTAATTACTCTCTAAACCGTAAGTCCATAGTATTGATTTTATATATATAGTCCTAGCCTGCAGGCTGACCAGCAACCCGCGCGGGTGATAATTTTTGTCCAGGGTGAATGGATTCTCCTTTTTTCCTCCACAAATATTATTTTTAAAGGAGAAAATAAGCAAATTGAAAAAATTATTTAATGAAAACTTACAGGTCTGCAAACTTTTTCTCTGGCTTGAAAATTAAATCCTCATTGAGGTTGATAGTGCTTCTGAAGGAAATGTTATATGTCCTTGTACCTACCTGTCTGATAGCTAATTTTGCTCATGTTTCTGCCTTCAGTTTCTGAAGAAAGCAGTTTCTCATCCTCTTTCTTGTTGAACCAGCAATTTACTGCATATCTTAGGAACTTCAGAACTAGCCAGAATCATACATACAAATGCATTGAGCAAATCTTCTCATGATAGGTAAAAGTAGTTTTCATTAATTTAGCACCAAGTTCAGCAGAATGTCTATATGAGAAGACGGTAATGGACACAAAAGAATTCAGAAATTCACATTGTCAAATAAAAACAAAAAGATTTCGATAGGATCAGCTGCATTGCCCTGATAAGTGAATTTATTTAACACATTACATGTAGTATTCCAAGTAGATTCTAACTCAAAGAAAAAGAACCAGTCTCCAATTTAGATGCATATAAATTATTAAAGGGACAAAATAGAATACATGTTCTGAACTCTAAACAATAAGTAGAGATCCTAGAGGATGACATTAAATCATGAAATGCAATGAGGAAAAGAAATGTATAACACAACCAGAATGCCAATACCACAACAAATTAAAATCAGAAGACCAAGCAAAAATAAGCATTTCATGAACCATATATGATCCCCAGAACATTACAGTTACATAATCAATATAGACCTCATTCACCAAGTTGGTGAAATGCAAAGGAAGAACTGATGCAATTGAAATGTTGATGTACATTTGACACCCTAATAAAATCTAAACTGCACAAGGCAATGGAAGCAATTAAAGAGAGTTAAGGCTAGAGATGAGAAGTATGCAAATTGAAAGACCAATTTGTATTCCATTTTGAACAATTGATTCTACCTCCAATTTCCATAATTTATTAAAATCCTGAATCTAGGATTACATCAGTAATATGATAGTCATTAATTAGAGTTTTATGTACCATACACTAGATTAGTATACCAAAATTGCATAGCTTAAATTTTTTTTTTTTTTAAAAAAACATTTGCAAAATCAATAAGCTAGACAGCTAAAGTAACTCTCAGCTCCAAGGCCATCTCATCAATGATCCAGGTAATGTTCACCTGCAAACAAAAACCTCACAATGGATGGCCAACAGACATAGTAGCTGCTTCAATTTAGGCTTCTAGGAGAACCCTTTATTAAGTTTCTGAATGGCACAGTACATTTTCCTCCGAGAACCAACTGCTTTGATCCCCATATCCTTAAGATCCTCCAAGGTCAGCATTGGCAAAACCTCGTCGTCAACCTCATGAATCTCAAACAAAGGGGCATACCTCCCAAGTCCTAACTGATTCAACCATACTTTCACCCCATTTCTCTCAGATGAGTAGTTCCAGTTCCTGAATTCAGTATCACTTGGCCCCTCCTCTGAAACCCTAGTCATCCTCCTACTAGTCAAATTCCCAATTCCTCTGGCATCATCACCCATGCCTGCATTAGTGTTATTCTTATTGTTATCCAACGGATGAAGTGGGGTGTGCTCTGAATCCTCGGTTTCAGAATCGGGACAAATTTCATCATTATTCTCCACCTCTTCCCTGCTACCACTAATTACCTTGTCATCCCCATCACTCTCATTGGCTTTGGAGCTGGAAAACCAATTGGACCTCACTCTCTTAGTCGTCGCACCTCTTTTAGATTTCAAATCCCTAACCTTCCAGCTACCAATCGCAACACTATCTAAATTATCACCTCTATCGTCATCCTCATCCACATTATTACTAATCTTTTTGTTCGCATTTCTACCAGTATTATCATTGGCATTGTTATCAGCGAGGGTTAGGGTTTCATTACTTGAAAAGTTGGTGAGATGCCGAGTCTTGGAAGCGGCCTTGCTGGACGAGTCCTTCCATGGCGCCTTAACTCTGTCTCTGCGGTGCTCGTAAGAGGTATGATTCCCGCCGATGTCGCCCAACCTGACGCTAGGTCGTCGCTGACGCTTTGTACCGATTTGCTCAGATGCCGCCGCCATCCCTCCGCCGTTCTCCGTCGGCTGCGCCTCCGTCATTCCCCACCACCGGCGGGGCGGTCAAGCAACTTCAAAAAAAAAAATCAAAAAGGCGGAGGCGGAATTTCGTTCAAGTAGGGTTACGTGCATCAAACAATGGATCGCATACGACAATGTGAATCCAATTTAGGCTTTCGAAGATTGTAAGGCGGTGGAGATTTCGAAGAGATCCTGAATTGAAAAAAGTATCGAGAATGGAGGAGTGTAAGGCTCGAGAGAGAGAGAGAGTGAAAACTGAAAAGGAATTGGTTTGTTTTCTATGGTAGAGAGAACACGTGCGAGGGCCTGCTTTAGAGCACGTGGATGATGATTCGATGTATGAAGCATTTGGGCCGAGTCTACTGTACGGAATACTCGGCAATCTGTCCCGATATATGGGTTATGATGAAATCGGGCTTTAAAATTAGGCCCAACAGTGATTCGGCTTTTGTTATACTGTGGACCACTGTCCAAAAACAGAATCATTTCTTTACTTAAAGAAACGGCAGCGATTATATTTTAACAAATCTCGTATTTTTTATATGTTCATAACAAAATGAAATTACACTGTATCTTAAATAAAATTGTCTCGCATATTGTGTTTCTATTATCAAATGAAACTGTAATTAAATTGAAATGATATTTTAGTTGTGTTGAAATGAAACTACAATATTGATGTGTATAAAATCACCATAGTTCGGGACAATAGAATATCAGGTTGACCGATCGTATAACTTGACCGAAAACCTCTTAAATGTCTAGTCTAAGGTAGGTGAAAAAGTCCCCCCTCAAGGCAATAAATGCGGTATTTATAAGAGACCTAGGGAGCGCCCGGCCTTTCGGCATGACGGGCACGTGGCGTTCATGCACCGGGTCTTGAGAAGGCGAACATGCAGTCATACACGTGGCGCATGTCTTCCGACAGTTGTAGGGCCCCAATCCGACCGTCATCCCTCCTGGTCACCGGCCACCAACGGCGGGGAACTCCTCACGCATCATAGGGATGACCGGGCAACCGGGCAGAAACTGGGGCGTGCCACTGACCTGGCAGGATGACCTTGAAACGACAGGTACGGAGATAGATGAACGTGTGACCGGGCAGATCTGGAGCATACTGTTGACCGGGCTAGATGACCCGTAGGTGCAGGGTATAAATCCCTATCAAGTATATATAAAATGAAACTGAATAACATGTCTCACATATTAAGTGTATATTGTCAAATATAACTATAGTTGAATAGAAATAATACTTTAGTTTTGCTTAAATGAAATTATAATATGTATAAAAAGAAACTGAATAACATGTCTCACATATTGAGTGTATATTGACAAATGAAATTGTAGTTATATCGAAATGATATAGTTGTTGTGTTGTAATGAAACTATGGTGTATATAAAATGAAACTGAATTACGGTTTCACATATTTGAGTGTATATTGTCCAATGAAATCGTAGTTGGATTAGAATTATACTAGAGACTCTCATATTTGAGTGTATATGATCTAATGAAATGGTTCCATGGTCTAGTGGTTAGGACATTGGACTCTGAATCTAGTAACCCGAGTTCAAATCTCGGTGGAACCTTTCATTATTGTATTATAATTAGGGCTGGGCACGTTCGGTTTTTTTTTTTCCTGACCGATTATAATTAGGGCTGGGCACGTTCGGTTCTTTTTTTGCCTGACCGACTGTTCAGTTGGCTCACTTGAACTTGAACTGTTGTGTTTTGTTGATGATAAGATGAAGAATCATCCATCTATTGTTCAGTTGGCTCACTTGAACTTGAAGTGTTTTGTTGATGATAAGATGAAGAATCATCCATCTATAGTTAATATTTGAAAAATAAGAATTATTAAAACACCAAATGTTGGGACTTACGACTTAGAGTTGAGATATGAGGACTTGAAGAGTTGAAATTATTAATTATTATAATATTTATATATAATACTAACATTTTGTACGCGTGATGCGCGAAAATTTATGCCCAACATTAAAAAATTGATAAATGCAAGTAATTACAAATTATAGTTCAAATTATATTTTGCAATTCCTTTAAGTAATAAATTTTAATCATCGTATTTGAAAACTATAACAAAATTTATATTTTGTTTATTAATAATGTAAACAATTTTGATATAATTTATACTTTATTTTTACAATAAATAAATAAAACAACTATAACAATGATGGTTTTATTGCAACCGGATACAGAAATATAGAACGAGGGTAGACAAAGAATAGCTTTATTACCCGGGGCGCTAGGCCCAAAATAGCACGTACAAAGCCCGAGGTACAAGCCCAGAATGGCGGCCCAAAATAATAACTAAACAAGCTAAGGGAACTAATAAATGAAATAAAACTAAATATGTTACCGATAGGACTCGAACCCCGGTGTGCCAGCAGGAGGTTGAAGACGATGGCGATATGGGACCCCGGGGGGGCCCATTTTATTGTGAAAGTCGGCCCAACTGTCCAAACGGGGCGTCCATCTTTATGGGTGATGTGTCGGCCCAACAAGAATAATAGAATTCTATCAGGCTAAGGAAAGAAGGAAGGTTGGAGCAAAATATTACTAGAATTATTATTAAGGGGCATTGAACCCACAACTTCAAGCATAAAAACACAAATCCCAAATCACCAGCCAATCAAGATCTTGTATATTAGAGGGTGGAACTCCACTTATGCATGGGAGTGCGCTGGGAGCAAGATGTGGGGGGACACATACATGTGTGGTCCAAAATGAAGGCTGTCAGATGTCGTCCATTTATCAACCATCCGTGAATCTCTCAGCAGTATAAATAGGCACCCTTCCCTCCCTTTTAAAGGCATCCCTTGCCTCACCAAACCCTTCTTGGTCCATTGGTTTAAGTCTTCAACCCCTTGCTGGCACATCAGGGTTCGAGTCTTATTGGTAACATATTTAGTTTTATTCATTTATTAGTTCACTTAGCTTGTTTAGTTATTATTTTGGGCAGTCATTCTGGGCCTGTACCTCGCGCTTTGTACGTTCTAATTTGGGCCTAGTGCCCCTGGTAATAAAGATATTCTTTGCCTACCCCCGTTCTATATTTCTATATCCGGTTTATGGTGAAACCGGTCCCAATAAAACCATCAAATATTAATCTAGTACCTGATCACATATATTGGCGCGTGTGCGTGCCCCTCTCTCTCTCTCTCTCTCTCTATATATATATATATATATATATATATATATATATATATATATATATATATATATATATATATATATATATATATATATATATATATATATATGATTTACTATTCATAAAAATTTAATTAAAATATAATCAACAATTAAAGTAATTATATAATAATTTTAATAAAATGAAAATTAAAGAATAGAAAAAAGAAATCATAGATAATTAGATATAGGTGTATGATAATAATTGGAGAATTATGAAAGTTTTAGAATTAAATAATAACGGTCTTATAAGGGTATTTTAGTCTAACAATAATGTAATAGGGACAATTTTGTCCATTACAATTGAAGTGTACAACATTGAATAAAAAATGTATACCTTTATTAACATACAAATGTAAGCATTGACACAAAAGTGCTTATAGTTTAATGGATAAAACTTTTGATTTCTAACTTGGTGATTATGGGTTCAAACTTTACTTTAGACATTTAATACATTGTATATATTTATTATTAAAAAAAAAAACGATCGTTTCATCGGTTCGGGTAAAACGGGTTACCTAAACTGAGTACCGATCGGTACTTCGATTTAGGACCGAACCGAAGTCGACTTATAATGTCGACGAATGAAACTGTGGTTGAAACAAAATGAAACTACAATGTATATAAAATGAAATTGAGAATTACGCGGAACGGGTGCCGTTTCTTTTAATTAAAAGAAACGGCACCGTTTTGGACCATGGTCCACAATAAAATTTGCCTTACAATGATTGATCTCTAGACTCGGCAAATTATACCATGGATCAGTGTCTATCGTGCACTGTGGACCCTAGTTCAAAAATAACCTTCAGATTTTGCACATGCAGTTGATACATTATGTATATGCAATTAATCGTTTTTGTACATATAAACAAATTGAAGACACATCACATGATAGTTACAGACAAATAACATGATAATTACAATTATCATAGAGATAGATTGAGAGTTAGCTGCTTTGGTCAAAATATGGGCAAGCTGGTTCAATTGTCTAGAACAATAACAACATAAGATCGAGGCTAGGTGTTCCCTGCGAGAGTCCAAACCATTATCTAACTATCACAGGGCGTTTGGTTGGAGGTAATTTAAATTTCCTTCCCACTTAATTCCCACATAATTCTAAAGGCCATAAAATTCCTTAGTTTGGTTGGAAGGAATTGCAATTCCTTGCAAATCCCTGGGATTGTAATTCCCTCATTTTCATGGAATTAAAATCGCATGCCCCCACCCCCCCACCCTCTGAGATTTTAATTCTTGGGATTTTATGAAGAAAAAAAAGCTAGTGCTGAGACAAAAATATCCCTCACTTTTTTAACCTAAAATTAATACCACAACAGCAATTGGCATTTTAGACTTTATACTACTTATTCCCTTTCAATTCCCATGTATACCAAACATTGGAATTGAAATTCCTAATAATTCTATTCTTGTAAACCAAACACTGAAATTTAAATTTCTACTTTATTCCCAATAATTCATCTCCCATAGAATTGCAATTTATTTTCCACGTAATTCCCCCTTCCAACCAAACACCCTGTCAATGTTAACCCGAATGTTGCTAAAACCTCTTTTCTTAATCTATAAGAGCGCTTATTTGCACTCCAATGTTTTTGTCAAGAGAGTTTAGGGGTCACACTTGAGTGGATCATTATACATTGGCCCTGTTTGGTAAATGGCTGCTAGCTGATAGCTATTAGATGTCCGTTGATTGAGTTAATTAGAGGGTATAATTAGTTTATAACATTAGCTTAATGTAGAAAGGTGTTTGCTAAATTAGCTGATAGTTGTTTGATATAATTTCTTTTTTCTTAAAAAGCTAATTGAAAAAGTTATTTTGAGTAACTTTTTGAATTTTAACATTTTAAAGTACAAAAGGCTAATTAACCAAACACTTATATTAATTTTTAAATTAAATCAAACAATTAATAGTGATTAAATAAGTCAAAATTAAATTATAAACTAATTATTTTACCAAACAGGCCACTGTTACAAAGCCACCATAATTATCGAGGATGCAAGTACATTTATTTGTTCGAATATAAGCTCTATAAAGTTAGTTGAAATATTTTATTAAAAAAATGCTCCAAACACAATGGTTTAAGAAATTAAAATTTAAAATTAAAATAAAAGGGAAAGTCAACTAAGGTGTTGATGTGATTATATACCTACGCTTCATCATAAACAAAACTACTCTAGACTCTAGAAAGGCCGGACCGCCGGAAAGGTAATATTAAGTAGAGAAATATAACGTATGGATCCTCAATTGATGTTCATTTTTTCTTTATTGGGGAAGTGATGACCAAATCATTTTGAAAAAGTCAACCAACAAAAACTTTTACTCCGTAATTATTAAGGGATGAGTTCATCACTGTTCATTACAATTTAAATTCAACCACTGACGTGGCGCTGTAACACGTGTAGGTATGCAGAATGATACAACACAGAAGAAAATATTTATATTTATATTCATATTCATACTAATTCTCACACCGGACCGACTCAATTAAAGGATAAAGTATTAATTATTTTGCTTTTTTTTGGCAAATATTAGACGGATCATAACAAAATGTATATTTTTTATATGCTAAAAATACATGATTCGTGCACTCAATGTACATTATACAAAATAATGTACTTTCTCTTAATACAATGTACATTTTTAATATATTAAAAGTACATTATTTGCGTATTGAATGTACATTATTTGATTATTTGATAGTATGGTCCACAGAACTATGTGGACCATAGTTCACACAATAATGATTTTACTTTTTTCAAATACGAGAGGAGGTTTGGATCTTTCGATCTCTCTTAAATACGAGATAAAGTGGTAGTCATATTGCCTTTTTTTAATACAAGATGAGGTTTGGATCTCCCGATGATGGATCTCAGCGTTGCACTATGCTTACTTCCATGACTGTTGTAAGTCAAACATGTTTTACTACAGAGTTCTTTGGCTATATGATTGTCATATCATACTTAAAACAAATTGGTAATAATTAATAAGTGGACATTAACCATTTAATCACATCCCTCCATGGTAAGTCACAGTGCCACATCTCGAATCGAACAGGGACTGGACTCAACTAACCCGACCGATGCCTAATATCCAATCCCTCTTAAGAAACGAAAGTACATGGTTGCTCACGCAAACCAAGCTAATTAGAACATAGCAATTTTAAAACTCCACTCATTCTTCCAAAAGGCTGAACCCCAACCCTACCCTAAGGGCCCCTCACACCCCGGCCCGACAGAACATTTGGGAGGATGTAAATCATGGTGACTCAACTGAACATGAACCATAGAGGCTAGATCAGTGCTCACTGCGCACAAGGAGCCCCCCTCACTTTGAGAGGTTGCTCCCACACTGCCGCTGGTGAAACTCGATCCCTAGTTATTCTTCCAAAGTTTCACCTCTATGACCAGTTTAAAACTCCGCTCATGAATTACTATTTTGTTGCCGTAGTTTTAATGCGAGTTAGCTAGAAAGAGTCAATAGTAATCAAATATAGCAAAAGAATTAATGAAATAATGCCACGTCAATATATAAATATATTATTGTTAGAATTTTTATCATAGATTTATTTATTTCATAACATGAATTTTTTTTTAATATGAAGTATTAAATGCACTATTCTTAGATTTTTTTTTTAATGTTAAAATAGAGCAATGCTTTATATTCACTTATAAAAATCACTCTCTATTTATTATAGTCCTGTTTGGTAACATATAGTTAGTTTATCAGTTAATATTGACTTATTTGATCACTATTAAATGTTTGACTTGGTTAAACAATCAATGTAAGTGTTTGGTTAATGAGTTTTTGTAACAGCTTATTGTTTCAAAATACTATAAATTCAAAAAGCTGTTCAAAGTAGTTTTTTTATCGGTTTTTTAGAAAGTTATTTTGCATAATAGCTATCAGCTAACAGCTAATTTTCCAAACATTTTTCTACAATCAGCTAATGTTATCAACTAATCAAACTCACTAACCCAATCAACTAACAACTATTTACCAAACACTACATATATCTTCACTATTGCATTGTAAGATTAATCAAAATTTAACGTAACCCAAGTCTTGTTCATAGAGTTCAACATGATAAACACATACAAAATAGAATTTCTGACTTTAGAATAATTGTATTAATAGCATGCTTACCCCAATTCTTCTAAATTTTAACATTTAATTGTTGATGACCTCATTTGTTACATCATCACATTATAAGGCATTTGGTTCATGTAAATGTAAATGTGCTAATGGGTTTCACAATACCTTAAAGAATGTTATATATTTTTGTTTGGTTTCTAAAGATGTGAGGTTCTTGACTTCTTGAGAATAGTTTTGTAATTTTTTTTTGCTACATTTTGTAATATCACTTCTAAATTCTTACTTTCTTAGATAATGTGAGATTAAAAAAAAAATGATAATTTAACCCAAACTCACTCTATGTGGGTTGGTATAGAGACATAGAGGGTATGGAATATAATAAGATGTTTTCTTTTTTTTATGCATTAGGTAAAATAATTTAAAAAATCATATAATATTTTTTATTATTTTATTCTAAAAATTAATTCATCAAACTAAGAGCTCAAGCTCACCTGCCATGAATTAAGAATGGTTAGTTAACATATATGCAATAAGTGTTTGATTTTTTTAATTTCATATTTTTTGTGTTCCCTAACCAATAATAGAAGTATTGGTATGTGATTAGGTATATGATTAATTAAGTAATTTTAATATTAAGGATGATTAAATAGTTATGATTCATATTGTCATTTAGAAATAAGCAAATATGGTGATATGATTGCCTATCAAACAACCCATCTATAAGAACTCCAATTTTTTACATTGATTGCTACTTTTGAGTTTCGTATGCATTAAGGGCATTATACAAAATATGATATGAGCGCATTCGTTTCCCACATTAAATTTTTGTAAGGGTTTTCGATTGTCATATAGTACAAGAAGAATATTTGGTCTCAAAGTGCATATAATCACCAACACTTGATATCTTGGTCAAACCCATCACCCTCGATCTTCCTAATGTGATTTATCTCTCATGTGTAGTTTGAGACTATTACACAAGAGTACAATTTATTCATCAATGCACACCATCGATTAGTGGTTATGAGTTTCTCTCGTCACTCAAAAAGAAAATGCATATAATATAGATTAGCATTTGTGTAAATAATAAATGATCTTTTCATTATTTCAAAATATCAAGATTAATCATCGACTTGCATTTAAACCAAATTAAGTCATTAATTATATGACAATGACCTTGTGGTCTAGTCACTAGTGGCATGAAGTGACTCTCCCAAATGAAAAGTCTTAAATATGAACAGATACTCCATTGTAACCGTAGTATTACTAAAAAAAAAAAAAACCATTGACTATACATTTGTTACCTAATTTAGTAATCTGCAGGTCAATTATCTAGCAAAATATAGGGGTAATCTATATCTATATATCTATATATATCTATATATATATATAAAAGTAAAATCCTCCTAACAAATTTTTCCCCCAAAACTTTTGTAGTAAAACATATTTGGTAAGTAAATGTCAAATGGAAAATAAATAATAAATAATAATAATAATAATAATAATAATGTTATTACCTTAAATAAATAAATTATTATACTTTCCCTTAAATAAATAAATTATTATACTTTCCCTTAAATAAATAAATTATTATACTTTCCTTTTGAATTAGTATTTTCTACCTATAAATACAATGGCTTCTTCAATCAAAGAATCTCAGACTCATCTCTCTGCTTTCTTTTTGTATGAATTTTCTATATTTTTCTAACTATATTCTCACGTACTTCAATATGTTTTGCAGTTTATATCATTTGGTATGAGTTTGAAGATACTTAAGGAGGCTCTGCTTCAACAAAAGGAAATTGAGGAGGAAGAGCATTTGTAACAGAACCCTGTTGGTTTAGTTTTTATGGAAGATTGTAGAGATGCGATCGAGGATGATAAAGACGGTAATTTTGATAATTTTGTAAGATTTTCTGAAACTTAGAGTTGGTATGTTGACTTCGAGATTTGAACATGTCATTCAAGTTTCTATGTTTTTTTTTACCAAGCAGAGTTCATTTTATAGCATTTTTATAATATATATATATATATATATATATATATATATATATATATATATATATCACAACTTGAGTAGAGTGTTTGTTTAACCTATTAAAAATCTCGCTATATTTGATTTTTTCTAAATTTTTGTAAAACACAAAAATAATGATTATTTAAAAAGAAGAAATAAATAACAAATACAATTTCAGATTTTGTGTTACTCCATTCACATATTAGTATAAATAAATAAAAAAGTAATAAAATAAAATACAAAGGAAATATAAATTTTAAACCAAAAATTTAATTAGAGAAACCTCCCAAAAAAATCCATGTTGTACTGAACCCAAATAAAAAAAATACTGGCAATGGCACAATCATAAGGACAAAAGGGAACAATGGAAGACCCAGAAATCCAGACATCATTGATGTACTAAATGGTGATGAGAGACTCAGAAATAGGAATATCATTATGAATGAAAACGGAGATTTTCTTGACACCCGAATTTAATTTAAGGAGAAGGTTACTCTTGAGTACAAATGTCTCCTCAATGGATTTTGTATGGACATATAGAGTGTATTTATACACCATGGATGAGTTCAAAATAGCACAATATTGAAATTATAAAATGGTAAGAGATCTCAAAAAAGGTAAAACTTTCAAATTTTCAGTTAATACAAAAATTGTTATAATCGCCGAAAATATATATCTTTAACTTTAGACAAAAATTAAAAACGAAATCATAAACAATTTTAATAATTGACTATTTCATTTCTATGTTTCTTGAAAAATGATGGGCATGAATAGGCTGACTCATCGTGAAATATAGTAATTAATGAATTACCATTAAAATTAGTATAGTAATGAAAGAATTATCATTTGTATGTTGACATTTTCCCCCGTTTATTACCATTCAAATGTTTGATACCAAAAATTAGACTATACAAACACAAAATATGCATGTATGGTAAATATGCAATTTATATATATATGCCCCTAAGTTTTGGGGATAAACTTGGTTAGAAGGATTTTACTTTTAATTATATATAGATATAGATTATTCTCATAATTTTTCTTTCCTTCTTTTGTGTTATTATTATGGTAATTTTATAGAATATTTATTTATTCATACAAAATTTAAAATTTACATTTTTTATTAATTTCTAAGTACAATTCTCTTAGTTTTTATTATTCATATTTTTAAATTTCATATATAGATATGAAATACAATTTTGAATAAATCAACTTAATTATATAAATTTTTTCTATAAATTTATCTAAATATGTACATGATTAGAGAATATATTAACCATGCGTACAAAATTTAAATTTTAATTTTATATGTTATGAAATAGATACCTGACTAAATATATAAAAGTCCAACTATATTATTATATTGTACATTTTAACATCTTTTTATTTTTTCTATTTTTATTTTAAATTCATAATAACAAAAATAAAATTCCATGCAATGCATGGATAAAACACTATATTTAAAAAATACAATTTGATAAATATCATAAATTAATTAGTAAAATATCATTTATGTTTATAATAATTAAATAAAAAAAATAATTCAACTATGTGAACCAATAATAATAATAATAATAATAATAATAATAATTGGTAATATTATTGTTCAATATAATATTTAAAAAAAAAACTTATTTCAATTGGTAATGTATATTCTATATTAATCTATATTTATATTCTATATTAATTAATAAAAACAAATCATCCTTTACAAGCTCCCGCCTAAACAATTAATAATAATATGAAAAAATGAAAAAGAATGGAAGGAAGTCGTACCCCCAAACAATTAATAATAATATTGGAAAGAAAATTAATAATAATATGGAAGTATGGAAAATAATGGAAGGAAATATTATTCATGTGAATGTTTTCTACACTTTGA